>NC_135503.1:162295059-162660059 GCF_052857255.1 Amblyomma americanum
ATACGTCGGAGCAGCAACTCAGTGCTATAAATGTCAGAGGCATGCCACATATCAAGTCACTGTAACGGCCCTGTGCGCTCCAAAGTGTGTGCTGGCCCCCACTCGCACAAAGAATGCACTTCGAGAGCGCAACCTAAATGCGCTAACTGCGGTGGCCCACACCCTGCTTCCTATGGAGGGTATTATAAAAAGAAAGCAGCCACAGTTGCTCGCACGGCACAGCAAACACAAGGGAAACCCCCTAAGCGCCATGAACCACCACCTAACCCCGACGTGGTTTTCACGACTACGGCAGCTCTTTCCGAGAATCAGTCAACACAGCGTGGCAGAGCAGCTGACAAGACCTACGCAGATGCGGTAAAAAAGAAGCGCGGGAAGTCCGTTGGTTCTTCTCCTTCATCAAAGCTACTGCAACGCACTACACAAGACCCGACAAACAGCGTCGCTTGCTCTGACCCTAGAGCACCACAACATGACAAGAAGATCAGCGGCAGGCAGCAAACCGGAAGCTCTGAACAAGATGTCACATGCCTGCTGATTCCGATGCTGTTTGCAGCCATCAAGGCTCTTATCCGTGCAAACCCCTCGTCAGGAAGACTCCCAGAAGTAGAAGCTGTCCTTGCAATGGAGCCGTTGGTGTCGGTCTCCTACGCTCCGCAGGGGCGTAATACCACACTTCAGTAATCATGGCTTCCACAGCGAGAACTTCACCGCAGCTGACCATCCACAACATCTTTCGTACATGCACCATTTTCCAGTGGAACGCTCGCGGGCTACGCTCTAAACTCTCAGATTTCCGACAGCTCGTGCGAGCGTACCGCTTCCTCTTCATAGTTATCTGTGAATCACGCGTCGAGGAAACTTTCCGACTCAGTGGATACTATTTCCATCATTCACAACGACCAGATAACGTCAGCAGATTGCTGATAGGCTTTCGCAAGGATATCCCGGCTTCACCGGTCGATGTCCCGCCTCCCAGCGACAATGAATACGTATGCGCTGTCACAGTTATTGCCGGACAACAGTACACTCTGATTGGAGTATATCTTGAGCCAGGCACGCCATTTGATGCTTTGAGACTTGAAGACTTGATAGCAAGGACGCCCTCTCCGCATATTATTTGCGGAGACTTCAATGCTCATAATGAAATTTGTGGCAGCTCACATACATGTGCCCGAGGTGCCAAGCTTGCAAAACTTCTCTCCAAGCATTCAGTTCAGCCATTAAATGAAGGCAGCATCACCTACCCGCGAGGCCCGACGACTACCAGCAGCATCGACGTGACATTTGTCACAAGTTCATTCGCCCACAACTTTGGCTGGTGCACTGATTTGGAGACACGTGGAAGCGACCATTACCCAATCCTCATATCGGCTTTCCATGCGCAGAGGAACCCAAAGAAATTCCTTATAAAATCTACAGACTGGGACGCATACAAGGACGCTGTAAGCAGAGGAGTTACTGCGGCAACTCGCAATGAGGAATTAGCATCGACAATTGCGTATTGCCTGAGGGCGAGTACACAACTTACAGCTAAAAATCATAACCTACCTTCAAATGATGACACATTCCAAAGGCTTTGCGCTATACGCAGGCGAGCTGAAAGGAAAGCTCTGCGCACAAAAAGCCTCGATGACCTACGTGCATGCCGACGGGCACAACGTCACATTCGACGCTACATGGATAAACTCAGTCGGCAAAAGTGGCGTGACTTTTGTTCTACGCTGTATGTGCGCAAACCAGTAACCAATATTTGGCGGATAGTTAGAGGTATGCGCACGCCACTTCAACAACTCCACCCCTTCGCTGCACTCTCCCTTCACGAACAAAAATCTATAAAAGAAGTCTCAGAAGAATACTGCAAGCTGCTGTCGGCAGGGTCAGGGCATTCGACACTGCCCGCAGATGGTCAAACAGGCGTCCCAAAGGCGGCAGTGCCAGCGTTAGACCTTCCTTTCACAATGGAAGAACTATCCACAGCTATCGCGGAGACAAACAGGCACACGTCTCCGGGTCATGATGAGGTGACCTATGACGCCATTGCAAAGCTACCCCACACCTCCCGTCTTCGACTCCTGGAGTATTACAATTCTTCCTGGATGGCTGGTGAGGTCCCCACGGAATGGAAGCTGGCGAAAATCGTGCCCGTTTTGAAACCCTGTAAGCAGCCAACAAGCTACGCATCATTCCGACCCATTGCCTTACTGAGCTGCGTAGGTAAGCTCATGAAGCGCATGATCTGCAAGCGCATAACTTGGTTCCTAGAAAGCCGAAATGAGTTCCCCCAAGAAATGAACGAGTTCCGTCAAAACAGGTCTGCGACTGACAATATCATTGCCCTCGTCTCATCAATTGAGGAGTACCTACATGCTGGGTACATCCCAACAGCCGTTTTCCTAGACATCTAGGCCGCTTTTGACTCCGTCTTTCACTATGCAATTCTCGCAGCCTTTGGCAGTCTTGGCCTTGGAGGAAGGCTATACAAGATGATTGGGCATTATTTGAAAGAACGACAAATTTTTATTACCACTCCAAACGGTCCAACACGCTTTCACGCAGTGGAGAGGGGCGTACCACAGGGAGCGGTGCTCAGCCCTCTCCTGTTCAATATTGTCCTTATTCACATAAGAAGACACCTTCCGCGAGGGGTCCGCATAACAACTTATGCTGATGATATCTGCATCTGGACCGCGTCACCTTTGCACTATATTACCCAGCAACGTCCTCAGAGAGCACTATTGCACATTTCGATGTACCTGGCTTCCAGAGGTCTTCGTCTCTCGCCAGAAAAGAGTGTTGCAATGGCGTTTACAAAAAAAACGATGACCCGCTGCTCCTAGGCGGACGATCGCTGCCATATGTACGATCTCAGCGATTCCTGGGTGTTGTAATCGACTATAATCTGTCATGGTCACCTCAGATCAAAAAACTCCGTGCGAGGATTACTGCAGCATCGCAACTGTTCAGGTTCATGGCGGGAACAAGGTGGGGTAGCAACTGTCGATCAATGCTTCTGCTTGAAAAAGCCTACGTTGAAGGAACCTTGCGCTACTGTCTACCAGTGCTTCAAAGATTATCTACATCAAGCAATATGACTCTCAATGCCGCACGGAACAACTGCCTGCGAATATGTCTTGGCCTCCCAAAGGGTTCCTCTGCATCAGGAACAGTAGCGGAGGCAGGATGTCTCCCACTAGAGGTAATTGCCGCCCAGGAAACTATGCGTACCCATCTCCGCCATGTCCTGCAAGGGAAGAAGCACTTCCTACACCGTGTCCACCTAACTCACAGCAACTCTAGCTTTGGCCAGGCAGTGCAGCTCCTGCCCCTTCCAACTATTAATCAGCCTCAGAAACTACTACCTCTGGCCTTTCCTCCATGGACACTCTCTCCTCTAAAGGTGAAGAAGTCTGTTCCAGGTGTGAATGCAAAGAGCCGCATGCCACAGGCAGCACTTCTGCAAGCTACTCTCGCCTACTTAATCGAAGAATATACGCAGCACACCCATATCTTCACCGATGGTTCAACTACTAAAGAAACTTCTTCTTGTGGCCTTTATGTGCCCTCAACAGGCCATGCCCTTTCTTACCGGCTGCAGCGGAGGACCTCCTCTACAACAGCTGAGCTTCACGGCATTAAGAAAGCTGTTTCTTACATCCTTCGCCGAACCGCCGGCCGTTGGGTTATCTTCACCGATTAAAAAGCATCTCTGCAGATCCTGGCCAACCTGCTGAAGAAAACGAATCACCAGCCAGTTTCCCTGGACATTGGGTATATCCATCATTTAGCTATTGCCGCAGGCCACTGCATAACATTTCAATGGGTACCTGCTCACTGTGGCATTATGGCTAATGAAAAAGCAGATGAAGCGGCCCGTAAGGGCCATCAACATCAGAGATACATTCGAAGTTTTCTCACGAAATCTGATGCGTCCCAAATGGTTAAAAGTTTTGCGTACGAAGAAACGTATCGGCTTTGGAGTTTGCCGACACATCAGTATCAATTTCTTCACTCAATCGACCCACATCTTAGATCAAGACTCTCACCCAGAATTCCTCGACAACTCGAAACACTTTATCACTGACTTCGTCTGAATGCTGCATATACAAATGGCCTGCGATACCGTTTTGGACAAATGAACAGTCCGTATTGTGACAACTGTGCTTCGATAGAAACTGTGGAACATATCCTGCTTGAGTGCCCTGCGTATGCTAACGAGCGTGCGTACTATGAACATTGCATGCAGAAGCTCTGCCCAGTGCCCCTAACAATGGACAAAGTTTTAGGCCCCTTAGCCTGCTTCAGGCAACAGAGATTTGCAATGAACTTTCTTTTTACATATTTAAAAGACATTGGACATCTCGATAAGCTCTAAATTCACTTGCAGGTTACCTTCATGCATTCTTCTTGCAGTGAACTTCGTCAGCCCATTCGTCGGACTATGCACTCCATCATTCCATAGGTTACATCAATACTCGCCACTGCATCCTTAGTACCCATTTCATGGCTGCATTTTATCTTCGTATTTTTTTCCACCTCTTCCACGCTGCACTTTTTCAGTCTTTATCTCCCAAATTCCCTCCCTACGCAGAGTAGCATGCCAGCGATATTGAAACGCCGGCTAAATTCTCTGTTTCTTCATTAAAGAGTCTCTCTCTCACACACGCCCGACCTGTGCGCTCACCTCCAGAGTCAATCAAAACCACCTCTTTCGTCACACCATGCGCGCATACATTTATGCTTCTCCGCGTCTCTAACCGTAGGGTCGCCCATTTTGGCAATCTGGAACTCTTCATGCTCAGTGACACTTTCGCCTGAACTATGCCTTCCTTCAACGGCAGCGCTGCCAACCTGGTTCGTTATAGTGACAGCCGCGGCCACAGCTGTGCCTGCAGCTTTCTCGTTGCGGTCACTACCGTCGCTCAACGCGTCCAAATCATCGGACACTGCAGGGGTAATCTTCGGCTGCACGGCACAGGACTCTGCCGTTTTCAATGATCCCACCTCTGGCTTTGAAATACCCGTTGAACTAAAATCTGGAGTCTCAACCGCGGTCACCTTGACGCCGGTGGACGCTCTCCACACTGAGTGCCGATGCTGCAAATCTTTTTACTTGTTTTCGAACGTACTATGAAGTTCAACATTTTAATCCTCGTGAAACCCGCTATGCCCCGCAATATCGCATAAGCACTAATTGAATTCTCCGCGAATTTGGCTTAACTACACCAATCCCGTGAAACTGCCGCGGCTCACTGGTCGTGTTTTCACTCTCGAATACCGAAATTCCTTCCATCATTTGCCTCAAATTTCAAAAGATTTTTCTTTGCCGGTCCCAGCTGTGAACATTGCCAGGAAAAGGTGGTCTGCAAAACTACACACTTAGTAGCACCTCCGTGCTCGTCTGCCTTTTCAGTTTGAACAGGTTTTCACTTTGAAGAGTGTACTCGCCTGAACAAAATATTTGATCGCAGGTGCACCTAACAAGCGAAATACAGCAGAGAAAATTTCTCTTGGAAATGTTTTGGTAGCAACCTTTACATGTGTGGTTATCAAAAGTGCAGAATAAGAAGACCTCTAGATTATATTCACTTTATTTTGTGGCTTGCTCTTTCCTCTAGACGTGATGTTTGCATATGGAGATTAAAGGGACACTAAGGACAAATGTATCAATATTTCTGGTAGCAAAAATCAATAGTTCGGTATTTCTTGGCTTCGTTATCGCTTTTCCGGTGACGAACCGTAAAATTATTGCTAAGATATTGAATTAAAAGTTCGAAACCTTTCCTCTTAACTCTTATTCATATCCGGCATTCTCTGATGACGAAATAACTGAAAAGTTACGTAAACGTGAACTCCGTGGCTGCTTAACCGCGGTGCAGCTTAACTGTGACCGAAGTAACAACTACCGCAGTCAGGACGTCGAAGGCCTCTTTAAGATGTTGCGACCATTTCTTCCTTTGCCATTTGCATCAGCGTTACGATAGATTCCGTTTCCGAGCCCGACAGCGAACGTCCTGCATTGGTAACACCATATCTTATTACCGATTCGCCCAGGGATTTATGCACAATTTTCTTACTGGCTGGTGACATATAGATCTTAATGTGTACATTTGTGCGCAGACAGCTCGTAACCGCCTTGCTATTTCATCAATGTGCTCACCCCACGATAAGGGATCGTCGAAAGTCAAGCCAAGATATTTCACTGTTTTTGATAATTGCAACGAGCGGCAATCGCAGCGGTGACAGCTAACGTTATGTATATAAATTAATTTGTCGGAAGTTAGATTGTTGTGTTGACTACGGAAACAGAGTAGCTTTGTCTATCATTCGCTTACAAATATGCTATTCGCAGCAAACAAGTTCAAAAGGAGAGTCATATCTTTTTGCATGATATGCGCCGCTTCATCATACCTTGCGCTGTGGAGAGCAAGGGCTCTACTGTCCGCATAAATATAATTTTTTTTTATTTCAGTGGAAGATAACCCAGCTCATTTACGTAGATCTCGAACACCAAAGGTCCTAGGACTGAGCCCTGTGGAACCCCGTGTATGGAGTCTAGCACTGAACAGAACGAATCGGCAACACAAACGCAGTGAGCACGATCGGTGAAGTAATCTTTAAAAACAAAGCTGCAATATATCCAGAAAACGAAAATTGTACACTTTGAACAAAAGTAACTTGTGATCTATCGTATCCAATGCCATTTTTAAATCAATAAAAAGAAAAAGGACTACGTTATTTTTATTTATTGAATGGCAAATGACGTCAGCGAAATCTTCTAAAAGGAGTGTTGCTCTTAACCCGCTCCGAAACTTATGCTGGGCTGGATTCGGTAAATTATACCTATTACAGAAACTAATTAAGGCTTTGTAAACAATCTTCTCTAATATGCAAGCAAGAGCAGACGAAATTGCTGTTGGTCTGTAGTTTTCGAGTGAAAATGTTTATCCTTTCTTGTGTAGAGGCATTACAGCACTTATCTTCATTCCCTTAAGAATAAGTCTAGTGGTCAATGTTTTTTTCATGATATAGAGCAGCAGCTTCTTATGCGGTGCAAAGTTCCGTGCAATGCCGCTTATTCTAATGCCGTTAATACGTGTTGATTTTGTGATGGATATTGATGAAACTCTATTCCATAATTTATTTGCATCCAGTGTCCCAGATGTGCAGAATGAGTGTTTGACGATGGAGTGGTGTGCTGATGTTGAAAAGGTGGATTCTGAAGAAGCAGCTTACGAACTCAGTCAACAAAGTCTTAATGAAGTGGACGGAAGGGCTTGTTGGATAGTGGCGTCTAAACTTTTATTAGGTGTCTTCCAATAATGTTATTAATTAAGCAACGTGAAAACTCGGGCGTGTTGGTTAATATTTCGTGGCACTAGCGCAAACAGGACCAGAGACCAAGACGAGTAGACACACACAGCGCTGAATTCCAACAACTTTATTGGGAAAAACACATCAACTTATACATGCACTTATTGCCGTGTCATCACAATGCATGCGCAAAACTCAGTGTCAACGTAGGTAGGCCAGTTCTTTTTTCGATAGTTTGACTGAAGGAGTGCTAACACAAGAACTTCCTAATCTAGCTATCTTTTCTGCTTCTATAATCTCACGAGTGCGCTTGTCCTTACTTTTTCATACTAAAAAACACTTGCCTAGTAACGGCCTGCACTTATCACATGCGTTGCAATGTTTGACTAGCTCTCCGTCATTTTCAATTTTATTGCGTATATTGCGATTATTCTCACGGAGGCGGTCGTTGAGGCAGCGACCAGTTTGACCTAAATATTGGCGCCCACAAGAGAGTGGAATCTGGTACACTACCCCAACCTTGAATTCAACAAATGGAATTTGATGCCTCTTCGCGCCTTGATGGGACACAGGACGAGCACATTTGTTAATCTTGCATAGGCTGTTTAGCTTTTCAGGGGCAGAAAAAACAACTGACACATCGATACGATTAGCAATGCGCTTAAGATTGTGAGAGATGGTATGCAAATAAGGAATAACGGACATTTTTTTTCTCTGTCTCTCCAAGGGCACATGCGCACCAGGTTGCAGCTCAGTGTTCAGCTTTCTGAGCAAACTTTCCGCTACTGAAATCTGAAGAAGACCAGGATAGCCAGCATGCGATAGCCTACTGCACTGTTGTTGCAAACTTATATTCATCAAATGCGGACAGGATTTCCGGAGGGCATTTTCAAAGCAAAGGTTCGCTGTCGCTCTTTTTACCAGTTTAGAGTGGGCAGATTTGAAGGGCAGGAGAGGCTTGCTATTGCGGGGTTCATAAGCCCAGCAGGTACGACCACGGTGAAAGATGATGCTAATGTCAAGGAATCTTAGCTTGTCATTAGTGGGCAGTTCAAAAGTTAGAACAATCGGTTTAAAACTTTGTCTGAGCATAGTTAGAATGTTAAGGGCCTTGGATTCAAAGGAGTCATGGTCACTTTCAATGAAAATCAAGAAATCTTCAACGTATCTAAAAACTTTGGCAACCTGCATATTGTCTAATCTGTCTTTGACGGCTTTGTCAAGTTCGGCTAAAAAGAGGTCACTTAAAAGCGGGGCTATACAGGAGCCAATACAAATTCCTTCTTTTTGAAGATGGGGCTTATCATTGCACAGGATAATGGTGGACCTCTTATAAAAGGATAAAGTTCTAAAAAGCTGCTAACGCTAATACCTGCTGAGTTTTGAAAAGCAACGATTCCAAGCTGGTCAATACACTCTTCAACACATTTTAGTTACTTATCATGCGGCAGTGCATAGTACAGGTCTTTGATGTCGACAGAAAAAGCGCGAAGGTTATCACATTTACCCGACTGCATAAAATCAAGAACTTCGCTAGAATTTTTTTACTAGAAACGGATCCTCTGATTTTAGCAAGCTGAGCTTACATTGCAAGAAACGAGACACCTATCTTTGCCACGTGCCTTGTTCAGACACGATTTGTCTTAAAGGCCTCTCAGGCTTATGGGTTTTCGCACTGAAAAAAACATGAAGGAAGTCTTGTTTTGCGTCTGAAATGCTCTTAGAGAGGCTACACAAGTTGAACTTGTTACACAATTGTAAAGCTTGCCTCTTAACTTTAGCTACCTTAATGCCCTCATGGCAAGCGAACACGGAAGACACAGCACTATCAGTTTTTGACTTAAAGAGTTCTGAGGATAAAATTGCAAATCCACCTTCTTTATCGGCGGGAATCACCGTGAGGCCACTGTCCATGACGAAGGTTCGAACCTGCTTGACCGGGGTTCAGGATGGGGCAGAATTGGAGCGGGAAAGAACGTCAACGCCTTCCGAGATGCAGCGATCATGCTCACTGGGGGGTGCATTCCGAGATATGTTGTGCACTAACGAGAGGAGTTCCGGTGGCGACCGCTGAGGCTGAACTGCGAACTGTGTCCCCAGGGAGAGGACACGAGAGACAACGGGAGGCAGGTCCAGCGGTTCTAGGGCGTGACTTTGGTTTTTAGCTGACTATTGCTGCAGCTCGACTGCATTCCGAAGCTGGTTCTACTGCGTGCTCCTGATGAACTCGGTGGTGCTAGCAGCGATGCGGAGGAATTGCTCGAGTCGGCGAGAAGCTTCCGAGGCGGCATGATGGTCGAACAGCTGAGCAGCCAAGAGTTGTCTGTAGAGCCTGGCTTGTCTGTTGTACTCAGCTTTTATACCGTCGGGTAAATGTGATAACCTTCGCGCTTTTTCTGTCGACATCAAAGACCTGTACTATACACTGCCGCATGATAAGTTACTAAAATGTGTTGAAGAGTGTATTGACCAGCTTGGAATCGTTGCTTTTCAAACTCAGCAGGTATTAGCGCTAGCAGCATTTTAGAACTTTTATCCTTTTATATGAGGTCCACCTTTATCCTGTGGAATGATAAGCCCCATCTTCAAAAAGAAGGAATTTGTATTGGCTCCTGTATAGCCCCGATTTTAAGTGACCTCTTTTTAGCCGAACTTGACAAAGCCGTCAAAGACAGATTAGACAATATGCAGGTTGCCAAAGTTTTTAGATACGTTGAAGATTTCTTGATTTTTATTGAAAGTGACCATGACTCCTTTGAATCCAAGGCCCTTAACATTCTAACTATGCTCATACAAAGTTTTAAACCGCTTGTTCTAACTTTTGAACTGCCCTCTAATGACAAGCTAAGATTGCTTGACATTAGCATCATCTTTAACCGTGGTCGTACCTGCTGGGCTTATGAACCCCGCAATAGCAAGCCTCTCCTGCCCTTCAAATCTGCCCACTCTAAACTGGTAAAAAGAGCGACAGCGAACTAGTGCTTTCAAAATGCCCTCCGAAAATCCTGTCCGCATTTGATGTACATACGTTTGCAACAACAGTGCAATAGGCTATCGCATGCTGGCTATCCTGGTCTTCTTCAGATTTCAGTGGCGGAAAGTCTGCTCAGAAAGCTGAACACTGAGCTGCAACCTGGCGCGCATGTGCCCTTGGACAGACAGAGAAAAACAATGTCCGTTATTCCATATTTGCATTCCATCTCTCACAATCTTAAGCGCAATGCTAATCGTATCGATGTGTCAGTTGTATTTTCTGCCCCTGAAAAGCTAAACAGCCCATGCAAGGTTAACAAATGTGCTCGTCCTGTGTCAAATCAAAGCGCGAAGAAGCATCAAATTCCATTTGTTGAATGCAAGGTTGGGGTAGTGTAGCAGATTCCACTCTCTTGTGGGCGCCAATATGTAGGTCAAACTGGTCGCTGCCTCAACGACCGCCTCCGTGAGCATAATCGCAATGTACGCAATAAAATCGAAAATGATGGAGAGCTAGTCAAACATTGCAACGCATGTGATAAGTGCAGGCCGTTACTAGACAAGTGTTTTTTAGTATGAAAAAGTAAGTACAAGCGCACTCGTGAGATTATAGAAGCATAAAAGACAGCTAGATTAGGAAGTTCCTGTGTTAGCACTCCTTCAGTCAAACTATCGAAAAAATAACTGGCCTACCTACGTTCACACTGAGTTTTGCGCATGCATTGTGATGACACGGAGATAAGTGCATGTATAAATTGATGTGTTTTTCCCAATAAAGTTGTTGGAAGTCAGCGCTGTGTGTGTATACTCGTCTTGGTACCTTGTCCTGTTTGCTCTATTGCCACGGAATTATTTAATACGCTCCATGTTCACCCCGTGTTTTGGCGGCCGCATGAAGATTCTTTAAGGTGGTACCTCTTCTTTTCTAACTGCATTTTTGCTGTATTTTGTTTTTTAAGTACCTGAATTCTTCTCTCAAAGCAAGAACATTGGGATCGCCCTGGCACTCTTTAATAGGATGCGTTTTGTGCGGCTGAGCTCTATTACTTCCTCATTTATCCAGGGGATCGCTTTATTTTTACGTTGCAGTAAGAATTTTGTTCTGGATAAAGCATAAACGTCTGAATTTTTCAACAAATAAATCTTAGGCTTGTAAATGTTCATATTGCATCAGTATTTCTCAGTCAAATTTCCTTACATATTCAACATGTTTTTATTCGCTGAGTCATTGTATTTCGTGCGCTCATTTCCAAGCGCTGACAGAGTAATGTAATAGTGATCGGCAACTTTTTCTTTAAAAATGCACCCAATTGTAACATGTTTTGACAGCGTAGTGTTAATGTGGTCAATGCAGATTCTTGTCAAACGAGTGCCAACAATTTCTTCTCTTGTGTAACCTCCAGTTTGATGTTCCAGGCCAAAGCTTGCTAGTAGTGTTAAGTACTCTTTGATGCCTGTATTTGTTAATACTAATATATCTAAATTAGTATTAACTAATACCCTGCCTGCCTGCCTGCCTGCCTGCCTGCCTGCCTGCCTGCCTGCCTGCCTGCCTGCCTGCCTGCCTGCCTGCCTGCCTGCCTGCCTGCCTGCCTGCCTGCCTGCCTGCCTGCCTGCCTGCCTGCCTGCCTGCCTGCCTGCCTGCCTGCCTGCCTGCCTGCCTGCCTGCCTGCCTGCCTGCCTGCCTGCCTGCCTGCCTGCCTGCCTGCCTGCCTGCCTGCCTGCCTGCCTGCCTGCCTGCCTGCCTGCCTGCCTGCCTGCCTGCCTGCCTGCCTGCCTGCCTGCCTGCCTGCCTGCCTGCCTGCCTGCCTGCCTGCCTGCCTGCCTGCCTGCCTGCCTGCCTGCCTGCCTGCCTGCCTGCCTGCCTGCCTGCCTGCCTGCCTGCCTGCCTGCCTGCCTGCCTGCCTGCCTGCCTGCCTGCCTGCCTGCCTGCCTGCCTGCCTGCCTGCCTGCCTGCCTGCCTGCCTGCCTGCCTGCCTGCCTGCCTGCCTGCCTGCCTGCCTGCCTGCCTGCCTGCCTGCCTGCCTGCCTGCCTGCCTGCCTGCCTGCCTGCCTGCCTGCCTGCCTGCCTGCCTGCCTGCCTGCCTGCCTGCCTGCCTGCCTGCCTGCCTGCCTGCCTGCCTGCCTGCCTGCCTGCCTGCCTGCCTGCCTGCCTGCCTGCCTGCCTGCCTGCCTGCCTGCCTGCCTGCCTGCCTGCCTGCCTGCCTGCCTGCCTGCCTGCCTGCCTGCCTGCCTGCCTGCCTGCCTGCCTGCCTGCCTGCCTGCCTGCCTGCCTGCCTGCCTGCCTGCCTGCCTGCCTGCCTGCCTGCCTGCCTGCCTGCCTGCCTGCCTGCCTGCCTGCCTGCCTGCCTGCCTGCCTGCCTGCCTGCCTGCCTGCCTGCCTGCCTGCCTGCCTGCCTGCCTGCCTGCCTGCCTGCCTGCCTGCCTGCCTGCCTGCCTGCCTGCCTGCCTGCCTGCCTGCCTGCCTGCCTGCCTGCCTGCCTGCCTGCCTGCCTGCCTGCCTGCCTGCCTGCCTGCCTGCCTGCCTGCCTGCCTGCCTGCCTGCCTGCCTGCCTGCCTGCCTGCCTGCCTGCCTGCCTGCCTGCCTGCCTGCCTGCCTGCCTGCCTGCCTGCCTGCCTGCCTGCCTGCCTGCCTGCCTGCCTGCCTGCCTGCCTGCCTGCCTGCCTGCCTGCCTGCCTGCCTGCCTGCCTGCCTGCCTGCCTGCCTGCCTGCCTGCCTGCCTGCCTGCCTGCCTGCCTGCCTGCCTGCCTGCCTGCCTGCCTGCCTGCCTGCCTGCCTGCCTGCCTGCCTGCCTGCCTGCCTGCCTGCCTGCCTGCCTGCCTGCCTGCCTGCCTGCCTGCCTGCCTGCCTGCCTGCCTGCCTGCCTGCCTGCCTGCCTGCCTGCCTGCCTGCCTGCCTGCCTGCCTGCCTGCCTGCCTGCCTGCCTGCCTGCCTGCCTGCCTGCCTGCCTGCCTGCCTGCCTGCCTGCCTGCCTGCCTGCCTGCCTGCCTGCCTGCCTGCCTGCCTGCCTGCCTGCCTGCCTGCCTGCCTGCCTGCCTGCCTGCCTGCCTGCCTGCCTGCCTGCCTGCCTGCCTGCCTGCCTGCCTGCCTGCCTGCCTGCCTGCCTGCCTGCCTGCCTGCCTGCCTGCCTGCCTGCCTGCCTGCCTGCCTGCCTGCCTGCCTGCCTGCCTGCCTGCCTGCCTGCCTGCCTGCCTGCCTGCCTGCCTGCCTGCCTGCCTGCCTGCCTGCCTGCCTGCCTGCCTGCCTGCCTGCCTGCCTGCCTGCCTGCCTGCCTGCCTGCCTGCCTGCCTGCCTGCCTGCCTGCCTGCCTGCCTGCCTGCCTGCCTGCCTGCCTGCCTGCCTGCCTGCCTGCCTGCCTGCCTGCCTGCCTGCCTGCCTGCCTGCCTGCCTGCCTGCCTGCCTGCCTGCCTGCCTGCCTGCCTGCCTGCCTGCCTGCCTGCCTGCCTGCCTGCCTGCCTGCCTGCCTGCCTGCCTGCCTGCCTGCCTGCCTGCCTGCCTGCCTGCCTGCCTGCCTGCCTGCCTGCCTGCCTGCCTGCCTGCCTGCCTGCCTGCCTGCCTGCCTGCCTGCCTGCCTGCCTGCCTGCCTGCCTGCCTGCCTGCCTGCCTGCCTGCCTGCCTGCCTGCCTGCCTGCCTGCCTGCCTGCCTGCCTGCCTGCCTGCCTGCCTGCCTGCCTGCCTGCCTGCCTGCCTGCCTGCCTGCCTGCCTGCCTGCCTGCCTGCCTGCCTGCCTGCCTGCCTGCCTGCCTGCCTGCCTGCCTGCCTGCCTGCCTGCCTGCCTGCCTGCCTGCCTGCCTGCCTGCCTGCCTGCCTGCCTGCCTGCCTGCCTGCCTGCCTGCCTGCCTGCCTGCCTGCCTGCCTGCCTGCCTGCCTGCCTGCCTGCCTGCCTGCCTGCCTGCCTGCCTGCCTGCCTGCCTGCCTGCCTGCCTGCCTGCCTGCCTGCCTGCCTGCCTGCCTGCCTGCCTGCCTGCCTGCCTGCCTGCCTGCCTGCCTGCCTGCCTGCCTGCCTGCCTGCCTGCCTGCCTGCCTGCCTGCCTGCCTGCCTGCCTGCCTGCCTGCCTGCCTGCCTGCCTGCCTGCCTGCCTGCCTGCCTGCCTGCCTGCCTGCCTGCCTGCCTGCCTGCCTGCCTGCCTGCCTGCCTGCCTGCCTGCCTGCCTGCCTGCCTGCCTGCCTGCCTGCCTGCCTGCCTGCCTGCCTGCCTGCCTGCCTGCCTGCCTGCCTGCCTGCCTGCCTGCCTGCCTGCCTGCCTGCCTGCCTGCCTGCCTGCCTGCCTGCCTGCCTGCCTGCCTGCCTGCCTGCCTGCCTGCCTGCCTGCCTGCCTGCCTGCCTGCCTGCCTGCCTGCCTGCCTGCCTGCCTGCCTGCCTGTTGTAGGCAGTAGCCACATGCAGTGGCTAAGCGTCTGCGTCACTTGGCTTGGCTGCGGGACGCGGCCCAAGGGCGGCTTGCGCGGGTCTCGTCCTCATGCTGGCATTCGCTGGGCTGGAACAGAACTGCCCGGTTGTGGTCTCAACGCTCTCGTTATTCCTCAACCCAACATGGTGTCAGAAGTAAAGAAATTCGCACAGTAAGCCCAGCCGGGGCTGCTTCATCTCGCTCGGATACGCATCAACGGTGGCACACGTCACAGCAGCGTCTAGGGCCTGGGCTACGCGGCCAGTACATGGCGTCCTTCGTCATTCAACCGCCCGAGGCCTTCTGCTTCACTACTCCTGCTGACTGGCCGAAATGGAGAAAGCGGTTCGAACGTATTTACACGCCTTCCGGTCTCGGCGACAAATCAGGGTCACATAAGGTCGACACGCTCCTTTACTTGATGGGCGACCTGGCCGACGACGTCTTCGCAACCTTCGAACTCTCCGTTCAGAACGCTCAGATCTTGTAAGTCGTCCTAAAACAGTTCGACAGCTACTTCGTACCGCGGCGCAACGACATTTTTGAACGGGCACGCTTCAAGACGAAGGTCCAAGACGACGGCGAATCCGTGGAAGACTTCGGAACTGCGCTTCACATGCTTTCCAACCATTGTGAGTACGGCGCCCTCCAAGAGGAACTGGTTCGAGACAGACTGGTCGTCGGCATTCAAGACCAGAAATTGTCAGCGAGACGCGGGGGCCCTCAGTCAACTGCAGACGCTCACGTACCCCAACCCGGCACAATACCATACACATACCGGAACATACCCGACGAATATATGCAAGGTCTGCCACACTGCTATAGCAACTTTACCCCGCATGCTCTCAGACTGTAGCAAAACCCCTGACGGTCCTAAATCCGGAACCCTCCCGCCACGGTGGGCCGCTGCCTTCCGCAGCCCCAGCCTCGGTAACCAACTCCGGGACGTCCAGCAGGCCCGCGAGGCGACGGCGAGGCAACACCTCGACGTCCCCACGTGGGAGACCTAAGGCCCCGTCGGCGAAGGCTCTACAGGACTTTTAAATAAAGTTGTTACCAACCAACCGACCAACTGCAACTAGACGCTGATCTTACTCTTCAGAAGGCGCTTAAGAGTATCAGGCAGGTCGAAAGCGTTCGTCAGCAGCAAGCGGAGCTTCACCCCGAAACGCTGACCGTCAACAAAGTTGAATCAGGCAAACTGCAAGTCAGGCACCCCACGAACGCTGCTCAGGTCAACGACAGCCGAGCGCACTTTGAATCAAGGCCACATCCGCATCCAGCTCATAGCGTTCCGTCATCGTGCCGTTGGTGTGGGAAAGAACGACACCCGCGTTCACTGTGCTCAGAGCTGACGCAAGTATGCAGGGGCTGTCACAAAAAGGGCCACTACGGCCACTACGCGTCTGTCTGCATGTCACGCCGGGTTGAAATCGTTGAAGCATCAGAACCCGACAGCCAAGGTGGCGTACATCCCGGGGAAAGACCTCCTCGCCGCTGACACGCTTTCCAGAGGGCCGCTTCAACAGGCCGGTTACACCGATCTAGAGGGCGACGTAGAAGCTTTCGTCCGCTGTATGAGGACAACTCTTCCCATTAAGCAGCACGCCTCGAGTGGGTGAAAGACTCCCAAAAATGAGATCACGTGTGCTTGTAGATCTGAGAACTCTTCAAGAAAAACTGGCCTTCCAGACGGGATTTACCACTTGAGGTCAGGCCTTTCTACGAGCATCGCGGCCAACTCACCGTGGAGGACGATCTGCTACTCTACGCAGCCCGGGTGGTTGTCCCACTCACGTGCAGGAACGAAATTCTGCGTCTTCTGCACGAAGGCCACTTCGGCATTACGGATACGCAAGCTCGCGCCAAGGACACCGTTTGGTGGCCTACAGTAGCCAAAAACATCGCAACCATGATACATCATTCTCCAGAATGTGTCAAGACTTCCAGTAACCGAAAAATGTCCCTTCGAAACACCGAGTATCTTTCAAGACGATAGGAGAAAGTCGAAATGGACCTGTTGTTGTCGAAATGGACCTGGACATGTTCACACAAAGTGTGAACATTGCGTCATTCCTCCCAAGAGGTTGCTTTTCTGTCGGGGGAGATGTTGTAGACAGTAGCCACATGCAGTGGCTAGGCGTCTGCGTGGCTTGGCTTGGCTGCAGGCGGTGGCCCACGGGCGGCTCGCGCCGGTCTCGTGCTCGTGCCGGCTGGGCTGGAACAGAACTGTCTGGTTGGCGTCTCAACGCTCTCGTTTTTCCTCAAACCAACACTACCTACCTACCTACCCACTTGCCTGCCCTGCCCTGCCCTGCCCTGCCCTGCCCTGCCCTGGCCTGGCCTGGCGTGGCCTGGCCTGAAAGAAGAAAGAGGTGCCGAAGTGGAAGGCTCGGGAATAATTTCGACCACCTGGGGATCTTGAACGTGCACTCACATCGCACAACACAGGGGCTTGATTGACTGATTGATTAAACCACTTTTACTTACTATCAAGAAAGACATTTCTCCCCGCCCGCGGCACGCAGGCCTGGTAGACGGCGAGTTGCGCTTCCGCAGTTATGGGATGGCTGGCAGTCCTTGACAGGTAGCGGCCTATTTTGCCAGATGGATGGTGGCGCGCTGGAGCTCAGGGTCCGGCCTTCTTAGTTGGGTCTCCGAGGTTTCTCTACTATCAATATTTTTGCCCGGCCTGGGAGAATTTGGACACTCCCAACTTATGTGGTCGTGGGTCCCTCTCGCTCCACAGTGTGTACATCGATCATGAAACCTCAGATGTGGGTACACGTGGTAAAGCCTTACCTGGTTCACAAATGTATTTGTTTGTAGCCGCCACGTGACAGCTTATCTATTATTTAATTATGATCTATAGCGCAGCAACAAAATAGGGTCAAACACAAGCGCTATGGATCATAACGCATACCCACTAGCCCGAACCATCACCTTGTTAAATAATATTTAATTATGAGTCTAAAGGGGGAACCAGCCTACGTCCTAATTTGTTGTTATCAACAATTTTCTCCTAATTTCATAGGCACTCCTCTTTTCCAAGTGCTCGGGGGGCTCTACAGTCACCCGGAAATAGAAACCTCAGGCTAGCTTCGTGCGCCGGCTCGTTACAGCGGACGGCAGCGTGTTGGGTGCCCAAATTATAATAAATTTTCCTATCCAGCAGTTGTTGTCTAAGGATCTTGGCCGCTTCCGGCTAGATCCTGCCTGCCTTTTGTGTTTCGCCTCCATCGAAATGAGACCACCGCGGTCGGGTTCGAACCCGGAGCAGAAAGTCGTTTTTAGAGGAAGGAATTGGTACAGTATGGACCTCAAATCTCGGCGGGCAATGGAGCCGCGCCGTAAGTATAGAGATAAAGGAGGAACTAAGAGAAGAAATCAAGAACGAGGTGCCGTAGTGGAGTGCTCCGGAATAATTTCGACCACCTGGTCATCCTAACGTGCACTAAAATCGCACAGCACACTGGCGCTTTTGCGTTTCCTCTCCACAGACACATGGCAGCGTGTTTTAGAATTTGAGAGTCAAGATTTCCCGTGATCAGTGTACGCCTGAATCACGCTTTAAGGTACGTAGAGGTGGGGAGAGATAGGGATGTGGGACGTAGACGTGCTGAGAGATAGGGATGTGGGCTGCATGAAATTGAAAATTGGTTTTTGACTAAAGGAATCGGCGCCGCAACTGTCTCAAGTATACCTGAATCGTGCCTCAAAAAGGGGAAGCGGCCGCTCCGACTCAGTAGCTGATCAGTAGCCGAGAGCGCACGGCTACTGATCTGGAGTACACGGGCTCGAACCCGACCGCGGCGGCCGCGTACGTGTTCCTCATTCTTACACTGTGTGGCAGGCACGCGGCACTGTGCCAATAAGCCATCGAGTTCATCAAGTGGCCAACCTTTTTCGATCAACCGTTAATTTACTGCCACCTGCCAGCGAGGCAGGGTGGGGCTATGCAGTGTTCGGAACGCGCACAAAGATGCAGAGGCCAAACCGCGTCCTCTTGCCCGATACACCACAGCTTTCGCTCTCTAACCAGGTTCAGCAGCAGTTAAACTGCAGCTTAATTATTCCCAGTCGCCTGCAGCTCCAGCATCGACAACTTCTTCCAAACGCACATGAATGTAGGCGCCAGCAACAGATGAGAATTTGGGACAATTCCGATCGTTTTCGGCCCCCACGGCCCTCTTTCAACCCGAGCCAGCGCGCCGCTAGAGTTAGGCATCGCTCCGCCTGTAGCTAGGTCTAATCCTCCAAGACCTCTTCTCAGAGACCCATAATGAAGGTGCACGTGTTCTGAGAGACGCTCGATTAGAGGGATTATGACACAGGTGTCTGGACTCATATGTTGAGTGTTCCGGTCCGATGCTAGGAGCCCGCTTGGACGCCAGATAAACGAAAACACCGCGGGATGATCGTTAGCCCGACAGAAGGCTCGCCAGCGGCTGCCTCCGCGTCCCTGTCTCTAGCCTAGGATGAGCACTGCGCTGCACACATAATTGCCCAAAAACCAAGACAACAGCCTCCGTTCTAGCATACGGACCTAAAGGTAGTTCTCCGCTTCAGAACATGCGTCCAACTTACTACACCGCTTCCCCACCATCTACGGTCCGCCCTTCTCCTTGCAGCCCAAGAGCTCCAAGAACCAGAGAACGCCCAAATCCGCATCCATCCAGCTAGGAATACGTGCACTGCAAGTGCAGTCTGAGAAAAATCTTGTACGTGGAAGTCTGCACCATTGCACCCGGTACCTAAACCTTATGGACGCGTGAATTAACTGTAGGAAGCAAATAAATAAAGTTACCTCTGCATTACCACGCACACAACGCTGCCCCAGATGCAGTACCCTGCGCCCTCGTGAAGCAGCAGCTAAATACACCAAAATGCATCCACTGTGCACGGCCTCATGTGACCGGAACGGCTGGAAGAAAGGCCCGTGGTCGCCGAACTATCCAAGCTGGCAAGTCGACTGGCATCTCCAGCAAGGACACTACAATACATCGCGAGACCCCTCGCACCAGAAATAACTTCAGTTCATCAGTCAGGGTCACGCTCCCAAAAGCTGTACTCCTCATGTTACCCCAGTCCCCTGCCACCTCTATTTGGAAGACCAAGCTGCCAGCAAGACACCTGCAACCTGTGCAAATCCCATGGACGAGGCGCTACAGGTCCTAAAGGTGGAGGTAAGCCACCTCCTGTTCCTTATCCTTTCCCCCTCTGATACCTCTCCTCCCCCACACCATTCCACACAAACCTCTATAATTTGCGCCTCCCCTCATATCACTCCTCCGTCAGTCCGTCCCACACAAACCGCCTGATCCAGATCACAAAGCCCCTCATCACACCAACTCCTCCCTAGCCGACCTATCTCTCCTCCCAATGCCCCGCCCGCAAAAAAAACGCACAATCGTTTTGGGTGACCCCATAGGTCACCCAAAACAATCACAGGGAACTACAAGAAAAACTGAGCGCAAAATTAAAAGAAATGGAGGCGCGCTTTGAAGCAAACTGTTACATCGTAGATCAGACCGCTCCCCGATTTGAACACCAGATGGAACAGCTATTCACAAGAATAATGCATGCGCTGGAAATGCGCATAGCAGCCTCACATCCCTCAATCGTCCAAGCCCCGTAAATCCAGTAAGGTGGTGCAGACAATTGTACCCAATTACCTGTCCTCGAAGGAAACATAGCCGCAGGTCCTTAAGGGTAACGGAGTGGATTCCAAGACAAGGCAAGCGTAGCAGGGGTTGGAAGAAGGTCAGGTGGGTGGATGAAATTAAGAAGTTGGGAGGCATATGGTGGGCGCTGATGGGAGAGAACAGGCTAATTTGGAGAGACATGGCAGAGGCCTTTGAACTGCTGTGGTTGTAGTCAGGCTGATGATGATGATGATGACCTCTTCTGTATTGGAACTGTCGCAGCTTCCGTCACAAGCGCGCACCCCTTCCTCAACCCCCGCCCCAAATTCTTCAACAGCACGATGCCAAAACACCTGCCAATCTCCTCAGTCATTACTTGGTTCACTCCTACACTACAGTTACCCCGCGCGCACCCACCAACTTATACCGCTCGCTCATATTTCATGCTCAACATACCATCGGACACGCCTTGCGTCATCTTCGAGGTCATACACGACTGAAACATAATACCATCATTTTTTATAGTGAACATATGCCACCCTCTTTTCCACCCAATGTCCTCACTGGAGACGCTCCTGCGAGAATTTCATTGACTACTTGGGAAGCATCCTTTGATTATTGGAAGAGGGGGCATCAACTGTGTATACATTGATTGGGCTACAGAGTCATCTCGGGCCGGGACATCTCGGGTCGTCCTTCGTTCGGGAGCTCCGCTTCACTGTGCAAAATCACTTCCACATTCCCACAACAATCGGCAATAGCATCTGTATGGACACCAGTCTGTTCCTGAGGCTCAGCAGCCACCACATTGGCATGACGTGCAATAAGACAAACCATAGACTAGGCAGGGGCCACTACATTATCTCTAGCACTGTCCCGTTTAAACAAGCCCGCAAGAAATACCTTACACACAAGGAAACAAACTGGGGTACCGTCCACATAACTTCGAATGGACAGACCGATGCCGCAATCACAGACATCGACCAATGTGCAAGTTAACTCACGGCCAATGTCGCCACACACACGCAACACATTCAGACAACACAGGACACCCTTATATTAGACTGTCGACTCGCCCAACTCTGGTTGCTTTACCACAGCCTTCCAGATCTCTGGACTGCAAAGGAGCTTTGCTGCTCCAAATGGAGGCAAGTCGGTGACAGCATCACCGGTCTCATCTCACCAGCCCCACGTAGTCCAAAACAGCTACACAGCATCACATGACACGAATCATACACAACACCGGCTTAACCCCAGGCGAACTCATGGATAACCTCAAGCAAATACATGCATCGCCTGATACATCCGCCCCCTTCCGCCCTACATAGGCCAACTATACTCAGCCCTCGATGCCGAGATTATGGCAGCGAAAGTGCAGCGGAGCTGATGAAAAAACTGAGAGCGTGACCTCGCTCGCGCAAGACCGAACACATTCAGCAAACTGCCTGGCCAGCAACGTCGGCAGTCCGCTCCGCCGGCTCACCAGCGGCGGCTACAGGGACCTCCAATAGATGTGGATCACCTTCCCCATCTGGTGACTCCGGACGACAGCATCGACGCACAGAACGCCACCCCCACCGGCTCTGCGCTCCTACCCGTCCTCTCTCTGCACTTGGCCCTGACGCTGCACACCCGTAGTTCGCGCCCGGTTTTCGAAAGCTTCTCCTCGCTGCCATGTACACGCCTACCATCGCATCCGGTGAGCTCCGCCAGCCGTACCAGCGCTCCTTCCTTCCTCGGCTCCCCGGCCTACCTGCGTTTTATGCCAGGGACCCCGTTTTGTTGCTGGCGCTGCTGGACTCACATTTTCACATCAACCACGTGTCCAGCCAGCTGCTGCGCTATCAGCACGCCAGTCAAGAACTCCCACCCAGTCTCCTGGCAAAGTTGCGGTTGCCACTTCCTTGCCCCGATATTTACGCTGACTCAAGGAAGAACCTGACGACGTATATTGCCTTGGAGCACCTACCGAATCTCTGCGCTGCTGTTTCGGGCTTAGAAGCTGTGGCGCCACACCACTCATGACCACTGGCCGAATCCCCCCCCCCCCCCCATAGCTGCATCGGTTTTCTTTTCTTTTCTTTTATTCGAGAAGTGTGGCATGAGGCATAAGTTGAAAAAAAAAGGAATGGGGAAGGAATGCACGGGATTGAAAGTTAAAAGAAGGAGTGAAGACCCGTTGCGCCGAGGCAGTCGCAGAGGTTGCTAATGAAACGGTTGTTCATAGTCCACTTCACGTAGTCACTTTCGCGGTTCCGCCGCAGGCCCGCCTCCCTGAGGAGCCGTTTTCTTATAGCAGCGGTCGCTGGGCACTTCAACATCTAGTGCCGTACATTACAAATGTCCGGTGCTGCGCTACATTGAGGGCACCTGTCAGGTGCTGGCAGATCTTTGGTACGCCACCGATGACGGACAGATGGTGTCAGAGCCGCCCCTGCCCGAATCTGGCGCATGGATACCTCCTCCTGCCGAGTAAAACTACGGGGGACAGGGTGCGAACACAGAGGAATTAGAGCGCATGTTCGCTGGCGCAAAGCTTCGGTATGGGAAACATGGGACAGGAACGGATCTGGGGGAAGAGGGGAAAGTGGCGGATCGTCTGATGTATGGAGATGAGTCATAGCATCCGCTTGAATGTTATGTGGATCCTGGGAATGGCCGCGAATCCAGTGTATGCGCACAGGACATAGATACTTTGCGCAGAGCACATGAGTTGATTGTGAAATCTAAAATATTCGTCGAACAGCCTTAAGCGGTTTAAGGGCGGCGCGGGAGTCGGTGTAAATATGAACTGTTTTGAATGCTGGAACGAGCGGAAGGGAATCAAAGGCATTATAAATATCTTGCATTTCCAATGCCAGGGGAGTGCACGTATCCGCAGTATACGTCGCGCGAGAGTTGAGAAGCAGATGAGATGGACTATCCACTGCAGTAACTCCCCTCTCTGCAAAATGTGATGCATCCGTGTATAATATGCACCCTTCAGGCAGATACGCTGCTGATACCGACGGGGAAACAGTGGGGCGATTGTCAGTGAGCTGTGGCAATATGACCACGGAGGAAGTGTCTTTAAACGATGAAGTTTGAGAGACTGTTTTCGAGCTCTATTTGCCACCTGTTGGTCGATGAGTTCACTGAGTGTGTTAATTTAGGCTAACTCCTGTAGCACAGGTATGGGTGTTAAACGAGGCAGATATGTTATGACGCGCATAGCCTCACGATTGATAGCTTCAAGGGAGTCCTACTGTCTGAGGGTGAGACGTTGAAATTGTGCCTGATATACTATGCGTGGCTGAATAATAGAGCTCACAAGCTGGCGGGCCGTATGAGCACGTGCGCCACCAGAGCCCATAGCTACGCGACGAATCAAACCTAGAGTAGCGTGAGCCGATTCACCGGTGGCTGTCAGCCACGGGGTGCCAGTCTAGATGTATGGGGGAGGAGACCAAGAATACGAACAGTTTCTACCTGAGGAATCACAGAATTATGTACCGTAAAATTTTAAGGTGGAGCTTTCCGTAAGGCGGCTTTATTTCCCATGCTAATAAAACATTATTTACTAGGAGAGAGTGTCAGACCCAGAGGTGGGAGGCGAGATGTCAATACATCCAGCGCGTGCTTCAGGACCGACTGATGAATAGACAAATCTGGATGACAGCATCACAAGGTTATATCATCGGCATACGTAAGCACGCGGATAGAAGGGATGGTCTCTAGGGAACAAACAAGAGGAATTAAAGCCACATGAAATATTGTGCGGGCGAGAACGGAGTCCTGCGGCACTCCTTTATTGAAAGTGAAGTTACCAAAGGGCTTTCCGTGGACACGCACGCTGAAGGTTCGATTTGCTAAAAAGGCGTGAATGTAGAGGAGGAAGCGGTGAGGGAGACCAAGAGTTTGAAGGGAGGCAAAAATGGCAGAGTGAAGGACGTAATCATATGCCTTTGATATGTCTGTAGGGATTACGGTTCGTACAAGGTGACCATGCGGAGAATGGTCAAGTACGTCAGCAACCAAAGTATCAAAGGCCGTCCTCCGTTCCAATTTGTGGGCGGAAACCAATTTGGGAATCTGGGTAACAATCATGGCATTCCAGCCACCACGACAAGCGTGAGGCTAGAATGGTTTCATAAAGCTCGCAGATGGTAGGCGTAAGGGAAATTGGACGAAGGGCTGAGAGAAATACTGGAGGCTGACCTGACTTGGGTATTGGAACCACAATAGAATGCTTCCAGTCTCCCGGCAAGACGCCAGAAAGCCACACTTCGTTAAAAGTATCAAGTAGGGTTTGCAAAGCCCTCCCTTCAAAGTTACGGAATAAGGAGTTAGGTATGCCGTCGTGCCCGGGTGTAGTAGTAGTTTTTAAACGTTCAATGGAGGCCAGCAGCTCTGCCATGGTGAGGTCAGAACTAATCCCATCGGAGGGCTCTATAACCGATAAGTCAGGTGGAGACGTAGCGGTGCAGTCATGGTATCGAAAAAATTTACGGGCCGCTTTTTGTGCAGATGTGTCTCATCCACATTTCGCGCGAGGCGACTGCTCTCTGTGTAATCTGCAATCTGAGAAGGGCGCTCCATGGCGTGAAACACTCTCCAAAGATTTCGATTGCCCTGCGTAGAGGACAGGCGGGCACACCATGCAGCCCAGCGTTGCCTGCCTAGCCGCTTTGTATAGCGCCGCGACCGTGCGGTAGCAAGGTGAAGAGTGGGAAGAGCCGAAGGGTCATCGGGGTGACGAGTAGCAGTAAAGATCCGCCTGGCGACGAAGGGGCCACATTTTCAGGATATGTATGTCCGGATTTGGGTCATCTTCATTTACAGTAGTGGTAATAGTGTGAGTAGCGAGAACAGCAGAGAGAGTAGACAGTGCTGAAGGAGAGTTGAATGTAGATAAATGATTGCGCGTACAGAGTCCCATGATGTTATTCGTACAGTGCGGCGTATTTTCCGTAAACGCGTAGGCGCGAGGGAGATAAAAATAGGGCTGTTATCGCTACCCCAAGTATCAGAATCAACAACCCAACGAGGGTTTCCAGGGCCTAACCACCAAGTCAAATCTGGTGAATACGGGCCACCTCGTGGGCGGGTAGAAGTATTCGGGTGGTTTAAACGTTGAAACGAATGATCCGAAGAGCTCCCATGGATGTGTGCACCCCTTGAGGAATCCGTTGGGCAACCCCTCGCAGTGTGTGCGCCGTTGAAGTCACCACCAACTGGAATAGAGATACCCGAGTTGGTAGAACGTAGAAAGCTAACCCATCCCAGATTGGGACATGCGGAGCCAGGACGAGTATAAAAAGAAACTAGGACAAGGGGTGTGCGTGCAGGTTTCACGAGAAGGGCGACAACCTCGTGACGTGTGTTGCACCACCGTGAAAGTTCGAGCGGTGTGTGCGGAACTGAATTGTGAATATAAATTGCAGATTTACCTGGGCTGAGGGAGGAGGCGGTGCAACGGCGATCACGGATAGAGGGTGAATGGTATGCGCAGAAACCTGAAAGGCGTGGAAGTGAATTATGCTCTTGCAGTAGGAACGCCCATGCCTTCAGATTTCCGCCGCGAAGGTGGATGTTCGCTTCAGAGGCCTTATTAGCGAATCCTCGACAGTTCCACTGCACCACCATAGATGGTGATGCGCTATCCATGACGAGGCCGAAAAGCTTCCTCGATGAGGGATGTCACCGGCTTCAGCAGCGCTAATATCTTATCCACTGTCGGGGTTGTCACGGCTAACAGGCGGTCGGCACCTGATTGTGGCCCAGTGCTTACTCGAGGTGATTCCTCTGATGATTGCTCCCGAGTTATTAGAATTCTTCGAGAGAATTGAGAACGACGCTGTTCCCGGCGCTGGGTGAGTTCGTCTAGTTGGCGGTGATCCTCCGCGATTGCATTGTCTAAAGCTGTGTCTTCATCTGTGGTATCCACATGTGAAGGATGCACTGGAAGCTTCGGCGTACCATTTGATCCGGGAAGGTGAGCCGCTTGTGCATATGTACGCTGGTGAGGAGACGTATGGTGAGCAGCGGGCTCAGATAAAGGATGTTCAAGGAAGTCGCTGTCGTCACATGCGAGAGCTTCAAAGCGATTACTTGTAGGAATATACATTTTTGCAGGCGACTTGTGAATCTTCTTCGCTTGCTTCTTCTCTGGACAAGCGAGGGAGCGAATGTCATGGTCCGGCGATTTGCACAGGGCACACGGAACTGTTAGTTTATTCGTTGGTTCATTCATGTCGGCCACAGCTGCTGGTTAAGGCCAGGTACTTTGCATATGTCCTTCTTTGTGGTAGTGATAACAAAAAATACGACGAGGTCGGAAGGGCTGTTTGACGATCGCACCGTAGAAGGTAAGGTACTTCGGGAGAGTCAACGGGCCTTGCAGGATGAGCAGGTATGAGCCCCGGCGCCCCATAAGCCGTGCTTGCAGTACTACGTGAATTGAGCAGCGAATATTTGCGCGCACCTCCTCGCGAGGGCTCGTGCTGTCGACATGATAAACCATGCAGCGGAGGGTGTAAGGACCAGATGCAAAATATATTTGCGCCGAGACATGCTTGCTGTCATCCAGGGGGATCCGCGTAACTGCGCACATTTTCTGGGCGTCCATCAAGGATGGCAAGTTAACCATGATGGTGTTCGATGGGCGATGGATGACAAACCCGCAGTACTTGGAAAAGACAAGAGCGTGGTCAATTGTGGCTTGAATATTCCAGACAGGCATGGCAGTCATATCAAGGCGGAATGTAGGCTTGAAGGTAACGCGGAACGAGTTCGCAGCAGGCGGAAGAGAGCCTTGACTCACGGGGGGCATCTGAGGAGGAGGCTCAGACGCTGGTGACGGCCCTTGGTGGGAATACTGAACCGGCGCGACGGGTACAGTTTCTTGAGGGAGTGTCACAGGCACGCAGGCGGTGGAGCAGCCCATGTCACAGGCCAAAGTCGTTGCATCGGAAGACGGCGCAGGCTGGAGGCCCGGAGGCGCTGACGATTGCGTTGACGTGGAGGCTGCGTCGGGTGGCAACACAGCGGGTATCCGCGTAGCTCTTGGCGACAACGACAACGCAGAATCCATGTAGACGCGTAGCGCGGCCTCGCTCGACAGCGCCGAGCAAAGCCTAGCTTGCCCTTGAGGGTTCCGATTGGGTTTCATCACTTGAGAATGCGCCCACCTTGCCGGCAATTTCTCCGGAGGGTCGTCGTCAGCATTCGGTCTCACAGAGGGCACTGTCCGACCCACGCCACACGCGAGAAAACAGCGGAAAGCGAAAACACAGAGCTAGAAGCAGACACGTAGCCACCCACTAGGTCTTCGTCTTCCCTCTGCGAGCTACTACACCGGAGCCGCTGCCCACCCCGGCCTCTCCCAAGTTTGCTACACCGGCTCCTACGCACGGCCATCCACCTGTGAGCTCCCGTCCCACGGCGCCTCTTGCCCAGCCCTGCTTGCCAGCTGAGGTGCCTGCCCTTGAACCATCACCAGAAGAGCTCTCTCTCGACCCGGGCTTCAACTCGCTTCTAATCACATGCTCGCCTGCTATCTCAAGCCCAACCCCATCGGTCCTTCTTGTCGCCAGGCGCGCATAAAATCCGCACCACAGCCTTGTCGCGCATCACGCACCACCAGAACCACGTCCCACGAATCCCTGCCAATCTGGCGCCCTCACAAGTGACTGTGCCTCCGCGACAGACAAGACAGCCATCTAAGGAGGTGCCATTCTTGCGACGCTTAAACAGCGTGCCCTACCCAGCACCGACATTGGCCTCAGCCCTTCTGCTTCCTTCCCATTCCGACCCCTATATCCCGGACGTGTGGCCTCTGTTCCCAGCAAGCGGTCCCAACGCCACAGTGGGCTCGCTTTTGCAGACAACGGTACACCCCGTCGCCCGCATCGACTACTTCTTAACAAAGCAGCCCGTGCCCCCCACGCAGCAGACCTCAAACCGTTTGACGTCCGCAGTCGTTTCGCCGTGGCCAGCTGCCGAGGCATCGCGTTCACTCCTACGGCTGCGGTTTCCCCACGCCATCCCCTTCGCCCGCGCACATCGCACATCTCCTGTAAATCCCCACGCGGCTGCACTTTCTGTATAGGCGTTTCCCTGCCCACTTAAACCCAACTGCCGGCCCCGCCAGTAGGCCTTACGACTGGAGCACGCCCAGCTCACCTCCAGTTCTTCGATGACTTTTCCCGCCTATTCCTTGCGTCATCATCCTCATCTTTTGGCTCCTCTCGCCCTTTGCGAAGCAGCCAGGCTCGACCACTCGAGCTCGTTTCTCCCGCCCGACGACTTTCGCGGACTCTGAGCCGAACTTCGCTGCCATGAAGAACCTTGTAGATAGCGTTTTGTTTTTCTTTTATCGCCCTTCGCACTAGGGCGGTGGCCGCCTGTTCGGCGCTTGCATCGCCAGCGGCGCTGATGAAGATGAATCTGGGAGCGCGGCCTCGCTCGCGCAACACAGAACACATTCAGCAACCGGCCTGACCAGTAACGTCGACAGCCCGCTCCGCAGGCTCACCAGCCGCGGCTACAGGGACCTACAATAAATGTGAACCACACTCCAGAGGAGTCAGAGCGGTCCTCCTGGCCATCTGCACGTCTTGATCTCATGGTGTTAAAAAATTTAAAACTCTATGGACGTCAGCAGTAAAGCCGTTGCTTCTGCTGTGTCCCAAGGGACTCCGGCCGACGGCTAGGGGCGATGGGGAGAGGGATAGCTCTGCTGGCGTTCATTGACTTGTTTTTCATTAAAGTGGTTTTTCTCTCGCTCAATGCTCCGCAACCTTATTGATCAATCGATCACCCAGATTACTAAATGCTTCAGCAAATGCTGGGTGGAGGGCAACCTCCCCAGTCTTGGCACCACACCAAGATTATATTTATCCCTAAACCAAACATACCAATCACTAACCAACCTCCTCCCAATCTCTGTCACTTCGTGTCTCGAGAAACTTTTTGAACACGTCGTGCTGGAGGTACTCACGCAACACAAGATGGAAAACAACCTTTACACTCACAGCATGGTGGGCTTCCGTCCCCGCTTGTTTGCGCAGTACGCCATGCTGCAGCTCACAGCCGACAGCTTTGACCAGGACATTCCAGGCCACACAAAGGCCGTATTGGCTTTAAATTTATCAAAGGCTGTGATCGCGTTGACAGTCAAGAAATCTGAGGGTGATCTCCTCACTTCATATAAGTGTACATGCATGCACCTATATAGGAGCCTTTCTTACCAACCGCACTGCTGAGATTCACTTTTGCCTGCATGCATCACCTCCTAACTCCTCCAGTATAGCGCGAACCCCACAGCGCTCCGTCCTCTCCCCTTTCTTTCTCTACGCGACCATTCTCATCCTCGCCTATAAGCTCACTGCAATACCATACCTCCCAAACATCCTCTATGCCGATCTCATCACGCTGTCGGCCACCCACGGAAGTGATGGTGACATAGAGGGCACACTACAAACCGCTGCCACATTCACACGAGAGCCTGACCGAACCATAGGAATCTTGTCCTTACCTGAGAAGTCTGAGCTCCTCATCCTCCGTCCAAACAGCCATAACTTTCTCACCAAGCCCATAACCATTCCTGTGGGCGATCGACTCATCACGGACGTCGACACTCCGGGTCATTGGCCTTCATATCCAAAACATCGGGAGAAACAATTTTAAATACCATAACGAAACGTTAGCACGTGAAAGCTGCGGTCCCGCCCCTCGTCCTCAGAGTATCGCGCCACATTAAGGGCATGTAGGAGCACGACCGCTGTTTTCTCCTTCAGGACTCCCAAAATCACATGCACCCTGACATGCGATCGTCAACACTGTCGTGTCGGTAAGAATGCATTGCCAATCTGAGGCATAGGGCTAGTACACTTACTGTTAAAATTTTTACTTCGATTTTTTTAAACAAAAATTACGAAGCGCCCGATGGTCGCTCTGACAGGAATACCAGGGCGTGAAACGTTTCTAAAACATTTAACACTCCACTGCTTAGGTTACGCTTCTTAAATTTCGTCTTGCGCTTCACACACAAGCTTTGCTTTCAATTCTTTGTTTCTCATTGCACTTTGTTGTTACTTTTCGCGCATATTGCTGTTGCTGCTTGCTTCATCTGCTTTCCTTCTTTTCTGGACGCAGCTATCTCTTTTCCGGGATGTCGTTTCTTCATTTCGCCTTGTTATATGCGCCTTGAAAGAACGCCAGCCAAGATGACGGCACCAGACGTACGTCTGGCCTTTACTTCACTCTGCGCTGAAATCGCGTCTCTAGTACAGCTTAAGTTCTCACAGATCTCTCCAGAAATTGTAGGGAACAATGCTCTACGTGTCTGGAACGCAACACAAGTTTTGGCTCTGCGTCCACTTGCGCAGCTCTCATTTCTCCCCTTTGCATCCACGCGTCGCTTCCAGTCTCAGTAAAGATGGGGTCGCCGCTACGCTTCTCTCCTTTCCGCTCTCTGCCTAACACTCACACTGCCTCTTCTATTACTCACGTGCCTCTGGCTGCTCGCGGGTTGGCAGAGCGCTGATCCTGGCGCTCAACATTCTCGGCCGCTCCGGACACTTCCGGTGGGTGCCCAGATCGCGGTCATGTTTTCTGGCTGGGTAGTTGTAAACTGCCAGCAGGCAGCCAGTATCACCAGGATGATTTTTTGCCGGCAGCGGGCGGTCAACTAGCAGACGACAGAGAAATGATATGACAGAGGTAAACGTGCGTGGGGCCGTTTTTACATGTACTGTAAGAACCGCGGTTCTTGATGCGATGTTTTGTTCGATCCCTAGGGCGATAAGTCGCTTGTTTCGACTACACCACTATGCATATCATTTGTATTGCCTCCAATGACGCCTTTTTCGGTAGTTCTCGCAGTTTATTTACTTGTTTTGCGTGCACATGTGTCATCGTATTTCGATCATCTGACCACCTCACACAAAAATGGTCGATTCTTATTACGGTTTCATAGTTTTGATTAGGAGAATATTCAGTGTTAAGATCCGGAAACTGTAAATACACGGCAGCAATATAGTCGCCAAAGTATTCTTCAAAGCGATGAGTAGTCGCGAGTGGCATCCACGAGAATCAGTCAGCGTCAGCGTGCTGGCGGCCACTTTTGTGTGACACTCCAAAGCTGAACTGCTCAACGCGTAAATACTACCAGGTAACCGGCCGCAAGGGTCGCTCAGATTCAAAAGCCAGCAAAGAGGATGGCGGTCGGTGATGATTCTAAAGGCGAGACCGTAAGGGCAGGAACGAAACTGCAGTACGCTGAAATAAACAGCGAGGCAGTCGTGCTCGGTCACGGTGTAATTTCCTTCTTACTTGCTGAGGGTGCGGCTGGCGTAAGCGACAACGTGTTCATTCCCGGAGTGTCGTATGAGCACAGAACCCACGCCACTACTACTGGCGTTAGTGTGAAGTTCAGATTCAGCTGTCGAGCAGAACAGACGTAGTATGGGCCGCGAGATATTAAGAAACTTGGGTTGGCGAAACGCAGAATCACATTTGGCAGTCCACTTCAAAAATCAATGTCTTTCTGGAAAATACATGCGAGAGGGTAGGCTAAATGAGCAGAGTTGGGTATGGAGCGCCGAAAGAGCCAATTCACAAGAAAGTCCTGAGTTCTTTCAAAGGGTTGGGCTCGTTGGCACAGTTGAGAGCTTCAATCTTCTAATGATTGGGCCTAACGCCTGTCACAAAATTCGGCGCATTTAAGAAAAAAAAAACCGGCGCTGCGCCTAAGCAATCGCGCCCGCGCGCGGTAAAATAAAACAAAAAAAACAGCGGGGAAGGACCCCCGGAGACAGCGTAGCTTTCCACTCTGCTGCAACTCAGCTCGCCGGTGCGGCGCCGCGGGGGGCACGGCCGGGCGCAGTGTCGATTTTTCTCGAATGTTGGAGAAGTTTTTGCTCGTTGTCGACAGAAAGGGGGTAACCTTGACCGCGCCAAAGTGATACTCTCCCCGCTTCGCTCCTGCGCCGATTACTCAGCGTTGCCGCGAATGACCTAGATTGTTCTAGAAGGTGGTTTCCGCGCTCGAGCAATGGGGTCGCGAGCCCGGCGCAAGAATGGGAAGGAGTTTGTGCAGTTGAACCTGCGTGTATGTGCGCGCCTGCACTGGCGCGAAGAACAGACGCGGACTGCGCCTATAAATGAGGGGCTTCAACCGCTCTCTGTTCGCCCGAGCCGCCACTTAAGCTTCCGAGAAGCGCGCCCGCTCGACGCCCGGGAGAACACCACTCGACCAGCCAAGGACCAGCGAGGCAACTTGCGCCAGCCTGCGGATCGGCCCCATCGTGCTCCTCAGGTCGTCGTACTGTCGCAGTGCCCGGTGGACAAATTGTGTTATGGTTATTTGTCTCTCTCTGTGTTAGTGCACTTCAGGTGCAAAGATTTTGTTGAATTGTTATCTCTCTCAAGTGTTACTTTGCACGCGTTGCACGGTATTTATGAATCACTTTGTATGTGCTCGTACGAGTGATTGTGAAATCTCTGTATCGTCTTTTTGCTGTATAAATTTGTTTGGTTTTGTGAACCTTTGGCTCCAACCCATTATCTGGCTTGCGACCGGCGAAATCTGGGCACCAAACAACCAACCCCCTTGCCACTTGGTAGCTGGTCTCCGCCGGAGCTTGCCACACTGAGTCGAGAACATCTCCTTTGTGACCGAGACCGCTACCCCCCCGCGCTCTAAGGGTGTCTGGGAGCACACGCAAAAGTGCGCGAAGTGGTGACAACGCCATTCTTACCAACGAGATGACCAAGCCCGATTTTTCATTTCCCGAAGCGGCACCTATGAGGATTCTGCACAACTACTTTTTTTCTGGGCACTGAAGGACAAAGGCAAAGCGGCTGTTATCTTGCACAAAGGTCCTCCCGAAAATAACATCAACCAGATAACACATGAAAACTTGCTACTTCAGTCCGCGCAAAAGATGATCCATAAATATTTCAAAAGTAATAGGAGCATTAGACAGGGAGAATGGCATCACATTTAATTTATAAAGCCCGTCTGGGGCAAGGAACGCCGTCTGCTCTTAGTTTTTTAAGTGCTTAAGGTTCCGCCAGTATCCGGATAGTATACAAACAAGGGAAAAATAGGAAGCTGACTGGAGGTAGTCAATGGAATCATGAACACGCGAGAGCGGGTAAACATCCGTCTTTGGACAGTGTTAAGGCGGCTGTAGTCAACACAAAAAAAATTGCAGTGGCTTAGCTAAGCAATGCCAGGATATACGTAGCGAAAGCAAGTGTGGTGCTCCCCGGTTGGCTTTGTTCACATATTCCACAACGTATGAAGCAAAGGTATATACGTCCAGTATGACCTGTAGGTCCATGTTTGATTTCAGCACCGCGGCTATCCAAGGATTGAAGGGGTCGCGTCACTCTCACGCCTATTCTCTAGGCTAACGGCACGTTGTTCTTCGGTTTCTTGAGCCCGCTGAAGTCTCTTGGTCGCATTCCATCGTTCATCACGGGCCGTCTTCAGTGAAGCAGGACTCAGGTCTCTCCTCCGGCTGCTGTCGCAGCTGCTAGCGGTCGAGCCATTGGACGTTAGACGTGCCCGTCTCGCGGCGTCATATTCACGGCGTTTAGCCAGTCGTTGGGCGCGCTGTTTCTCTATCTCCTGGGTGATTCGTTTGCTCTTCATCTCGTTCCGATGCCGATTCCAGGCCTCCTTCTGCTTAGCACACTAGTCGCCGTCCATATTGCCGCCATAGCTGTGGTTGCGGCGAAGTCGAGCTGTCCTTCTCAATCCTCCGACATGTTATATCTTAGAAGGCATGCGGCACAGCTGGCGAAGCGAGCGGAGGCGAGCGCAACGAAGAGGAAAGCGGTGTGACGTCATACCAGACGGCGGCGAGGCGCGGTGTGACGTCATGCCAGATGGCGCGGCGAGCACGCGGTGTCCGCCCAGCTGCGGCGGTTGCTAGGCAACGGCTCAAGATATGTCCCTGTGCCTCCTCGGAGCCCCGCCACAGCGAAATCGCAAGTTCGCGGCCAGTAAAACTTTCGCTGTAATAACAACGTGCCATATTTCATTTTTCAAGGATCACAGGGGCTGCCCTTGGGCTTGATTCGTGGATAATTTCTTGTTGCAGCACGTAGTGGATGTCTTCATCAAATGTATTACGTTCTGAGGCTGAGACGCGGTACGGATCCTGTCGAATATGTGTGTTGATGAAGTATTTATTGATCACGAGGTGAGCTAAGGAAGGTGTAATCGGCGACTGTTGATCTCCAGCGAAGGCGAACACGCCCACGTGCCTCGGAAGAACTTCCATCAATACAAAATAGACGACTGTCTTTGGCAGATAGAGTTTATTGATCATGCACTAAATTCAGAGTCGCTCAGGTCGCGCCATCTAGTTCGACGAGCAACACTGTCACTGAGCGCGGCAGTAGGCACAGAAAGGTGTTCTTTAAAGCCGGCGAGTTTGTAACCACGCGGTAGTACGGCAGACTCGTTAAACTGGCTAACAGTCCAAAGCGTGGCACGGACCTCGTTCACTCGAACGACGCTACGGGGGACCAGTACACTCTTCGTCGGTCAGGCAAGTGAAGCGAGTTCCACACAGGGTGTCGCAGGAAGGACAGTCAGCGCTCGAGGAGACAAGTGGGACGAAGATGGCAGACATCGCTACGACGGTACCATCGGAGGCATAATGCGCCTTGAGATCTCGGGGCGAGCCCTCTATGAGGGGCGACAGAAGACTAGGGCTTAATGATATTCGGCGAATGCTGAAGTCAAGAGTGGTGCCGCACTGTTGTAAAACGTCAACACCCAGGATAATTCGTGCGTAGAGTGACGAAGAATTATGAATTCAGTTCTTAGCACGTGGCGAGTGATCGCTACATTTACTTAGGAATTACGAAGCGGAACCAATGAATTGCACCCTACACCACGAAATATGACAACACTATCTCAAGCGTGCATTATTTTAAGACCGAAGCGGTTGTTGAAATCTAAGCTTACCACAGACACTGTTGCACTAGTATCTATTAAGGCCAAAGCGCAAGCACCGTCCATTAAGATTTCTAGGTGCCTCTTTACCGTAACGGTGGGCAGAGGAATTGGCACTGTCGATGACGACCGCACCTTCGCCGGCCGTACTCGCTAGTTTCCCGGTGGCAGTGAAGGACGGCGCGGAGAAGGCGATGGGCGGGAGCAGTGAGCGGGGAGAGTCAGGCTCCGGTCAGAGACTGGAGAGCCGTTACGGTGTGGTGCGTTGCGGTACAAGCCCTGAGGAGATGTGCATGTCAGGTCACGAACGTCTGCATTGTAACTAGGCGGACGGTTCGGCTATTGGCGCTGGTAGCGTGATGGCTGGCCCTGGCGGCGGCTGACCTGGGATACGTGTCCGAGCATACGGCAGCGGTAACACACTGGTGGGTCGCGAGTACGTTTGGGATAATAGTCGTTGTAGACAGGGTCGAAGCGGCCATCAAAGTTTAGTCCCTGGTGGCGTTGCGGGAGAGGTGGTGCGATGTAGTAGGAATGTGTAACCAGAGCAGGGTCGCGGGAGTCGTTACGAGGTTCACGGGGACGGTTGTGATGGTACAACTCCAAAGAGAGTAGTCATGTACCTGAGCTGCCTGCAGGGAACAGCTGTCATACGGGACTTCAACGCGGCGCACAAGAACTTGATGCCGAAAGAGTTCATCACGAACGATTTGCCGAATCACGTCGAATGATTTGCAGGCTCATTTGAATCGACGCTGCCACTAAATACAATCAACCCAGAAAGGTGTAAAATGGCTAGTGCTCTAGTGTCCTCTGTAATCGAGGATCGAAATACACCGTTGGATTTCATCAGGAGTAGAATTGGAGTTGATTGAAACAAAGAATACGGTGCACTTGCGATTTGCAAGGAGTGCAGATTTGGTGTCGATTTACGCCCAAAAAATGCGGAGCAATTCGTGCAAATCTCAGATCAAAGATCTTCAATGGGGGAAGTTAGGACAGGAGTTCCGCAAGGGTCAGTACTTGGCCCCCTGCTTTTTTCCCTCTTTATAAATGATTTTCCTCGTTTCATTGAGCATGGACAAGCAGTCATGTACGCAGATGACACAGCTCTACTAATACCTCATCAGTCGGCAGAAAAGGCTGAATCACTTGCAAATGATAGCCTCCAAAAAGCAGCAAATTGGTTTAGCACTAACAAACTAGCGATAAATGTTAAAAAAACAAAGTTCATTGCTTTCACCTCCCGTCGTAAATCTACCCCCGTAGAATGTAGTCTGCATCTCGATGGATTACCAATTGAACGGGTTCAAAGCTACAAATATTTAGGAGTAACTCTTGATGAGAATCTACACTGGGCACCTCATATAGAAAACTTATGCAAAAAGTTAACCTCTGGGTGCTATGCACTAATTAAAGCACAAAAACATTTTGACAAGAACACACTACGAATGATATATTTCAGCGTTTTCCATAACCATTTAATATACTGCATTGAATCCTGGGGTTTCACCTTCGCATCTTACTTAGCAAAAGTTAGCACTCTCCAGAAAAGGGCTGTCAGAATAATATCATATGCACCGAGAGCAATACCATCCAAACCTCTTTTTGATGAATTAAACATAATGCCCTTCACCAATGTACGTGAGTACAAAACGGCCATTTTAGTCCGCCAGATAATTAGCACGAACTCTCCACATCCTTCTTCCATATTCATCTCTCCCAAACGTGACACTAGGCAGGCACAGCACAATAATTTTAATTTACCCATAGCTCACAACATATACGGGCGGCGCTCAATTTCTTTTATCGGGGCTAAAATATGGAATACCGTGCCGTGTTACATGAAATACACGTCCAACTTTGTTTCTAAACTAAAACGCCACTACCTTAACAAGCAATCTGATGCACCAAGCTAAACACGTGTTGTTGCTCATAGCAATGCTCCATATAGTGATTGTTTAACTCTGACAATGCTTGTAATGGATCCATCACTAGCCATAGCGGCTAAGGATCCAGATGACTACACAGCATTTTGTGTATCAATTTCTGCGTGAATAAACGTTCTGATTCTGATTCTGTTCCAATTGCGGCGGTACGCTGAGCGGAGGCTGCGGCGTCGTGTGTATGCAGGCGCCAATGTTTCGCAGCGCCGGCATCCAGTAGGAGGAGGTGATGATAGCGGTCAGTTTTTCTTTAGGCATTTTCGCTCTTTCTTACAACGCTACTAGACCTGCTAAAGATATGGGCGGAACTGTGCTAGCTCATTATATCACATCATTTAGGTTAGAATGCGCTTTGTAATCAAGAACAAAGCCCAGTCGAATCTCAAAGGTGATACATACCTACTAGCACCGTTCCGTCCGTAACGTTACGCAGTATTACTGTAAGGAACAGGGCAAAATAGCTGGACAGAAAAATGCATCGGACCGCTGTCATCACCTCCTTCTCCTTGATGCCTGTGTGGCAAGATCGCGACCCCAAGCATACACACGACGTCGCAGCGTATCGACGCCCTCCGCGGAAACACAACGAAACCAGCGACGGCGGTGGAACGGAACATCTTTGATCTGACTAGGCTGCGTATAAGGCACCTCTGTAAAAAATACACGAACCATGGCTCCGGCGGTAGCCGAGCGGATATTGACGGGGTGGTCTGCAATGGGCAAGAAAAGCGCAGCTGGGTGGACGACGGGAAAAGAAAGCGAAAACAAGACCATCGTAATAGATCTACGAACCAAATTCTTTCAGCACATAATTTTTGTTATTCTCGTTAAAATTTGCTGTCTCTTCACTCTCGTACAAAAACCGAATCCCTGAAGTTAAAGATCCTGAACAGTGCACAAGGAAGCCACCTGCAGGCAGCGCCACATTGCAAAAATAATGTTTGCTTTTTCTCTGCCCTTGCGAGTTTTTAAATATAATACTGATGTATATTGTATGCTAGAAATTCGTTCATTACTGTCACTTATTTTTACTGTCCTTAATGGAGCTTTTTAAAGAAAATTTCGAATGCCCTGCTCCACTCGAGCTATAAAGATATTTATAGAATACCATTTTTACCCAAGTCCATATGTCTTCAAATTCGCAATATAAGAGCAAAAATGATTCGTAGTAAGAATCACACAAAAACAAGGTATATTGATTGTGCTCAGTGGTTATAGTTTTTGTAATGAAAATACAGTTCTTGAATTTTACCTACATAGGGCAAGGTAGTTGTGTCAATTTGTTCGCCATTCTCTCTCTAAGACTGCACTTTTAACCCCTTTATAAGAACATTGGTGTTAGCACGTCCTCAGAACACTATGTTCACAAGCTCATTTGTGCATGCGATGTCGCGAAGTATGTTCATTCCACTGGATGTTCGATAACACCGAATTACACAGACCGCTTGTACAAATAGCACTGAATTATCACAAATGTCAGTTACTAAGCTACACACCTAACGGAAATATTAACCCCAACAGCTTTTAAAAAGGTGCTTAAGTATAATAAGCCAAGCTTATTCAATTGAAGATTCTGCGTAAAGTAAAAACAAACAGTGACAGAGCTGTAGATTACAATTTACATTTTTCTAAAACAGAAGTAAATAAACAACAATTCCAACCGCAATTTTTCGACAGGTATTAGATATATGATGAGCTAGATATGAGCACCTAAAATTAAAACGATATAATAGCAAACCGTGAAAAATAATGCAGACGTGAATTCAGCACTTGTTTCCCAAACTTCACATAGCTAGTGTACTAAAATAATTGCTAAAAAGTTTTAGCACCAGACAATACAATTTTCTTCAACTCAGAGTCTCATTCCCAGTGGCTAACATCAAGATGTAGATCTACCAAATAGATTAAAAAATACTAAACAGACATTCTAAAGCAGCCCAATAAATATACAGTAAACTATCAAAGGTATCCAAACTCTAACTTAAGTGTTTTTCACCGAAACACGTGGGACAAGGATAACATAGAAAAAGTATAAAATACATTCACTTCAGCACACATTCAAATAAAGAACATCACTAAAAAACTGTACACTCATATTTTGGAGATCTATGCTCTAACGAATTTTCTGAGCACAGAAGCACATATTAGCTATCCATTTCAAGGGGCCTGTCACTAATATAAAGTTCAGCACGCATACCTTTTATAGGAAAAAATTTAGAATTATGAAGACAGCAATAAAAAACTTGACTGAAAACACAGGCAAACATGCACACTTGCGGTTCAACCCAATAAACAAATAATGACTATTGCTCAAACACACCGAACGAGTCAGCCTGGTATCACCTTGACTGGCGGCACTAAAAGCGAAGAAAAAAACACATGACCAAAGGACAAAGGAGCAAGAGTACATTCATTCTGCTTGATAGTTCCATAGGCATTTATCACCTTCACTTCATGATGAAGTGAAGTAATATTGCAGAAAAGTTCGGATGGCACCTGATAAGACTAATGGACCGGTAATTTCGTGAATACATACATAATTACACTTGTGAGGACCAGCGTCTAAGTAAATTTTTGTTTGAAAATTATAATGTTCACCAAATCCGTACTCGCAATGAAAATGTTTTTCTTACTGCAGGATGTGTAAAAATGCGAGCAACTGCTTCATGTGGCAGAACGGGAAAACCATTGCAAAACAGAAAAATTGACAGTGCTGACATTGTCTAGGAAGCTGTCCGAGCTAGATGCGAGAAGATAAAGACTATGACTAGCCCGGGAGAGTCCAGAAATACGGTGGGGTGATGACTCCTGTGGCGAAATGGCATGTTGCTGTTTCTGTTTGTCATTTGTCTTCCCACGCTGCCACATAATGCAAGTACACTATTTGTGAAAAGTTTAGAGCCCGAGGAATTCGCTTCTGCGGCTTGTTGTGCATTGCAAGCACTCCAGATTTCTTGAAGGTACAGTAAATCTCGCCCTGACTACCATGAATGTTGGGACGCCCATTAATGCCGCACAGGCCCTAATACGTGGCTTATAAGCCGAAACATTTGGCTCCTTTCTCTGCACACGGTTTAACTGTATCATGTAACATGTTAACATTGATAAGCTATAACACCACTGTCTGTGTTCCAATAGCAGTGTCCCAAACAATGCTAAACAACCAGATACTGGCGGATAGAAGAGGCAGAAGAGAAAGAAAGATGAACCGGTTTTTAAAAAACTTAATAGCTCAAGACCATCCAAGCATGGCGTACTTAAGCCAACATTTCATTTAGAGTGGGCACGGCGGACCGCGCCGGAACATCGCACTAAGCATGCCTCCGTTCGTGCTTATGCAGGGTTTTCTGCTCGGCTTCGTCGGTATCAGCAATCACACGTGCATCGACTGTCTTTCACCGATATCACCTGTGGGCTTGACATCTGAATATGATGCATCACCTCCCGATCAGTCCCCTGCTGGCAGTATCGCTCGAGATGTGACGTCGACAAGAGCTTCAGCTATAAAAGAAGGCCTGCACAGCTTCATCTTCAGTGGGCACGGCGGACCGCGCCGGAACATCGCACTAAGCATGCCTCCGTTCTTGCTTATGCAGGTCATTGTCGGTTATGCTTACAGAAGTGACGACCCCTTTTTGCTGGTCCTGCCGAGCTCACGGCGTGTTGTTTGTATAGCATACGAGTGTCTACGCGTTTGTGATCTCCTCTTGTGTGGAGATGTTGAAAGTAACCCGGGTCCTGATGTGCAAGTAGTCTTTGATAAGAATTTGGAAAGCCAGAAGTGCATACAGCAGGACGTGTCTGATCTGAAAATTCTGCATGAAAAGATTAATACGGCTATCATTTCCCTGTCTGATCGTCTAATTCAAGTAGAAAAAGCTGTCGAGCAACACTTGAATTCTGCTCGTCAGTCTCTTCATATGCAAAACCGAAAATTGGTCGGTTTGGAAGATCGTAACAGGCGCGCAAACATAGTGATTTATGGAGTATCAGAAAAAGAGGAAGAAACAAAAAAAGATTTTAAGCAAACCGTTCTTAACGAAGTATTTCACAAGCAGCTTGATGTCTCTGCTTCGTCACTAGACCGTTTCCTGAGACTTGGTAAATCAACCAATAAAAAGAGGCCAATATTAGTTCATTTCCAAGATCTTGATGAAAAGAACGCCGTGTTTAAAAACATAGGGAAACTAAAAGGCACTGGCATTTACATTCAGAACGACTACTCTCAGGAAACATTACGAAAACGCAAGTTACTCTGGCAGTCAGCTCGAAAGAAAAATGATGACGGCCATAAAGTGAGGTTAGTTCACGATAGACTGATTGTTGACAATGAAACGTTTGTCTGGAACGACGCATCGAATAGCCGTACTAAAATCGCCTCGGACCCTGCACGGAACTCTGACTGTCTACCCGCTCGCATTTCTGCAAACTATCGACACCTAAAAATTATTAACCTCAATGCTCAGAGCATAGTCAATAAAGCAGAATCGCTTGAAGTCTTACTGATCACTCATAGTCCCCACATAGTTGTGATAACTGAAACTTGGCTTCACTCTGGCGTTAGTGACGACTGCGTTTTTCCTCCCTCTTACCATGCCTTCAGGCGTGATAGGAGTTCCCGCGGCGGCGGCGTCGCTATCCTATTAAAACGTGATATTAAAGGTGAGGTTTTGCAGCAAATAGACAACCATGAAAGTTTATTCCTAAACGTTAATTACTTTGGTCACACTTTCATTCTGGGCGCGCTTTATAAGCCTCCAGATTCTGGTCCTGATTATATGCGCAAATTGCAGGATCATATGTATTCATTTAGGAACAGTAAAATCATTATTTCTGGACACTTTACTATTCCAAATATGAATTGGTGTACTGGATCTTTTGAACCTTCTGAAAATGCAGACATAATTTCACACCTAATGATTGCTCAAGACCTTGTACAAGTTGTAACTGAGCCAACAAGGGTGCGAGGAATGTGCAATTCCGTTTTAGACTTAGTATTTGTCAGCCGCTTGTTTTCTGTGCACATGTCTTCCGTATTGGATGGAATATCAGATCACAGACTGGTACTTGTTTCTGTAATATTTTCTTTTTGTGATAAACCGCGCAAAAATTTGCTTAAATATATAAAAGACTTTTCACGTGCAAATGATGAATCAGTACTTGATTATTTAGACATTGCTTTTGACAGATTTTCGGGTGAAGATGTTTCAGTTTTGTGGGATACTTTCAAGAAGCACTGTGAATTTTCTGTGTTGAATTTCATTCCAGACAGAAAAAAATCTGTAAAGAAAAATAATCCGTGGATTAATCGCCACATTATTCATCTCAAACGTAAAGTGCCTGAAGCGCTCGAAACGGGCAAACATAGATATTTTAGCAGAACTTGCAGCTGAACTTTCTTCGAATATTAGATTTGCCAGGAAACGGTACTTCACAGAATGTCTCCCGGAATTCATAAAAAGTAACCCTGCTAAGTTTTGGAATCATATCAGAGAGTCTGATAAGCCGATCGAGCAAATAGTTGCGAATGGATGCGTTGTTAGGTGCCAAATGGGCATTGCCACAGCTTTTAATAATTATTTCCACTCTGTATTCTCAGCTGATGGAAATGGAAATGACGGTTTTCTTTGTGATCCCTTTGAACCTTTAGACATTGTATCTGATGAGGGTGTCATTGAAATGCTACTCCGATTAGATACGAAGTGTTCTTCCGCCCAGACGGCATCCCTAATGCATTTTTGCGGCGCTATGCTGAATCATTGTCTCGTTTTTTGTCCAAATATTTCGTGCTTCCTTATCTTCTTGCTCCTTGCCGCCTGATTGGCTGACAGGGAAGGTTATTCCTGTTTATAAACATGATGATCGACTCTGTGTAAACAACTACCGCCCAATCTCTCTGACGACATCCTGTTGTAAGCTTATTGAACATATTATTGCCAATCATATACTTGCAGTATTAAACAGTAATGGTGCGTTAAACCCTGCTCAGCACGGCTTTAGGAAAGGATTCTCTACTACTACCCAACTGAAAAAAGCCATTCATAATTTCAGTGCAGCTTTATACAAGTCAGGCCAAATTGATGTTTTATTTTTAGATTTTGCCAAAGCCTTTGACAAGGTGCCACATAACAAACTTCTTTTAAAACTGAAGCTCATTGGTGTACCACCTCCGCTCATTGCCTGGATTGCAGCTTATCTACAACACAGCACGCAGTTTGTGGAGATTGGCGGTAGTTGTTCTCTCCCGCTCCCTTTAACCTCTGGGGTCCCTCAGGGAAGTGTGCTTGGTCCTCTACTTTTTTAATTTATGTAAATGATCTAGTTTTCGGTATTAACCCAGCTGTTAAGATTGCTCTGTTTGCCGATGATTGCATGATATATACTCCGGTAGCTTCCGTTTCTGACCAGGAACTTTAGATGATGCTCTGCTTAGTGTCGTTTCCTGGAATGAAAAATGGGGTATGGAAATAAATACTCAGAAGACTGTGCTCTTGCGGATAACAGGGAAGAAAAATCCGTTTTCCTTCAACTATTGCATTAATGGCGTTCCGGTTAAAGAAGTGCCAAGGTATAAGTATCTTGGTATTGTAATAAACTCGCAACTAAAATGGAATGACCATATAGACCACATTAAATCCTCAGCTTTACGTAAACTTGGTTTTCTTCGCCATAAACTTAGGGGCGCACCTAGCAGCTGCAAGCTATTAGCCTATAATACGCTTATAAGACCAAAACTTGAATATGCCGCCATCGTTTGGAACCCCCATGCAAAAAAAGATAGCAGAAATAGAAAAAATACAGAGACAGGCAGTACGTTTCATATTTAATAGATACAAGAGAACTGATTCCCCATCTTCGTTAATGGCAGCAAATTATATTAAACCACTCCACGTCAGACGCATGATAGCCCGCCTATCCTTCCTTCACCAGCTAATCCATGGAAAACTAGGCATTTCTCCAGTCCCCTATGTGCAGTTTTCAGAAACGCGTAGAACTCGTCGTCATCATGATCACACCTTAGCACCATACTTCGCGCATACTAACACTTTTAAATTTTCTTTTTTTCCACAAACGATTGACGAATGGAACGCCCTGCCTCTACAGGTGATATCGGTTGTTGATTTTGACAAGGCACTCTTTGAGCTATTTTAAATATATGTACTACATTGCACAATTTTATTGTTCTGTGTTTTACGATGTGACTGTTTTTGTGTTGAGTGAATGTATTTTTCTGCCCTCCCTGCCTGGACACAAATGAGGGTCTGCAGTATTGTGGAAATAAATAAATAAATAAAATAAATAAAATTACGCTCAAGAAAGCGCCGCAGACAGTGTGCCTTCTTTAGATTTTCCTCAAGGAGCACCCAGAAAGCTGCACATTGCAGTAACCTCACTGAAGTGATGAGATTTTCACTACAAGGTGCGGGCCAATGAAGGAAAACTGCGTCTTGATAGGTGAAGAGGCATGGCGTAAGTACGTCGTCCTGCGAAATTAAAAACAAATGGTCCCTGATATTACAAACACTTCTAGGAAAGCAGAAATACTGTCACATTTCAGTCTCAGGAACCTTATGACTACACTACTCTAGCGGTGAATTCATGTGGGGGAGGTCTCCCGCATCCAAGTGAGAAATGTTACATAGAAATACCATACTCAACTCCTTTTTTATTAACTAAAGTAAAAATTTGCAAGATTCAAACATGTAGATAAGATGACCGATTTTTAAAAATAATGGCCACCAGGCTTACGTAAGTAGAGCTACCAACAGTTTGTCTAGCTGCCACTTTACTGCCCACCACTATGCGCAGAAGCTGACCTTAGCCACAAGCTTTGCAGCAAATTGTTTTCTTTTCTTTCGTGATTCGTTATAATGGATGAATCAATTTACGACAATTGTGCTCAGTAACCAAAGTGTACAAATTAAAGAGGAACGACTGTACCTAAGATTTACCCATCAGAACCATGGCCACATTTAGTGGGCCGCTACTACTATTCAAAAGATAAACAAAATGAATGGCCTTCCTACTGAAGATTTGAAAATCATACTGGCTATAGGACGGAACACGTTCCAGCAATACGTTTTATGTGTAAATGTGACGAAAAATGGTAAAGGTGCCCTTATGCCGTGCTAAAAAAACGGGCTTAAAGTAAAAAAAATGATACACATTCACGCTAATTTCACAAGGTAGAGTGAACGCAAAAAGATAAATTATTAAAATTGAACCCCACTTCAAAGACCTCTTGCATGTTGCTCATATGAAGGCTCGTCGCAATATTTTCAAGCAAGCTGAAAATTTTAAAGCTCTAACAACAGCGAATTTAGATGCAAACAGGCGTATCAACTCAAGTGGCCTGCCTATCATTGACGTATGTACAAATAAGTTGCCATAAAAGAAACTACAAACAGGCAACAATATCCATGAAGTATGAGGCTTGAAATTTAGTACTTAATTACTGACGGACATAAACAGGCACTCACTTTGCGAATCTGAACAAAAATGACTTAACGTTTCACAGAACTATGCGCCGGCCCATAGTCATATAATACGACCCATACACTAGCAACGCATCCTTGATATAACTGCGCTAATATTTTGCTCTATTCTGCAGCACAATTCTCGAGTGCTCTAGACAAGCCTGCCCACGTCTTTATCGTACAACGTTATTGAAGACGCAAAATCGCTTACCATGACACCGAGACGGATGTGAAACGGCAAGGCTTCAAGAATATCATTCAGGCCAGCCGTGTCGAGGTAGAAACTTCTCTCCCGCTGGTCGCGGGCGCGGAAAAGCCAGCGCTTGTCTGGATTGGCTCACAACGGCGCCAGACCGCCATTCGCAAACCAAGTGAGGGGCAAGGGGGCAAGTTCAGCTGTTTGCGTTATCCACTTCAATGAACTCGCTTAAATAGACCTCTTTCCTTTCTCCACCAAACATCAAAAAGCAGCAGAGGCAAGCGCGCAGTCGCCGCTCACGATATCTGTTCCAAGAGAAGTTCCACACAACCTACCGTGCACGATTCTGCGACCCAACCCAAGATGGCCGGGGCATATTAAAAACCGAGCGGAACCCGCGAGGCTCCGCCTTCTTTCCCCACGGCTGCTGAAGAATACCTAGGTTTCGCTCGGTCGGGGATATCCCTACCCGTCCCTGTTTCTTTGTGCCCGTTGTATTTTGCTTAATGATAAGCTTCCACAATATGCATAAAGATAATGCTTTAAACGTTATCTCAACATTTGAGTTATGTTTTCTACACTATACTTCAATTTCAGTTATTTACCATCGGCGCGGTGGTAAATGGGTTTACCACGTGACCATGTTTGCCTTGTCAAGGCCTTGGCTCTTCGTCATTGATCCTGCCTGTCACCGAACGATCTCCCTGAGCAGATTTTCACTTAACCCGGCTGTTGTTTCCGTCGCCAAAATGGAAAGCCAAAGTTCAAGCAGCGCGGAATGCCTTGCTGCGGGCTCCACTGAACAAGATAGGTATCTGTGTCCGGTGTGCAATGCTTCGTTCACCTTTGAAATTGCACGGAGGCGGCACGTGCGAAAACTGCACCCTGATGTCGTCGACTCGTTGGTTAATAATTGTAGGGCTTCGTTTGAATGTGATGTTTGCTCTAATGTTGCGTTTCCCCACCGTGGTGGCCTCTTGCGGCACCACGAACAGGTCCACGGGTTTGTGCCGAGGCGCATCAGGCTTGAGTTTTCTTCCTTAAAAGGTGAGGTATAAACGAGATTTCCATATTGTGCAAACACCGTTTTCTTTCATGGGGTTGCAGTATGCGGTAGTAGGGAAGCCACACAAGTTGAAATAACGCGTCTCGGAAACTTGAAGTGCATTTGGATGTTTTGTGATGCTATGCGCTAGTATATATTGACACGTGTACTTATCTTTATCGGGCGGCCAAGTCTCGCCGCCTAACAAGTGTTATCGCACAGCGCGGGACGTGCCTGCATCTATCCGAAGTTTCTGGCAAGTCATCGATGCTTCTATTCGCTGTCTGTTGTAGCCGAACCTTATGTTATCTGATTTCATCGCCTGACGCGAATGGTGTAGAACTTTGTGGAAGGCACGCGGGTCCCAACGATTAGTCTGGAACATTCGACGACTGCTATAAACAGCCGACGCGCTTGAGCCGCGGATCAGTTTTTCGACGATCGCCGACCGTGTTCGTCGCTACCGTTTTGCTGCAAGTGTAGCCTCTTCTGTGGGCACAGGTTCGCCCAATAAAAGTTAGTTTTGTCTTTCACAGTATTGCTACTGTGTTCTTCAACGTCACCACCAGTGACAATAGGAGCAGAACTTATAACATCCGTCATTTTGTACCATCTGGGTGGAGCGCTAGGCGTTTTTAAAAAGAATTAGCTGCTCTTGAAATTATGTCCGGGAATAACAGCAAACGACACTTGAGTTCTCTAACCTAACGTAACCTAATTAAAGCAAGGCTAACTGCTTTACATGCAAAGTGTGTCAAAACATACTAAACACCAATATACCGTTGTACTATTGGGGACAAAATTTTCCAAGATGCGCGACTGATGATATCGGCTTATAGGTGTGAAGTGTGCTATTGTTTGCCTTATTGCACTAACACACATTATACATTCCAAGGCGTAGTTTCATCTCGACAAGCGTGATTTAGAACCACTGGCTGATAACAAAGCTGTATGCTTTAGATAACAACCGTGTGTCCTGGGCGTTTTTGTCACCGACAGTACATGCTGTGATGATATATATAAAGCCTAATGCGAATTGAAGGTGATCTGTTTAGGCTTTATCTACTTGGATTAACCGACCTAGTGCAATATTTATATTCAAAAGAAGGCTACAACTACGACATGAACATAGCTAGCCAAATCTTTTAATGCGACAGTGTTAAGGCTCCCATTCAGCAGAAAATCTCGCGTCTGTGGCGGTTAAATTAACGATTGATTGTGAGAGGCTGCTCGGGAAGGGCGACCCCTACCAGTGCACAAGGCCCGCCACCTAACTTGTGACAGCACCTGCCGTCGCTGGGCAGTGGCGCATCGCTTAACTGTAGCGCCACTGTGCCAGGCGTGGTATGAAGCCCAAGGATGAATGTAATTTTTTCGAAGTTCTTTATAGCGCTACAAAACTCAAGGACACAGGAAGAAGTACATAGGACGGGCGCTATGTACTTCTTCCTGTGTCCTTGTGTTTTGTACCGCTATAAAGAACTTCGAAAAAAAAATGCTTCACCAACTAGCCCCATCATGACAGGAAAAATTTATTTGTCGTGTTAGGTGGAACAGGTGCGATAACCTTCAAATTTCACTATCTTGTACAGGTGCTATTGCGATCAAAACGTGACAGAAAAATGTGATGCCAGGGGTTTCTGCAGAAAGGAATACACGGTTCGGTATAGACGGCATTGCAATGCTGCAGTAAATGCTGTGTTTGGACAGAACAATAGCAATAGACATGTCATTCCGTAACTTCCGGCGCCTTGTTTCGTTTTTTGATGGCAATGCATGCAAGCCTTCTGTCTGCAATGAACCAGAATTTAAAAATTACCCTAATGAAATTGTCTGCTTATAAGTTTAGTTTAGTTTATGGGGTTAAACTTCCCAAAGCGACTCAGGCTATTAGAGAGGCCGTAGTGAAGGGCTCTGAAAATATCGACTACCTGGGGTTCTTTTATGTGTACTGACATTGCACAGTACACGAGCCTCTAGAATTTTGCCTCTATCGAATTAATGTTTCATGGCACAACAGCCTTTTGGAGCACGTCACCCCTTTCGTGTAGCAGGTTGGGCCAGATTATGGGCACTGTTCTGTTTCACGCTTTGGCATGGCTTACATCGTTAAACAATTTCAAACTTAACCGAGATAGGTATGGGAGCACGTTCAGGTTTCTGGAAATAAATATGGCAACAAGAAAAACCAGTCTGCATTATTTGAGATCTATGTCAGCTGAGAATAAGCCTTCTAGATTAAGGAATGCATGCACGTGAAAAAGAAATGAAGCATTATTCAATGCGAGAAGGTAACATTGCTGCATTCAATTCGCAGTAATTTACTTCAGTTCTGGGGATTGCTCGCTGTAGCTTAAGTCGTATTGATCCCTGTTCCTTTTTCACAGATTTTGAAAGCTGGAAGGATCATGAGGAAAAGACTGAGTTTGTCCACGTTGTTGTGTTAGGAGGTACAAAACATTTGGCATTTGGAGGGACAAAGAAGTATCTGGTTTGCCATCGCTCAGGGTCATATGTGAAGACAGGAAAAGGTAAGCGCGAATCAGGTTCATGGCAGTGTGAAATGTGAGAGGCACTGCTTGGTGACAATAGATGTCATTGAAAAAAATGGAAATGTGGTAGTAGACTATCAGGCTGAGCACTGTGGCCATGAGAAAGAGCTACGGTGCCAGCCCTTGTCAATTGCTGACCAGAAGGACACTGCACGCAGCTGAAGCTGCAGGTCCCTCGTAGGGTTATTCTTTCAGATTCACGTTCGCCTGCCAGAGCTCCACTAGACAGGCTTCACCTTCTGACCTCATCAGAGGTTCAGAACGTAAAGATGAAGTTTAATATTTGCAGCGAAGTGGAGAAAAATTGTAATGACTATGTCAGTACGGAGAAGTATCGTCGAGCTAGAGGATCAAGTTGCTCTGCTGTATACAGAGCCAGATAAACTGAGAGAAGCAGGTATTGGTGAGTTTGTGATGGCAATTATGAACACTACCCAGGGTCACATGATTCTAAAGCATGGTCAAAGAGCACTGTGTTGATGCAACTCATGGCACAAATCGCTATAAGCACCAAATTACAAATGTGATGGTCATAGGAAATCGTGGGTCAGGCATTCCGTGTGCCTTCGTCCTCTCTCTCAATGTGTCTGAGTATGTCATGGTAAGATTTTTACTGCAATCAGTGACAGGCTTGGCACACAAGTTAGCTGTGGTGCATTCATGCCAGGTAATGCACCACCATATGCAGATGTCTGGACAAGGGTCATGGGGAACCCTGTGAAACGTCTGTTGTGTGTGTAGCACGTCCGACGGGGCTGGAAGTGCAACATGACAAATTTAACTGACAGCCAAAGCCGAGAAGTTGTGCAGGAAAAGCTGAATGCAATGTGAACCACCAGAAGTGAAGAGGACTTGCACAAGGAGCTGTCAGGGTTCCGTACTTTAAAGGAGTTTGTTGAGTGCGTTAAGTTTGTTGAGTACTTTGAGAGGGTATATGCTAAGCGCCCAGAACAGTGGGCTCTTTTCTACAGGCAGAACACCAGATTGACTGCTAACAACCATCTTGAGTCAATTCATAATGAGCTCAAGAAAAGTTATCTGGGAGGGTTTCAGAACTGACGGTTCGACAGGCTGCTGGTGTTCGATGAAATTGGCTTGCTGACCGGATAATGAAGCAGCTGATCTGTCAAGTGAAGCGCAGGGCAGACCATCGCACAGCAGACTGCTTCAAGAAGCATGCTGCAGGAGTGGAAGTCTCCAAGTCTGACATGACCAGACTTTTCTGATGGAAAGTGGTCTGTGCAGTCACGATCTGAAGAACGTACTGATCCCACTGTTGTCAGGAAGGACACACAGTGCCAAGCGTGCATGCTTAGCTGCCCTGAATGTAACACTTGTTTCCACAGGTTGCAGTGCAGCTGTAGGGATTTTTTCTGTGCATGAAAAGGTGTCCCTATGTCCATGCAGTTATCATCATCATCATCATCATCATTTATTATACCCTTAAAGGCCTCTGTTGAGTGGGAGCTGCGGAGAAGGGATGCAATTGTTCATGAGCCAGTCATTGAGGATCCATCTTCTGTTCTGTCTTCTGCCGATGACCATACATTCTGACTGGATGAACCTCCTGTTAACGAGTCAGCCAGCGAGTACTTATCTGCAGATGATTCATTCCCAGAGAATGAGCCTGCAGCACTATTTCACAGCATTCAAGGTGACATGATTCAGTCACAAGACTCAAATGTGCTTGCAGGCGTTGACATTGAGCTTTCTGTTCTTACACGTAAATTCGGTGAGGAAACATCAACTGAAACAAAAGTGGGAGCATTGGTGCGTGAATACATTGGCAAACTTGTGCAGGTTATCAGGGGGTGTGCCGACAAAGAGGAGGAACCACCATCTAGCCCAGGCCACCGCCTGCCAATAGGCGACAATAAAAGCAGTCAAGGTATTGGCCCAAACGCAGCAATGCCACCGCTTCTACATCAGCTGCAACATGTTCTGAAGGGGAGCATGTGAGACAGCAGCTTGATTGTCAACAGGGTCCACCTATCCGCATCGCGGATTATGATCTCTGCATCCACATTCTGAGAGAGCACGACTATATAACGCGCTCCTGAACACAATTACATCATGTGTTTATGGTGTATGTTTTCCTTATGTTTCTGGTGTATGCTTTTCCTGTAGTCCGCTTGAAATTGCATCAGTGCAGTTTTACTGTGACAAGTATTTTTAGCTATTGCAATAAAGTAAGCCTTGTAAATACCTTACGTATCCAGTAGACTCTGATTAATCCAACTGTAACGGAGCCACTGATCTTTGTCCCGGAAGTGAGAAATTCGGATCTATTAAGACATTACTTTCTCATGTCCAGCTAGCTAAATTGTACCTTAAACTGCTTATCTTGTCCCTTCAGGCATAGTCTGCCCCTCTTCCTTGCCCTTCATCTCATAGTGTACATCTTATTGATATGACTCGAGGCTAAACTGATTTAAAGGGACAATATACTGACTTTTTCAGGCGTTTTTTTAGCAGCAATCAAAGGCCCCTTTCCCCACTAAACGAATACTCTGATTCGGAGCTTTGAAACGCAGCATAACAATTTAAACCTAATTTGTTTCATATGGTAGTCTCACTTTCTTGTTCAAGAAAGGGATGCTTCGGCTTCCACTCCGCCACGACGGCTTGTGTACTGTGCAATGTCGGTGCCCGTTAAAGAACCCCAGGTGGTCGAAATTTCCGGAGCCCTTCACTACGGCGTCCCTCATAGCCTGAGTCGCTTTGCGACGTTAAACAATCAGAAACCGTAAACCATCGTATTTTCGTAGCGATTGGAGTCTGCAAATCACTTTAGGAATGCAACCTTTGCCACACTGCCGGGGTGTCATGCAGTGGTAATATTGAGTGTGACATTAACCAGGATGCATAGGTTTTTATTAAAATAGCGTTGAGAACGCGAAGGTGGTTTTGAAAGTTCTGTCAGTAAAATAACTCACGTTAACGAAGGTAACAGGAAGCGCTTTTGCAGGCAGTAGTGCTGCCATTGTTAGGCAAGCCACTAGCAGTATAGTGTCAGTCTGTGTTTTGGAATACATGAAAAGAAATGCTCAGAAAGCATTGTTATACCATGTGAGAAACTACTGCAGTAGGATACAACTAAAAAAAACTGCAGTCACTAACACTGAGACATTGTTCACGGCGTACTGTATTACTCTGCTGGCCAGTCACAATGGTTGACGAAATCAGCTTGTTATTGCTTGACTATATTAAACAAGCCAGGTACCATAATTCTAGAGCGAATTTTTTGTAGTTGCGATTATTTTTTTGCTTAGAAGCAAGAAAAGTCGAATACTGGGCTACTTTTTTGTAATGGACGAATTCTGTGCGGCAGTCCTGAATGGGGGCGAGCTTCACTACAGACTTAAATTGCATCCGCCTATAGTTTCAAAACAGAAAAACATTAAGACAGCAAAACCTTGTAGCGAAAATAAAAGAATGCTAAGTTTTGCACTCGGTCTTATTTATTAAATGTAGTGTGATAACCCGAGAAGATGTTGCTTAACTGTTTAGAAATCCACAAGGTTTTTAAGGCAGCACTGCACAACCATTGGCTCTGGCATGGTTTCTTTGTCAATTTATAATGTAAATTTCTGCCAAAATCACAAGTTCTCCCCTTGCTGTTGTCATCGTAGGAAAAGATGTACAAGAAAGTTTAGTTTATGGATTTATTGTCCCATAGCGACTCTGGCTATGACGGATGCTGTAATGGAAAGCTCCGGATAATTTCAACCACTTGAGGTTCTTTAATGTGCACGCACACTGCACAGCACACAGGTGCCTTGTGTTTTTCCTCTATCCAAATGCAGTCGCTGTGGCTGGGGTCAAACCTGGCTCGTCCAGCCCGTAAATCGAATGCCCTAACCACTAAGCCACCGGAGCGGGGAGATCTGCAAGAATATGCCAACATGTCTACTCTTCTTCAATAGTAAACCGTCTCTGTATGATATGAGGCCACAAAAATGAAAGGAAAAGTTTTAAATTAGCAGTTAGGATTACAAATATTTCATGTGATAAAGCTTGTTTCGTTCCCTTTTCGACAGTGAAATATATACTCTGTGGTGAAGAGCCACGTCTGGCTACTACTGTGTGTTCACGAATCTATACCCAGAGTTAAGCCACACCATTCACAAGCAATTGGCAGACGGGCTTCCATCTGCTCGCCGCCTAACTCGTTGAAGCTCCCCTGGCTGCCCCAGTCAGTTATTCAGAATTTGTGTCCCCAATCAGAGCTCCACTCAATACCGCCTTGCATGCTGAGGCTATTGTGCAGCCGCTACCTGCCCATATTTGTTTTATACAAAAGCTAATCTTAACCACATGTTGGCTGTATATTTTTATGAGGAAATGGCAAGCTAACTGATGTGTCAAGCATGAGTTACTCTAACCGGCAGGTGTCGTTTGGATGTGTTGCGATGTTTGGCTACGAGTTCGTAATGTTTGAGCATTTAGGAAGTTTTAATACTGCGAGCAGTTAAAGTGTGGTGCTAATCAAATGGCAAATGATATGCGCTAACCATTTGTGGTTAATGGGGGTTCAATGTCCCAAAACAACCCGGGCCATGCGGGACGCCACAGTGAAGGGCTCCGGAAATTTCGACCACCTGGGGTTTTTCGCACTGACTTCGCACAGTACACAGGTGTCTAGAATTTTGCCTCCGTCAAAATTCAACTGCCAAGGCCGAGATTGGATTCACGTCTTTTGGGTCAGCATCCAAGCGCTAAAACCAATGAGCCACCGCTTCAGCTTGGCCAAACATTCAACCTTTTGATTATTTGCGGAGCCCTAATCTTTTAAACTGTTTTCGTGTAACAAGTATGCAAATGCATAGGTATCTAAAAGTAGGGTACAGCAGCTATGGATCACCAGTGACCATCACGCTGTGGGCATGGTAAGGAAAGCATTATTGGAGGGAGGGGACTAAAAATTATAATGCAGGCTTTGGAAAGATTTCAGGCACTCTTGTGAAATGTGGCATTTGTTTGATAGCTCATCTTTTGGAGACCAGCACTTATATATGAAAGGAAAAAATACAGTAAACAAAGCTGTCAGTTAAACTAAGGCTGGGAATATGTTTGACAGCTGGCAAGCCAGGCAGCAGTTGTAAATTAAATTCGCTTTGTGTAATTCGAAAAACGTTGCTGTTCATTTTGTGTCCAGACCTGGTCTGGGGCTCTTTCAAAAAGTTTTGGCGTGTAACCATCCTGATGTTATGCATACCTCGTCATCATGGAAGGCAGCTCAATCACACTCACTCGCATCCACTCAATCGCACTCACGCTATCACACTCATGTCATATGCACGCGATATGAGTGCACTCGTTAATGAGTGTGCTGACCTCAGATATTATGTAGGTAGTGACACTAACTTGCCTGGTTGGTACGTGAGAGAGGTGTCCCCAGTACTGGCTCCACTTGAGCTCAATTTGCTTTCGTGTGGTGTGAATAGGCGACAGCCATTTAGTGTGCTGTTTGTGTGGGTTCATGAAAAGTCCGTCTGGTCCCAGCAGTGTTTGTGCCTTGTGAGACGGTGTTTGTGGGCTCTGCAGTGTAAACGTTGCTTACAGCGGTGGTCCTGCTTTCCAGTGGTGTGCTCACAGTGTGTACAGTTCTAGACTGCAGCCAATGTGGCACTAACTGGCCTGGGTGGTACATGAGTGAGAGAAACCCCAGCGCTGACGCAACTTGCTTTTGTGTGGCATGAATCGTGCAGTGTGAATGGGCGACAGCCATTTAGAGTGTGTTAGTTAATGAAAAGTTTCTGTCACTACACCTTGCACAAAGGTAAAAGTTGCTTCTAGTGGTGGTCCGGATTTCAAGTAGTGGTGTGCTCACTCAACGTGCAGTTGCAACCTGTAGCCCAGTGCCACAAACTGGCAAGGTTGTCATGCGAGAGAGAGGCCCTGCTGGTGCTGTTGCTACTTGCATGGTGTGAACCGGTGTAACGGTATATACTGTGATGGCGCAGACATTTTTCATGTCTGCTGGTGCTGTTGGGACCATCACACCCAATATTAAAACAAACTTGGCTTTCCCCATCATTTACTTGGCTGAGTGGTAGTCAGGCCGATGGAATTTCTCGCTACCTTTGGCGGTGTCTATTGACAGTGTGCTCGTACAGTGTACTACAATGTAACCCAGTGATGCACTTCAGAAATGTGCACACAAAAACATTATCCAGACAAACATGTGATCCAAAGTGCCCAATTTTGAAAATGTAACTGGTGACTGTGGTGCAATTTCAGTTCGTTGAAATGTCGACTGGTGTGCCTTTGCATAAGGTTTCAATGGCTTCTCGAGCTTGCAGAAAGCAGTCTACATGTGCATTGTCTTAATGGCGGAAAGAAATTTGCAAGACATCCGTTTTGTTGGCAGTAAAATGAGCCAAAATCTCTTCCTGGTCATGCTCAGATGGTTTGTACCGTTGCATATATGCAGTGCAGGGTGGCGCTGTGGCAGCTGACTGTCTTGGTGCCCTTGCTTTTCATGCTGCCTTCTCTGCACTTTGCCTGCTTGCATGTAAGCACGTCGTAGTATATTTATTTATTTATTGATATTGGAACCCCAGAGTTGGGATTTTAGCACGGTGGGGAAACAAATTAAACAGTTTAACAAAACACGCAAAAGTAAACAAAACGTTAAGTTGAAGCTCTTGTGTACCATTGGGAATACAATAATTGAACATATACAACACAACCGTGAAATAGCAAATGCACTAAAACCTACGTGGTATGTTGCGAGAACAGCATCAGCGACGACTGCTGCACTTCATTTTTAGTGAGGTTATTCCAATCGGAAATAGTTCGTGGAAGGAATGAGTATTTAAAGCAGTTATTTCGAACCTGAAAAGGAATTAAAGTTAGCTGGTGTCGTTGTGGCGTCGCATATCCGGACGAAAGAACAAGCAAATCGGTAAGCTCCGTTCTGTAGTCATTTGATTAATTGATACATAAATTTAAGTCGTGCGCAACGGTTTCGCACAGTTATTGTCGGGAAGCCAGCTTGAATTAAAAGATGTGTTACTGATGTACGTCGGTAATTGTTATATATATATGTATCGTGCCGCCCTCTTTTGAACCTTCTCTAATTTATATATATTAGTTAACGTGAACGGGCCCAAATAATAGCATAATATAAGGTAGGCAGAACAATACATTTGTAAGCAAGAAGACGTGGTAATTTAATCAAGCAGTTTAACGTCGTGGATTGACACATGGGTTCCGAGGGACACTGAATTGTAGGGCTCTGGATTAGTTTAAACCGCCCGGAGTTGTTGTAGCACATGCCAACATCGCACACCACACTGCCGCCTTTTTCCACTTTTGCAGAGGCGTAACGTGGCCTCCTCTTGTTGCGTTGCCACAAAAATGGTCTGCTAGCATGTTTCAGCACCTTTATCGCTTTTCTGGTGCTCTGCACTTGGGCACTGCACAGAAGCCACTGCAGTAGGTGACTGCTGCGGCATCCTAGTTTTTCAAGTTGCATGCCGCTATGTTTGGCCCGTTTAAATGCTTGCACAGCTAAGGTTAGTGATTAAACATATTATACGACCAGAATTCGTCAAAACTAAATTTAGGAGCTGGGAAAATGTGTCACATGGTGTTGTTTGTAAATCTAGGAGGAGACATTTCTGCTGTCCGCGATTTTGAGCGTATGAACTGGCAACATATCAACAAGGTCTTAATGTATTCATAGTCTAAGCAAGTGACACAAACTGGCCCCGGCGACACGAGTGAGTGGTGCCCCCAATGCTGTGCCACTTGCATGGTCGCAGTCTGTAGCCCAGTACCACAAACTGGCCAGGTTGTCATGTGAGCAAGAGGTGCTGCTAGTACTGTTGCCACATGCATGGTGTGAACAGGCGTAATGCTATATGCTGGTCAAATGTTTGGGGGATCCCTCAAGGTGGAGTAGATTTGTAAGAGGAAATACTCCCTTATTACAATGCTATATGCTGTGATTGCACAGACATTTCTCATGTCGGGGGGTGGTGGGACCGTCACACCTAATACTAAAACTGGGCTTTCCTAAATCTACTTACCACGGTGGAAGTCAAGTGGATGGAATTTCTCACTACTTCTTCCAATTCTATAAATATCTATGCTTCGGTCCTTTTGATTCTTTTAAGTGCAGAACAATTTTAAATAATTGTGTAGCTTGCGCTAACTGCTTAATAACCAGATGTGCAATGCCTGGCATCACTTCTTTTTTTCATCTCCAAGTTTTTTCTCAGATTTGGTCCTTTATTTAAGCACATTTGTCTTCCAGTTGCATATTAACGGCTACCTTGAACGCCAGCGAGATATGGCTCTGGCATGAATCAATGCCTCAGTCAAACCAATTCGTGATTTTGAATTATCTTGGTACCGATTAAAACTTTTACACCCTTGTTTTTTTTATGCATGATGGTTTCCTTCTTGCTTCAGAGGATTCCGAAATTTCTTCATGCTGTTTTAAGGTTTTATCTTTCTATTTCCTCCTTGTGGCTATGGTAATTTTGTTGCTGTTTTTTTGTATACTTGTTCGTGTGTGGTGTATTGTAGACGCTATATGATATTACTGCTCCATGTTTTTCCCTTTCTGTGTATATATTATACATTTCTCCTTACACTGTTTCCTTTTAACCTAATCGTGGTGTTATTTTGCAGTTATTTGTGCTGATTACATGATCTGTTCTTTTTCGTTGCAGAGTGCTTAAACATAAATACCTTGCCAGGACCTCCCTGTCAGGGACCTGTTTTTGGTATTATCAAATAAAGTAGGGCATGATCACATATTTTTCTTCTATTATTTATTTGCACAGATCCAGGTTTGGATGTCCACAATAGGACAGAGAAGACAGCAGCATAATTCTGTTTCCTTAGCAGCACAGTTCCCCAATTTCCGGTTTGACTCTGCTCTTCACTGAGTTCGGGTGAGAAGTGTTCAATGTAAACGTGATGAAAACACAAAGCCAGGGAAAACTGCGTGCTGGTGATTCATGTAGACAGCAATCATGTCGTCGCGCAGGACCGACAGCATCAAGTTTTCTGTTCTTGCCTGTTTTCATAAAGTTGCTCCCGTTACCACTGGGCGGCATATCGTGCTTCACAACCACATGATCATAAAAATATTTGCACACACTGCAACCACTGCAAGTCTGCTTCACAGGTGTTAAAAGAGCACATATTGTAGCGAAGAGAAAGTTGAAGTGCGATTGCCGCGTGCCTAAGACGACGCTGCTGGCGGGCCTGTGTTCTGGTTCGTGCGTTCTTGTGCTCCGGCTATCACCAGCTCTGCTCGCCGCCGGCCTCTACTTCAAGCAAGCCGTGACATTTGGTGGAGATACTGCGTGCGCATCTCATGCCACACACCCCGCCTCTCAATTCGAGCCTGGTACTAAGTCCCGGCCGTCAGGTTTTCCTGGAGCTCCTCGGGAAAACAGACTCGCGCTAGCCGACGGCCGCAAAGCCAAGCGCCGGAATTCGGACTCTTGCCCGTGGGATCGAGGACACCCATGACCAACGCCACCATGCCGTCCCATTTACAACAAACTGACCCCGCGATTGCGCCGAGGATCGTCTACGTGCATGTCACCTCAAGATCTGTCACTCCGTTCAGTGGCGATGGACTTGATGATGTTGAAGACTGGGTCCAACACTATGAACGGGTAGCTCGACATATTGGGTGAACACCCGACCAATATCTGCAGAACCTGTATTCCTCCTTAGATGCCACAGCGAAATACTGGTTCGAGAACCACGAGGCTTCGCTAACATCATGGGAGACGCGCAAGAGCGGTCTGCTACGCACATTCGCAAACCAGCACCTGCGACAGCATGCTGAAGGTCTGCTCCACGCTCGTATCTCCCAACAAGAGCGTGAGATGTTTCATCGAAGACGCACTGCGTCTGACGGCCCGCGCTGACCCTCGGGCTACTGAAGAGAAGGTGCGGCCCTAATGAGGAGTGGGCGGAATGACATCTTTGGAGGCCTCATCCGCAACCCTCCTACCACAGTGGCCGAATTTGTCGCTGAAGCTACCAACATCGAGCACGCATTGGCGACAAGAACCAGTCACTTCCAGTGACTGAGCGCCCGTCCTGTCACCTCAAGTCTTGCTTCGTCTGGCCTGAGTGGTGTTGGCCACGCCGATGTCCGCGAAATTATCCGCGACGTCGTCCGAGAGGAGCTAAAAAGGCGGTTCCCAGCCCCTGAAGAGCCTGCATCTGTCTCCATCGCGGCAGCTGTTCGGGACGAACTGCGACACGCGCTGGCGTCCGAAGACGTACCCGTTGTAGCTGCAGCCGACCAACCATCTCTGAGCTACGCCGCCGCTGTCCGTCGTCCACCTCCCGTACATCGTCGGTACCAGACCGCTGCCGATTCCGGCTCTCGATGCCACGAGTTCGTGCCCCAGTCTGATGCACGCCTGGAACCGCTGAGCCGCAGGAAACCCGACATCTGGAAGACTGCAAAGCGGATGCCGCTGTGTTTCCACTGCGGTGAGCCTGACCACATGTACCGCTACTGCCCGTACCGCGAACTCGGCCTTCGAGGCTTCAACCGGGCAGATCGGTGCCCCCGCTGCGGTGAACAGCCCTGCGAGATGCAGGACTACCTTCGACGCTCGCCATCGCCAGCGTCAGCTCCATCTCGCACCTCCCGGTCGCCGCCGCCTCGCCGATTATCACACCCTGCTCGCGGATCTCGCCGTGAGAGCCTTTCGCCACTTCGGGAAAACCAAGTACGGCAACGCCTGGAGGTGGCGTTGCCGGTGTTGCACGCAGTAAAGAACCTCCGCCTACGATGGAATGTCCCCGCTCGACTGATGGCACCCTTGGAAGCGAAGACTGTTCTGTGGCCTCTAGCAATGTACACGTTTTAGTCGACGGTCGTGACGTAACGGCGCTTGTCTACACCGGTGCCGATTACTCGGTCTTCAGCGGCAACTTCTCTAGGCGTCTTCGCTAGGTTACCACCCAGTAGGACGGCCCGCCCATACGTGCCGCGGGAGGTCACCTCGTAAACCCTGATGGAAAGTGCACAGCCCGCGTTGAGATTCATGGTGAGACGTGCTCAGCCACATTCGTGATCTTGGAGAATTGCTCCAAAGATGTTATTCTTGGCATGAATTTTCTCCGTGAGTATGGCCCTGTAGTCGACGTAGGAAGGAAGAAATTGACCTTCCGCGCACGTTCTTCATCGCCAATTCCTCCTCGGGCCCCCCGCGCTGCGATGAGAGTTGATGCCATCCATGTTCATTTGCCGCCGTTGTCGACAGTTTTTCTTCCTATCCGAGCCGATAAAACCACATATGGCGAAGGCGTTCTCGAAGGAAGTGCCCAGATGTTACTTACGCGGGGCATTGGTGTAGCGCGGGGATCGCCAGTGTTGAACGTTGGCTTGCAAACGTTTTAGTGACCAACTTCAGGAACGAGCCGCAGCGCCTGACGAAAGGGGTAGTTATAGCCCAACTGAAAGAACTTGGCGACGTTCGCGAAGCTGTTGCGCTGCCTGAGGAGGAGGCCCCGCCCGGGTCATGGGACGCTGCAATGTTGCCCCTGAACATTGATCCCAAGCTTGAGCCTGCCAAAACTTGCGAACTGCTCTCTCTTTTGCATCGGTACCACAACTGTTTCGCGACGACATCCCGAGTTCGCCAGACGCCCGTCGCTAAGCATAGAATTATTGTCGATACCGCGACGCCCCCGATTCGACAACCGTCATACCGCGTTTCCTTGAAAGAGAGGGAAACCATACAAGAGCAAGTGCGCGAAATGATTAACGACGACGTCATCCAGCCATCCAACAGTCCGTGGGCCGCCCTTGTAGTACTAGTAAAGAAAAAGACGGGACCCTTCGATTTCCCGTGGACTACAGGCGACTCAATAAGGTGGCCAAGAAGGACGTGTATCTACTACCTCGCGTCGACGATACTCTCGACCGTCTCCGTCATGCCCGCTATTTTTCGTCCATCGACTTGAAGAGTGGATACTGGCAGAATGAAGAGGATGGGCGCGACCGCGAGAAGACCGCATTTATAGCACCGGATGGACTCTAGGAGTTTAAGGTCATGCCGTTTGGCCTGTGTACAGCGCCCGCGACATTTCAACGAGTCATGGATACTGTGCTCGCCGGACTGAATTGGCAGACGTGTCTCGTGTACCTGGATGACGTTGTCATCTTCTCCAGCACTTTCGCTGACCATCTTGTGCGCCTTGAAGCGGTTCTTCAAGCTCTTCTGACCGCCGGACTCACGCTCAAGCCTTGGAAGTGCCGCTTCGCATACAGTGAGCTGAAGTTCTTAGGGCATGTCGTCAGCCAAATGGGTGTGAAGCCAGATCCAGAGAAAACGGCTGCCGTAGAGTCCTTCCCTCCACCATCCGACAAGACGACTGTCCGCAGCTTTATCGGCATCTGCGCGTGCTTCAGACGTTTCGTTCGCAACTTCGCCCAGATCGCAGCGCCACTTTATGGCCTTACCAAGGATAGCGTCGCCTTTGAGTGGACCGAACAGCAGCAATCAGCATTCCGCCAATTAAAGCACGCCCTTGCAGCGCCTCCCGTACTAGGTCATTTCGATCAAGACGCCGACACTGAACTCCACACGGACGCTGGCAACGGGCAGTGCTTGCGCAATTCCAGCACGGCGCCGAGCGGGTTATTGCCTACGCCAGCCGAGCCCTTTCGAAATGGAGGGAAATTACTCGACAACTGAAAAAGAGTGTCTTGCTGTCATCTGGGCGATCACCAAATTCCGGCCCTACCTGTACGGTCGCCCTTTTCGCGTCATGACCGACCACCATATCCTGTGGTGGCTCGCCAATCTCAAAGATCCCGCAGGCCACCTTGCTCGGTGGAGCCTGCGGCAACAGAAGTACGACGTCACCATCATCTACAAATCCGGCCGCAAACATCATGATGCTGGCTGTCTGTCTCCAGACCCATGAATCTGGTGCCAGGGGGCGATAATGACGTAGAGGCCGGCGGCGAGCACAGGTGGTGATAGCAGGAGCACAAGAACACAGGAACGGGCAGGTCCGCCAGCAGCAGCGTCGTCGTCGGCACACGCCAGTGGCGCTTCAACTTTCTCTTCGCTACAATAATATTAAATTCAAGACATTTGTGCACCCTCGCGAACATCAATCTCTCAGAAATGCTAGAAATCGAAGGTGGTATGGAAATAGGAAGATATTTATTTGGCTCAATTTTTGTTCCTCCTTTTAAAATTACTGCGACAAGGGTGCATTTAATTTTCCGGGAACTCTCGTGTACGAAGCATTAGATTAAAAATATGTACAAAGAAAATTGTGACAAACGTAGCAGGAGCTTTTACTGCAAGAACACTAATGCCTTATGGTCCAGGAGAGCGTGTATTGCGAATGGAGTTTGTAATGGAGAGAATTTCATCGTCACATGTCGCCGAGAAAACAATATTGAAGTTCCACACGCTGAGACCAGAAAATAATCTATTTTTGCAGCTGAGAGAAGATTGCGCGAAATGGAATTTGTTACATTTAAAAAAACGCGCATTGAGTTTGTTAGCGAGCGAGACACCGCTATAAAAACTCCGTTTATTTGGCCTATAAGAAATAGGCCGTTGCTTATTTCTAACGAATTTATTGATGCCTATGCACAGGGGTCGAGTTATGCGTTGAGAAAAATTTTAGACGATAAAACTCGACCTTGCATTTTTAAAACCTCGGTTTTGCTAATTTCGATATTTTTGAAACCCCTTAAATGTTCTCCAATACGTGTGTCAGGAAATCGTGCAAATTAGCACATTGTTTTGTTAGATACTTTGCAAAAGCTCACGAGAGATTCATTGTTTTCTGGCCTTTCTGCGCTGTTTGATTTTCGCTTACAATAGGAAACGCTTTCTTAAACATATCCAGTGTTTTCTATATGACCATACATCACCCGGCTCGATTACGACATAAGTAAAAAAAAGTTTCAAAGTTCTTTTCATCATAACTGTAGCGTATTTAAACGAAAGTCTCGAGTTTGTTTATATGCGAAAAAGCAGGAGAAAGGGAAGATGATTCTTATTCCCGAAAAGAAAACACCGGACCTGGTATTACTTGGTAAAATATTTGTGAAACAAACATGGAATATGGTTTCCATTGACAACTTATTCGAGTGGACATACCAATGATGTTTTCGAAGCCATAAGATAACACCATTTCCATTAATGTGATTCGTGTCGGGTTAGCATTCATAATATCAATGTTCAGGGCACCTAGAAGTATGACATTTGTATTGACTGGTGAATTTCAAAAAAAGACTCGCAAAACTGAAAAACACAGCTACATAGCTATGAGGGGAACGGTACACCACCCTAAGATATATTAAGATGCAGGATCGTAACAACTTCAAAATGGTCAGTATGGTGTTGTTCGGTATGTCAAAATATAGACAGTTGTTTACGAACAGTGATACTGCACCTCCGTGTTTGTTTACCCTGAGCTGTGATATTTCATTATACCCTTCAAGCCGTATAACATCCTCATGAAGCTGAACCAAGTTTCCGTAAATGCCAAGAAACCTAATTAGTGCACTAGTGATTTTATTTCGACTTCAATATATTCCACGTTATTTCTTGAATTCTTATCATTTAATTGATAAACAAATAGAGTTTTCAAACTTAAGTGGTTTGCAGTTGTAAGTCGTTATGTGTATCAGTATTGATATAAGAGATCGTAACAAAAGGTACTAAAACTTGTTTACGAGGCCAGATTACACTAGCTTATTCAAATATTCCTCGCATCGAATCCTGATGGAATTCGTACCTGCTTCCTTTCGAACGTAAAGTTTCCCTTCGTTTGTCCAGGCAAAATTCATATCTTTTTTTTCTTTGGTTGCGGATTTCGCAAGCCACCAGAGCTTCTTACTTAAAGCGGTCAAGTGTTCAGCAAAGTTGTCTTTGAGGCCTGTACGCATTGCCATCCAAGTTGTTTTTGCCACATACCTGATTATTACAGCCAGAACCATGTTTGTTCGAGCGGGCAGGGGATGTAGACTGGAGCACTGCACGGGCCTACTTTTCGAGGCCCGACCCGGACCGCGTCCGGTGACTCCACATGTTACCCGGCCCGGCCCGGTCCCCTACAGTTGGGTCACGCGCCAATGGGCGCCTGGCCAGGTAGAGATACCGCTTCCACTACGCCGTCAGCTCCCGGGTGAAGGTACAAAAGACGGTAGGGCATCTCATGTAGTATCATGACATTGCGGCCTCAGGGAAGTTGTCTTTATTCCGGTAAGTCACGGAAGTATTTGAAAACATAGATATATCAAATAAGTGCACTCAAATTATTTATTTTATTTTATTAGAAACGAGGCTGAAGCCCGCTAAGCGCCGCTGTCAAAACAACTTGATTAGTCAACTCCCCGTGTTTGGCCAATAATTGGTTTTTTGTACAGTCGGGGACAAAAGTCTCTGGACCACAAGTTCCTCAAAAGAAGCTGATAGCTTTAACACTAGCCGGCTGTTGGAGACCATACTTGTGGAGATGAAAGAACAAAATTTTGACTTACACCTGCACAAGTGCTGTAGCCAGCCACCGGCTAGTAGTCAAGCTATAGGAACACGTGGTCCACAGACTTTTGCCCCAGACTGTAAGATCAGTCTCACATTTCGGAAATATCACGTGCGCACCATGTACGCAGAAAACAAATCGAATGTGTAGTTGTTGTGTCCAGAGTTGCGGTTTCGCTTTCTTTCTATTGAATGGAATTTGAGCTGGTTTATTCCCTAGTGTTCCTTATATAAACACACCCCACCAAAATAAACCGGGATTCGTCATGTAATTCTGAGTTTTGCGGCCACGCAGGCCGACAACACATAAGGCCACACGGATGGGATTTGTTAGGTCTACTGGCCCAGCTAGAGTGGGTTGTAATGAGTTGAAAAGGGATATGGCGACGTCCCACCGTCTTTAATTCTTTTCCTATCCACAAATAATTCAGTAACAGTCCGCGGAATATATCCGGCGGCAAATTTGACTTTGCCGGATGATTTCCACTTGCCTTTTCTACGTCGTCAGTTATCTGGCGGTTTTCTAGCATCACCAGAAAGCAAGAAATCGCTGTTGATATAGAGTTTAGGAACGAAGCGCGCCGAATTTATTTTGCACGTACTACGACGCATCCGGAGATTGCGTCGCACTCAGCAGAGTGTCTACAGAGATGGGAGATACTGCGCCAGATGTGTATCAGGCTGCAATAGCATTACTTGCTGAAAAGTCTTCTTTGTTGTCAAATTTGGTTGCAAGAACGAAGTAAATTCTACAACTGCGTGCAACATCCAGGTGAGCCAGTTACAGAATACATATCCGCCCTCCGAGATCTGGCAAACGCGTCTAATTTTGCTTCCCCGGAAGAAGCAGTGAGAAACAGATTCGTAACCGGCGTCTCAGCGCTTCCTGTTGGCGAACGTATATTATTAGAAAGATCTAATATCTCCTTCGCTACAGCTTTGAATATTGCCTTGCGGCATGACCAAATGGCTCGCGACGGGGAACAAGTCAAAGCAACAGTACAACCAATTCAAGAAGCAGCCTTCTTGTGGCATGTTTGTTCACAGCATCAAGCAACGCCATCGTTGCCCCTAAGTTCCTCCCCAATTTCAGCGAGAAATTTCGTTTTTCGTCAAGTTCTCCCCCGGCGTCAAGAAGCGATGTCTTCGTTCCAACAAGCATATCCGCGGCAGTACACCATACGTCCACAACAATATACACGACTTCTTTCAAGGCACCCGGCGCAACAGAGCAGCGTAGAAGCGTCTGCGGGCAGACGCAGCTTCTTCACCAGCGCGACTTTGCCGGCAGCACCCCGTCAATGAACGCGAACAGTCGCGCAACGCCAAACATGTTCGGTCAACGGCCATACGATCAGCGTTCACAAGTGCAATCAATAACTTCAATGTGCGGCTAAAGATTAGACCGAATCGTCACATAGCGTCTGCGCCTACATCTCCTGCACTGAGAAGTTGTTTTTATTGTGGACGAGTTAGACATTTTCAGTCAGTCTGCAATCGGCGCCGTACTTCTGCGAGTGAAGTGCAAGAGTACGCGCCAGAGGAAGATTACATTCCAGCTACGACGTACGCGTCGGAGGAGATCTTTCGGCAAACAAAACATCTGTGCCACCTTTTCAGCCTGTTTCTTTTCCAGAGAAGCCTGGGCAAAAGTTGGAAATGTACATAGTCGACCTTTTGAGCGAGCCCCTCGACATCGCCACTATGCCATCACAATAATCCACCATTTTTCTAAATTGCCTATGTTCAAGATGACAGATCACCTAACAGCTAGGCTATCCAGAAGAGATTACGTCTGATGAAGGCTCTCAGTTCATGTCAAAGGAGTTTAAGCATATTCTGAATAACGGGGATATGAAGTTAACTCATTCTTCAATATATCACTCAAAAGCCAATGAACAAATCTAAAGATTTAACAGAACACTGAAGTCTTTTATTCAAATAGCATCATAGTAACTTTGTCCTTCGAAAACCAGAATTGCACAATATTTGGGAATATATATATCTACACCTACACAGCATCTCCACACATCTACACACGATTTGCACGGGCAGTTCTTCTTCATGGCAGATGCCATCGTACACAGCTAGATATTATTGGGTTTACTTCATTTCCATCATTTCTTGCTGAGAATCGATATCCAGCTATGCACGAATAGAGGAAAAATCGAGCAGAAACAAACAATGAAAGTATATATGGATAACAAGCGTGGAGCACGGCCACCAAAAATACAAGCAGAATAATTTGTCAGAGTTTCTAAGCCCCTATTCAATTCAAGAAATACCGATGCTTCTCCGCACCACAGGAGGTCACACATGCACAAACAGAATAAAGCACATGCATGAGCACAAGCTGCTTTGCTGGAAAGCAGCTAAGGTTGCTGAGCTTCCTTACGCTATTTTGCTGCAACTCGAACCCGCGGTGGTCGAAACGAAGCCTCGCTGCGGATGCCCACTAAATCGAGAGCTTCTTGGCCACAAGCCTTAACAAAAGAAGAAGCAGTAAAACACAATTTCATGGTTTAACTGCGCGAGAAAACATGAAAAATTGACTCAAAACACAAGCGCGTCTGTGCGTTCTTTCCACACTGCTAAACCATGAAGAAAGCAAACTAAGAGCCGGCTTGATTTAATATCGTGAGGCCTTGGCTCGTCGAAAGTGGCACGGCTACACGACTCAAAACAAAAGCGCGTCTGTGCGTTCTTTCCACACTGCTAAACCATGAAAAAAGCAAACTAAGAGCCGGCTTGATTTAATATCGTGAGGCCTTGGCTCGTCGAAAGTGGCACGGCTACACATGCGACGCATAGCCGCATCAGTTTATCTTCATTAAAGCTGCGAACTGGGCGAGTTGGTATTGATTCATATTTGAACAGCGCAATAAAACAACGGGACACAACGAAGAAAGGACACCACAAGCGCTGACTCGCAACTAGATTTTTAAGATTTTGGATGTGAATTAAAAATCTAGTTGCGAGTCAGCGCTTGTGGTGTCCTTTCTTCGTTGTGTCCCGTTGTTTTATTGCGCTGTTCAAATATGAATCAGCTTACCTTGCCAGGTGCTTATTGCTCGAGATCCGTGCTCACGACTCAGTGGGATTGCACAGCGAGCTTGCTTTACGCCTCTCAGAGTTGTTTGGTTTTTTGAAACGATTTTCTTCGTGTCTGCGACTCGTTACTGGTGTGGATACACGGCGCAATCCGGTAGGCCAAGGTGTATGAAAAACTCCCTGAAGGGTATAAGGGTAGAAAACTTCAAGAATACAAAGCATCTATCCTGCTACGTAGGTCACATGACCTGGGGACGTCATCACAGCCTGCTCACCAGAATATGTGGGAGCCTGCCCCGAGGAACATAAGCAAAATGGTTGACGCAGCAGCATGGCTGCTACGTCAACCTATTTTCGCTGAAAAAGTTTTCAGAGCGCCATACCACAAGTTTCCTCGGAAAGGTGTGAGCGGTGTTAAGATATACGCATGGCGCCGGCCGTCGAGAAGTGCACTTGAGCGGCGATGTGGGTAGTTAGGTAGCAAATTTAATGATTCATGAAGGACCCAACTGGGAAAGAGGAAGCTGAGCGAAGATGGGCCCTCGGGCTGCTCTTGATGGCCGGGCGCTGTTGTGCTTCAGCGACCGCTCAGGCCCAGCCCACTGCCAGAGGATGGGTCTCCGGTAGCGAGCTACGCAGAGCAGCCTCCCATCGCTCCTGATGTCCGGCGAGCTGAGACCTGCTAGGGGCAGCCGCGGTGGCTCATTGGTTATGGCGCTCGGCTGCTGACCCTAAAGACGCTGGTGCGATCGTGGCCGGTGCGGTCGAATTTCGATGAAGGCGAAATTCAAGGGGACCGTGTAGTCTGCGATTTCAGTGAACGTTAAAGAACCTCAGGTGGTCGAAATTTCCGGACCCTTCACAACAGCGCCACTCAGAGCTTCTGTCGCTTTAGGACGTTGAACCCCTATAAACTAAAGCTTTAGGACGTTGAACGCCTATAAACTAAACTGAGAGCAGCAAACGTTTCCGTTACTATCGGTACGCGGAGCAATCTCAGAGAGTTATGAGTAAGGTCTCAAGCCAGAAACCTCTTTTTTTTTATGGGGCACCGAGACGATATCTTTTATGTGGCCACGCCTGCGAGAAAAAGGCAATTTCAACGCGATAGAGTTAAGCGCCCCGCTGTGCGCAAAAGCCGTAGTCGTTGTTGGCATTTTATCTGGGAAATCCGGATTGGTCGAGAGGGTCGTCACGTAGAACTAAACTGAAAATGATAGAGCAATCGTAAATAACAGGCAGAAACGTTACGCAAACGTCATTACAGCATGTTAGAATGTCAATTATTTGAGCTGACGCAAAATTTGGATAATTGGATGGAAATTGAAACGGTAACACTTTGGTCGCGGCCAAGACATGCCACCGCTAGGCCATCGATGAACATTCCTTCAACAGCGGGAAAGAGAGACTTTTTGCGTCTCGTGGTGACTACAAAGCGTCCGTGTCATCGCACTGACATGCAAAGAGGGCGTGAAGACACTGAAGGGAGCCGTTAACGCTATCGCGCTATACCCTTACGGCGGCGCTCAAGTGCCCCTTATTTGTCTGCCGAAAAATTGTATTTTGGGCTTTGCTTGTTTTATGTGTAAGCCTTTCTTTTTCATGTTCAGCAACACCAACGTAGCGAGTGTTGTTGAGCACCAAGCCCTGGGGGCGCTCTTCTCCAAAGCTTAAGCGCAGTCACGGGCTGACTGACAGCGGTCAACGTCCACGCTATATAGGCGCTCGCCGCGTCTGTTCGTTTCATCGCACCAAAGCAGGCACGAAATACACACTGTATTTACTGTACATTTGAACTCTCATTCTCGCGCCGGGCGTGTGCCCCCATTGGTCAGACGCAGACACCGGCTTCAAGAAAAATTGAGTTCTTTCTTCCGACCTGGCGCCACCGGCACGAGAGCGAAGTGAACGGGGCATCACTCTGTGCGCTCAAGGTTACGCCCTCTCCGTCGGCAATGAGAAGCATTTACTCCAAGGTTCTCGAGAGTTCGACAGCGTGCACGGATAGGTTTCCTTTGGCGCCACACCAGCAAGCGAAGTGAAGCAGCAAGCAACACCCTCGATGTAAGGCCGACTCCAGGGTTCTCCTTCCCCACGTTAGAATTTTTCTACGGTGAGCACTAGCGACATTGCTCCCGTGCCGCGCCTGCCTTGCGTATGTGCGCCGAATTCTCTGAGAGTGCCCCTTTCCTTTAACGATAATGTACTACAATATTCACAACACACAAAAGTCACGCGCACATGCATGCGCTCACATACTTGAACGGCGGCTGCCAATTTTAATGATGTTTCCCAAGCACAACACTACACAGTCGTCAAAATGCTCTTCAATACACGCCGCCACTCGGCAATACATTAACCCAATGTAGTAAAGGCGCACCACACAAATTGAAGCCATGCTTGCGCTTATATAACCACATTCGGTCTGCAAAATTCTCTCTGTGCATCCTGGCCCTGTCTGAGAATTCGGGGGCACACATGGCTCTCTTTCTTATGAAACTCTGGGTTTCCTAGGTGTTGCGGGTTCCAGACCTCTTTTGCCTGATACGGAGTCTTTTCTTTCGTACGCGCTTCTGGCTTCGATTCCTACTCGTACTCCTGTGACGTTCTCTGCCAGTTCTTCGACTCCTTTTTTTTTTCCTCTGGCTAACGCGTCTCATGGGAACAAAAGTACCGCCAGTGCGCTCATGACGCCTCCACTTCTCGTGCCTTCTTTCTTCTCGGCATGCGCTCTTCAGTTTGCGCGTTCGTCTCCATTCTGAGTCCTTGCTGAACGCTGGGCACTTTTATCGCAGCTTCATTCCGATTTTTCTGGGATGTTCGTGCAGCTCGCTTGCACCCGACTCAGTTGTCTTGAACTAAATTCTCTCTTGCACCAGTTTCTTCCTGTATTTGTTCCAGGTCCTTTCCTGCTCGACTTCACTTGCTTTGGTTCTTCTTCGGGGCAAGCCCGGCTCATTTCCATATGCATCATCCGAGCTATGCTTTCGTGATGAAGCCACTGTTGTTCTTCATGTACTGAACTTTCTCTTCGGTGTGTTTTTTCTTTTCTCTTTCTGACTTGGCTTCGTGCTTAGTGCTTGCAGTATGGCTCAGGACTGACTGGACAATCGTTCTCTTCACTGCTCAGTTCTTCTCCCTTAGTTTAGCCCCTACTGCAACATTCAAACCTGCAGCACTGCGAATTGTCGCTGCAGATCCAACTTCTTTCGTCGTCTTCAGGCGACTTTTTTAAGGACCACTCTGACTGAAGCATCAGGTTGGCCTTTTCCTCAGGTTTGCCTTTTCCTACTACCTGGATAGTAGCTACACTTTCACTTTCTTTAGGAGGCGTCCACTCCGGTCTGGTCTTTACTCTCTTCAATCTCAGTAGCAAGAACAGACTGTTCCACAACCATACTGTGATATGCAGAGCTATCTATATGCTCTTCTGTGGTTCCCAAAGAATCAATCTTTTTGCTCTTCCGCCCCGCCTACGGAGAGTTATGCTCCACAGACTCCCGGACTTTCCTCAAACACCGAACATCAGCATGTTCTCTCGGGATTGCATGTTCACTTCCAAGAGCCCTTTCTATCTCTTCCTCTCTCCACTTATATTCTCTTTTGTTCTGCAAGGAGACTTTCTCTGCATACTGTTGTCTTCTCCCACTCTCCCAGTTTCTTCTCATTTCCTCTGTAGTGCTCTCTTGCCTTCGTCTTGGGCTCTTTTTCTCCCTGGTTTTCATTTCATTTCATTTATTTACCCTCAGGGCCGTTAGGCGTTACAGAGGGGAGTGGGAATAACATATAAGTACAAAAAACAAAAACAGCAGCTAAAAAATTTGAATATAGTTACAGCACACACTGATTTAAGATTAGTAACAGCACTAGCAAAAGGCAGCATTACACAAAACAAACCACAAAAGAAAACAGCAGCAAATAAAATAAAACATAGATATAGACAGAGAATTATATAAAATTAGTAACAGCGTTTCGAAAGGCAACAGTATCGGTAATTTCAACAATATCGTGGTGAAGGTGATTCCAGCTGACACAAGTTCTTGGTATGAATGAATCGTGAAAACATCTCGTGCGACAAGGAGGGATCCAAACTTTGTGGCGGTGATCCATGCGTGCTGAAATATATGATGGTCTTTTCAACAACCTCTCTTTAAGATAAGGATTATGATAAATTTTGTGAAAAGTACATAATGAAGCTATTGACCTGCGATGGGAAAGAAGCGGTAGGGAAAGGTTAGCTTTCATGGCAGTTACACTACTAGTACGATGATAGTTGGAAAGTATGAAACGACAACCGCGGTTTTGAACTGATTCTAAGTCAGAAATGAGACATTCGACCCTAGGGTTCCACACCGAGGAAGCATATTCCAATTTAGAGCGGACCAAAGTTTTGTAAAGTAGTAGTTTTAATGAACTCGGTGCACATGAAAAATTTCTGCGAAGGTATCCAAGGATGCCGTTAGCGTTATTTATAATGTAGTCAACATGAGGTTTCCAAGACAGGTTAGAAGAGACATGAACACCCAGATATTTATGAGACGACACAGTTTCAAGAGTGATGCCATTAATGCAGTAGGTAGAGTGTGCAGTAGACAGTCGAGAAATGGGCAAATGCTTGCATTTAGTAATGTTTAGCTTCATATTCCACAGGTTACACCAATCCAGTACCTTGTTAATATCTGACTGAAGAACAGATGCATCATTATCGTCATTAATTTCGCGGTAAATAACACAGTCATCGGCAAAAAGACAAACGGAAGACGATATAGTAGTGGGTAAGTCGTTTATATAAATGAGAAAGAGGAGGGGCCCAAGAACGGACCCCTGAGGCACACCAGAGCCAACAGGCGAGGAATCTGAATTGACGTTATTTGCTGTTACGAACTGACTTCGGTTTGAAAGAAAGCAATACAACCATGCAAGTAATGTGGAATCGATGTTAAGGCTGTTTAGTTTAAGAAAAAGAAGCTCATGTGAAACCTAGTCAAATGCTTTAGAAAAATCCATAAATATAGAATCAGCACGAGATCCGCGATCTAGAATGCAATGCAAGTCATTTGTGAAGCATATGAGTTGCGTTTCGCATGAAAATGATTTACGGAAGCCGTGTTGGGCATTACTGAAAAAGCAATTGGATTCTAAAAAGGTAGCAAGATGAGAGTAGATGACATGTTCCATGATTTTACATGGAATGCTGGTGAGCGACACAGGGCGAAAGTTATCAGGGCAATGTTTATCGCCAGACTTGTGCAGCGGAATCACCCTCCCAACCTTCCAGTCATTGGGAATACAGCCTGTTTCCAGAGACTGGTCAAACAGTTTGGTAAGGATCATTGAACTGTACATCTTTGTATTAACCAGAAATTTAGAATTAATGTTATCGACGCCACAGGAGGAATAAATCTTAAGGTTCTCAAATATTCTCAGGATGCCAGTTGTGTCAAAAAGAATTGGATCCATGGGAAAAGCATCCAAGACCAGACACTCCTGATTGGTAAGGCAAACATTGCCAGAAAAAGCAGCAACAAAAACACTATTAAGAACACTAGTGCATTCATTAGGTGAATATGCAACGCCGCCAGAAGATGTAAGTAGTATTGACGAACTATCTTTCTGGTTCACAGTGTTCCAAAACTGTCTAGGGTTATTAATCAGCAGAGCAGGCAAAGTATTGTTAAAGAAGGAGTCCTTAGCATTTTTCAGAGCTAATTTGTACTCAGCGGCCGCAGAAAGGTAACCGTCCCATCGTTGTTGCGAATTCGATGATTTGACCGAGCGAAACAAACGTTTTTCTTATTGGATAGCCTTTTTAAAATGTTATTGAACCACGGCGATTGGCTATTACACCGCAAAAGTCTTAGTGGCACAAATGTATTAGTGAGACGTTCAACAGTGTCCCTAAACAATCCTCAATTAGTGTGGACAGAACGCTGTGAAAATTCTGGTAAGTAACTGTTTAAGAAAAGAGCTAATTCACGATTAATGGCATCATAGTCCGCCCGTTTGTAATCTCTAATAGACTTGAAAATGCTCCGGCGATTAGGAATTTTAATTTTTACATCGAAATGAAGCAAGGAGTGATCACTAAGACCAGGTAAGTACGAGATTGAAGGGATAAGATCCGGCGCGTTGGTTAACACAAGGTCTAATACACTGGAACATGATGGCGTGACTAGAGTTGGCTTAGTAATTAGCTGCGAAAGGTTGAAATCCAAACAGGTTCGCAAAAAGTTATTGCATTCGGTAGAAAAGGGGCGAGGATACGGCGATGTATTAGCCCATTCAATAAGTTCAGCTCCTTGCACGCCCTTTTAAAGACCTCTCAGCACTCTTCTTGGACCTCAATCTGATCTTGAACTGTTAAAATGAAGCGCATAACCTGTGCTCGGATAACCTCACTCAACCGTTTCAGTGCGACACCTCACAATATCGCTATGTTGTTAATACTTGTTAACGACCACTTCACAAGGTCCATTTGACTCCTTCTTCGTTCTCTTCGCTTGCAAAGCGCCAAAGGTCCTCTCGCGGACACCAAATGTGTCACCTTTTCGCGCTCTTATACGTACTCTCTCAGACAGCCTTAGAGCGGAGCGGGGGGGGGGGCGTGTAGCGGTCTCGGCCTGAAAGGAGATGTCCTCGACTAAGCATGACTAGCTCAGCCATCGACCAGCTACTAAGTGGAAACCCAAGCAGCACAATATGAGTGGCCAGTGGCATAATGGTGGCGAAAGTTGGCACAAATATCGGTCTCACATCGGCTTTTTGCGGAATACGAGACTTTTTCCAACTATGGCCCATCATTTCTGCCAAGAGAGGGCCTGTGATCAACCAGTCTATGAATCGGCAGTAGGCCATCGCGCACTCTCAGGCTGGGCCTATATTCAGTCAGTCTGTCAACGGTCGCCCGACAATCGCGCCCCAGCTATGCCCATATTCAGCTAGACTATCAATAATAGCCGACACTCGTATCGACGCTATACCCATATTCAGCCTATCTATGAATACTGGCCCGATGTTCGCGCCAGGACTATGCCCATGTTCAGCCAGTCCATGAATAATTGCTCTGTTTTCACACCAGGACTAGGCCCATGTGCCTGTTTTTCTGCCCTCGCCCAACATCCAACCCTAATAAATTGCCAACTGTATGGGAGGGGAATAATCCTAGTTTTATTCCGCACCCCTTGCTGTATATTCTGAAATTCTTTTTTTGCCAAAACAGCGAAATTTCCATGCAAGACTACAGGCAACATTTTGATACATGTGGACTGGCCAAACACAATGCATACTTATTCAGCTTGTTTTCCACCAGCTGGAGCTTCTATATGTAATCTTTTAAATGTAAGGTGCTAGAAGACATGCAAGAAGGAAGGAAACAAATTTTATTGCATCTATGCATCCAGTATATTGCGAGACGCATGGCGCCTGAAGCTACTGAGCTGATCAGTCTTATCGGCCCTAATCGTTGCACCCCTAAGGTAAGAGAACTGTTCGACTGCTTTGAAACAAATTCCTTGCCAATCTCTTGCACGATGACTTCGCATACGTCGAAGCTGCAAAGAGACGCACAATGTGATCATCAGCGTAAGTATGTCCATCGCTGGAAAACGACAGCTAAAATAACACAATAAATTTGTGGCGCACAGTGTGCGAGAAGATACTGGCCAACCGTTTTGTAGAGTAAATTTTAATTGTACTTAATAAACACTGCCACATAATTTTCAAAATGTGGAATCTCATTTACCAAATTTGCCTTCCACAAAATTGCCTAATTTCTAATCTGAATTGGCCGTGTCCCACCCTGAAATAATTAAGTAACGAAAAGAGATGGATATAGCGTTTAATGTCAAAAATACGGCTTCAAAATTTGAGCTGGTTTCTAGCGTTTTTATTCAAGCAAAGTTATCGCACAGACAGTAGCATCTCTTCGCAATGAAGGTATGCCACAACGAACGATTTTTTTTATGGAAAAAATATTCCATGCCAAGACTACTTGCGTACTTTTGCGAAAAGCGCTGAACGCGTAAGCACTTTATCAGGGTCGCTTCGCATGCATGTAACGTGCAAGACGGAACTCCTAAATGAAAACCACACGAATGCGCTCTTCTAATAGTACATGGGTTACTAATTCCGAGACAAAAAGGAGTATAGTCCGCTGGAACCAGGAATTCCTTATTTTCTGGTGCACCTGCGAATGATCAAGATAAAATGACACCATACGAAAATATTGCGCATACCCTCAAAGGGTTGCTGCATTGGAAGAATAAGAGTTTCTGATACTCGTCTTACACAAACGATAGGCGACCAATGTCTTTATGAATGCAACATGAGTCAGGCCATACAACACTCCACTTCGCTCATTGAAACTGTAGTCAGCATTCGGTAAATTCATTTCATCAAAGCGGAAAAATAAATTTCTTACTGTTATGGCTGCTCTGCTTCGCGCACGGCCAAAACTAGACTTTTAGCAATGAGAGTTGGCACACAGATGTCCTCCCAGCGCTTTGTCGCTTTCTTTTTTCCTGCCGGAGAAGAAACAGGCGGCACTTAGTCTAAGCAGCAAATACTCCAAGAGCAATAATATTTTCCGGACGGATTTAAAAATAAAACTACGGTAGTACTCACGAATACAATCTTGCAGGTAAGGCCGCTGTATTAGGTCATAGTTCTCAAACCTATCAGATGGGAATTTTCGCATGCGGAGACTACGAACTGCGTCAGCTTGAGAGTGCATGCTTCCTCGGGGGCTGGTTGCGTAGGCATTTCGCTGTCATCCCGGCTGCAGCCGATACTCGTTGAGCGAGTGTCGAAGAGAGAAAGAGACAACGGTGTGACAGGCTCATTATATTTTTAGGAGAATTTTTTGTAGCAACAGGAAGTTCTGCTAAAAAAGCGGTAGAAGAAATGCCAGGGAGGGTAGATGAGCGGCGCTGCTCGCAGCTGGGTGAGAGGGTAAAACAGGTTAGAGAAGGTCAGCATACCTAAAATCAAAAAGAAAAAAATAACGCCTAACATGGTAGGGGCCAGCGCTGTTGCAAGAAACAGGCTTGGCCAGGGCAAAAGGCGACTGTATGAGGCTTGAAAGAGAGGAGGAGGGTGAAAGGAATGAAAGGATTCCGGAATCCAGGAAGGATGCGCGAAGATCCCAAACAGTTATCTGAGTGCAAGAGGAAAAGCAAAAATTAAGAGCGATCCTCATGTTCGGCGTCGCAAATGTTGGAACCGGGACTCGTGGAGCTTTGTCGTCAATTTCGATGAAGCGGCTCCAAACACCAGCGCAGTATTGATGTGGCCGGCCAGTGCTTGTCTGCGCTAGCTCGAAATGACGCGACGCGCGATTTAGCAATGCACCAATTCGGACTCATTGGTATTAAAGCATCGCGGAAAGAAAAAAGCAAAAGAAAGCGAGTAGAACAGCGACTGGCAAAAACTTCGGATCTTTCAATAAATGAAGGCGATGTGCATAAGCAAGAAACCTATGCAAGAGTCATGAATACAGAATACCCAAAAGCGCAGTAAAATAACAAAACAATGTACGACACTAAAAAGCTAGCCACTTCAGCTTCGCGGCTAAATGAAGCAGTAGTAGTGTAGTCAGTGTATATATATATATATATATATATATATATATATATATATATATATATATATATATATATATATATATATATATATATATATATATATATATATATATACTGACAACATATATATAACTCGAAGCTCTAGCTCCATTTTCTTTGTAGCCTCCTGCCTCTTCATGCAGTTAAAGAGCAGCAAGTTCACGTCTGCTCCTTTTTTTTTATCTGCGGTATAACCTACATCACGCTTTTAACATATCGTTGCTTCTGTCGAAATGCGCCATGCATATAATTGTGACCTACTTAAATTCCAGTAATGACAATAGCCAATTTGTTTTTTTTTTTGTTTAAGGTGCAAATCTTGTGGGTGAGGATTTTTATCGCGATGTTCTTCTCTGTGTTTCTCCAGAGTGGGAGCTAACATCATGTTTCATATCTTCTCCGGCTATGAATAAATAAGCGCACTAGAACAATACGCGCAGCAATCTTTTAACCGATTATTCATTCTTAACCTTCGCTATGGGCTGTCGACTGCATCTAAAAACTGTGCAATAAACTTCGGCCCGCTCCAGGTAGTACCATCGTATCATATTTTAAAGTATAGCTTTAAGCCGCGCAAGGGGCAGTGTAGTGACCGCTGTTTTTTCTTGTAACGCATTTTTTTCTGTACCTTGCTATCCCGGAATATGGAGATGAAAAATATCCTAGGTGTGTATTTGACCGCGTTTCATTTAGGCGAAAGTAGCTACAGCGTAAAAAAAATATAATTCTGCGTTATCGAACTCTCAGTGTTAGTGAGTAGAAGCAATAAATAAACTGAAATAAAAGAGCATAACACTAGGACGGCTGACATATGCGCATTTTCATCAATGCAACAAACTTTGTGGCCTGTTCCACTCATGTAAAAAAGGAAAATGTGCTAATACCCCGGCCATGGCCAGATCGACAAGTGCAATACGACTGCGTTAGGGTGAATAGCTTCAGATACTCCTATATTTCTCTAGGGTAATGCACCCTCTTCAAACCGGAAGTGTTCTGTGGCTAAATCGCATTTTTTGTAGACCAGAATACGTTCGACCAAGCGGTGTACAGAAATAACTAATGCAATTAACTGCGCATGCCGTACTGAGGTGACAGCGGCATGTTAGTCTAAGAGTATGTTGTGGTGTCAGTCATGAGGAGATTTTTTCGACCTCTTTAAATCTGTTGTAAATGTTTGTTTATCTTGCGTGGTTCAAATGGCATTTTATCCATATAGCAGGACTGTGCGCAAGCACATTTATTCCTTGAATAGAAGTACGAAAACTGTCACAAGTGGGTAATTTTGTTCACTGTAACGCAGTTTATGCAATGAAAAATAGATGTTTATATAATATTCGTGAAGTAAAAATAAAACTGTTTGAAACGCCTGAGTTGAATGCAACTACAAAAGTTCTAAAAAAATTTAAATCCCATTTGCAAGGACAACTTGTAACAAAATAAAATTGCTGCATTCCGGATATACATACCAAATTTAATCGTGATGCGACATGACTAAGTGAAGCAATGGTACCAGCTATAAGCTCGAGCGAAAAAGAACAAAGAACAAAACTGTGATACAACTCCCAAGCACACGAAAAAAAATCGTTTCCCAGTTTTTTTTCTTAGCAGCCCTGGCGGAGGAGGATCCGAAGCCAGAAGTTTCCTTGCCTCCTACACCCATACCTTAGAGTCAAAACACGCCGCTTTTCAAAATTGTTGCCGTGGGGAATGAATCTGACCTCTGCTGATTTTTCAATCACTTGGTCTGTTAACATCGCTGTTTTCAATAAGTTTCCGTCAATGTTAGGTGCTGTTGTTGTTCGCGAAAGAAGCCAACTAATGGCAAATAACGAAAACTAGCACAAATATCAAAAAGGAGGTTGTTGGAGAATAATTGCCGTTCTAAACAGCATGGACACCACTGTGTCATGGAGTGGGATTGCCAATGCAGGGTAAACAGCAAACAAATTGATCCATCGTCAAAGTTGTAATGAAGTTTCATTGCGAATATGGGGAAAACGGCGGAGAAATACGGGCATTGTTGGCCATGTCATGAAGCGGAATTGGCTGTATAGGGGAAGCAGGGTACAATCAGGGCCATCATTTGAAGGTGTAAAGAAGTGCCATTGCCAAAATGGCGGGTTAAAGTGCACAAGTAGGGCCATAGTTGAAAGTGTAACGAAACGGCGTCGCAAATGGTGGGGCTGGAGCATAGAAGTAGGGCCATTGTGGCCGGTATAGTGAAGCGGCATTGTCAATACAGGGGCTACATCGCACAAGTAGAGCCATCGTTAAATATGTAATAAGGCGGAAGTAGCAATATGGGGACTAGAGCGGACATATGGGGTCATTGCTCGATGAATTATGAAGGGGTATTGCCAATACGAGGATAATAACGGTCAAGTAGTGCTATTGTTGGTTGTGGCGCAGAATGGCAATGCCAAAATGGGGGCAATGAAGTGAGCAGTGCTCCTATATAACGCTGGAGCCGTCCCGCATGCTGGCGCACGCTGCCTTACTGGTCCGTTGCTGGACGAGTGGGGTTCACCCTGGAGTTGTGCGGGCGCGCCTCTCCGAAGCTTAAACGGCGGCACGTGCTGACTGACAGCGGTCCACGTTCCTGATATGCGCGCCCCGCGTATGTTCCTTTCTTCGCGACAATGTAGGCACGCATATACATACACACTGTATTTGCTGTACACTTCCACTGTCATTCTCGCGCATGGCGCGTGAGACCATTGGTCAGGAGTAGAGACCGGCTTCCAGAAACACTGAGTTCTTTCTTCCGGCCTGGCTCTGCCGGCACGTGATCCACGTGAAGAGGGCATCTCTTTGTCGCTCAACACTACGCACTGTCTGTCGGCAACGAGTAGCATTTGCTGCAGACTTCTAGATTGTTCGACGGAGTGCGCGGACATGCTTCCGTAGGCTCCGCGCCGGCGGACGAATTGGAGCAGGCAGGAACACCCCGGAGGTTGAGCGCTCTACTGGGTTCTCTTTCTACACCGTTCTTGAATTCTCTATGGTGCGCACCGGCGAGACTGCTTCTGCGTCGCGCCGGTTTTCGTAATATTCGCCGAATGTTGGGACACATTGCATTGTACTGATCCACGGCAAGATTAACGCGGCGTCGAAAATGCTCTGGTTCATGACGTATTTTCGCACGAAATGCAGGCAGAGTATATATAATGATATGAGGCGTCCTATGAGTACAGAGTGCGATGCAAAGAGAAGCGGATCGCGCTTAGCGGCATCTATGGCACACCATGATCGAGGTTCATTCCACTGGCAGCCTTTACACGGTGTGAGGGAGATATCTTTATGTCATGAATTTCACACGCAATAACACTTCAGTGCGCGGTGAAAAAATAACTAAAAATAAATATTTGTTTAACTATGTGAAACGTACGTGAAACGGACTGCAGCGCTTAAGCAAATCAGCCGGTCTAAACGCCGGCATATTCCCCACGATTTACCACGCTTCCCTTCCGCAAGTGCAAATTTCTGCTCGCAGGTATACGTCCTACGCAGCACACATGCGCTGATGTTACGATGATGCAGTACAATGAGCGATGCCCCACTACAAACAAATTATTAAATAAAGATTGCCGGCATTACCGGAGAGTGTAATGAAAAAGGCCAATATTGGGCCGATTATTTTAACATGATTCTTTGTGCTGACTTAGGAAACGCGCATACGCCATTTAGCTAAGTGCACAACGGCAACAAATATGAACAGCGGTCTTTTAGACGTCGCGCTCCAGCAGGCAAGTAAAGGAAGCATTCTTGCTTTGGCAGCATTCTCCAGAAGTCCGTTGGTAAAAAAAAAAATAGAAGCTAGCGTTTTATATGTCCATAGAAGTTAGGTTCTTCCGATCATTTTCAAGCAGACTTATTGCTTCTGAATGAAGATAAGGCCCTTACGCTTGTCGGATCAGAGGGAAGCGGAAGCTGAATGTGGTTTAAGGTATTCAGAATGGCGCTCTGATATTTCTGCTGCAGTTGTTGATTGATAAAGATACTCAAATTTCTGACGACTGCAGGCTCATTGCACAGAGAATCCTAAAAAGTATAACTGTTTTCACCCCTCAGAAGCTTCGTGTACGGCAAACTTTTCCTCCCTCCGTAAAATTAGAATGACTTGAAAAAATTGAACCATGCAAGATAGGCGAAAATTGAGAACTTATTCAAAAATAATTCGCCAAAATCTCTAAGGTATGCAATTTTTGATCAAACGAAAATATTCAGTAAAAGTTTTGTTCCGGAGCATGTGCCTCTAATTAGGTTGTGTGTGTAAACTTCATGGGCTCATTAAAACACGTTGCAGTGTTTGTTAACCAGCCTTATAAAGCACGTATGCCAAAATTAATCCTTAAGCGCGAATGAGTTCGTGTTGATTCCTTCGTAATTGAAGACCTTATAAGGGCAGGCATGTGTCATGGTTTTTGCCTTTTTATACTTTTGGGAGGTGATAGAATGATTTCTTTTGTATTACATTTCTTTACCACACCTTCCCCACTACTTTCGAGTTCTACAGTTAGCGATAAACGCTAATTGTCAGGGCCTCTGTGATATCGGCAGAAGGCGAGGATGCCGGCAGCTGTTACTGCTGCGCAAGGATTTCAATGCGTGAGCTTTGGCTCAGCAGCCGCGGGCTCTGTTGCTTCTCGGAGGAAAAAAATTTCCGAGTACCGCAATTCTCCTCTTCCTGCAAATGAAATGGGAAGACACATGGCGGCCGCAGCCTCATGCTCCCAGCATGACAATGACGACTTTGTTCCCACGTGTATCTGCCTTCGCAAAAGTTTTATTGTAAATGAAAAAAACAAACTTCTGCGCAGTTGGCAAAGCAAGCTGAAGTGGTTTTTTTGTAAAATTTTTGAGCAGTACATTGCGTATCTATGTAGGTGCTAGAGACTTTGGAAGCACGCCGCTCAATACAATTCCCTGCAAATATTTCTAATTGCTCACCTGTTGACAGTTAGCCAGAGCCAGGGTTATATTGGTTCCAAGATAGGCGGTGTGGGGAAAAGGAATGCGTACTTTAAATTGTTCCAGTGACACACGCCTGCTCTCTGAGAGTGCATCGGAAGTTTTTACAGAGAAACCGGCAATAGCGAGCTCATTCATAGGCCATTAGAGGTGATGAGACACTGGGTCGTTAGGTCACCACTGGCAAGAACAAGATCGCATGCCTGATGCGATCGTTCTCGCAACAATGGTTGCACTGTACAGTCTATACTTAAGTCTTAGCCATTATCTAAAGAAAGGCATTATTGGCTATAACTTTCGCTCAGTTCAGAGCTTGGGCGCGAAAGCGTTACGTGCGCACGTCCCATCACCCACGGCTTCAGCAAAAGGCTGCCTCAATCATCGTTCGTGACAAGTTATCCTAAGCTGCCCCGATGTGCGTCCTCCACTCTCCCGCGCCGTGAAGGATAAAGACAACTGCGCCATCGTCTGCACGACATCCGCCATTTTGTGGCCTACCCATAGGCAGGCAACGAACACCGCGCAGCTGGATGCTAAGTTCGTTGAATGTCATTAAATGAGTAATGAACAAAGAATGAGCGCTGCAAGAAAACAAACTGCTTAGGCTAGTGCAGGCCTTTGTATTCAGTTGGATCGTATAAGCGACGCCGCATTTGTACCTAACGATGCTGAGACAGCCAAGTTAAATGCGTTGATACGTAGATGCGTAAAGGGAGTGCTAGGACTACCTCAAAGTACGTCCACGAAAAGGATCTTGTCGCTCGATGTGCACAACCTTTGATCACAAATACCAAGAGTGTTGCGCGTATCTCAGGTATAGAGGCCCCGCGGCCCAAAAACAGGCCGGGCGATACTCGACACACTTGGGATAGTGCCTTGTAGGGGATGCCCCTAATGGCCGAGTTGGAGAAGAACGTCAGGGAGAAGTCGGTAATACCGCCGTTAGCGAGGAAGATACACCCTGAACACAATGGAGTTTGGAGAGAAAAGGGAGCGGAGGTCATCGGCCGCTGCTACAACATGCAACCAAAACTTCCGCCGTAGACGGAAGCGGCGTGCGGGCGACGCCGTAGGGCGGCCGCCGTGGTAGTGGACGGACAAAGGGAAGCTTTTACGGCCACAACAATCAGAAACAGAGCGGCCGAGGAGGCGGAAGAAGTCGCAAGAGCGCTGGCTTGCGCGAGCAAGGAAGGAACATTGATATTCAGGGATAGCAAAACTGTGGTGGGAATTTTATCAGAGCACAGCTCTGCGGGAGCAATCAAGTTTATCTGGATGCCGGTTCATACCTCCGTTCCTGTGAGCGAGGCAGCGCACGAGCTAGTCCAAGGTATTTTCCGCCGGACTGGTTCGCGACCCTTTGACCAAGAGAGCGGAGAGAGCATGGTGAAATTCGGAGAGCTCGCTCAACACTACAAACTAGAGCGATTTGCTGGCGCGAGCCCCAGACACGTCGCTGGATAATACTCAGGCGATAGCCTGGAGGAGACTCTATATCTATACATACTTAAATGCAAGTCCAGTGAAGCAATGTTCCCGGGAATGAGATTGGATCAGTGTCATCACTGCGGCGAGAGGGGGTCCCTCGACCACAATGTCTGGAAAGCTCTTTTTCTCAGGGAAGGGCACTGAATATCGACAGCGAAGAAGCGTGGGGTACCCCGGTGCGGAACTCAGACACCGAGACCCAAAGTAAACTCGTCCGACAGGCTGTGGAGACCGCCCAGGAACAAGACACTCCAGCCAGCATCCAAGGCTGTGTTTCCCTCTGACATCTTCGGCAGCAGGCCGAGGGTTTTGGGGTGCGCACTTTTTCTGTTGGAGGATAAAAGTTTGCTCTCGCTTTCTCTCTCGGTGCCAAAAAAAAGTAAGCCATGGTGCGTTAAGAATGTAAACAAAGCACCGAAATTAGCATTTATGTTGAAAGCGCCCACGGATTGATATTTAACAATCTTTTAATGTCAGTATGTTATTGATGGCTCTGTTTTCTGGCAACAGAAATCCACTTTCCCGCCAGCTGCGCCGAGAGATTTTGGCTGCGGGTTGAATAATGAAATTCATTAGAAAACAGCGCAGTCACGTGGCACAAGAAGAGGAGGCATAACGTACCCTGCTTTCAAATCCTCTTTTGAATCATCGATAAGGCCAGTTACACGTTCAATACTGCCACTCTGACTCTTAGGTCATGAAGGTGAAGCCAGGTAATAACTCTGCAGATCTAATAACGCAGTGCTTAAGTGACGAATGCGAAATGGTTATTTGAGTGGTGGTGAGAATTGGATGTACACTATTCCATTAACGCACAACTTTAAAGAGCGATAATCGATTTATAGATCAGAGGTGGTGCTCACATATGAGGCAGATCGCACGCAACTCTACTTCATTATTTTTTTGCTGCCCTTGTGAGGAGGTCGCAGTTGCAGGAAACGGCTGCTCAGCGCTTAAAGTCAGGGGGTATTGAACACCCCATCGGGATCAAGTGATCAGAGGCTTCCTTCACTATAATGTAGGCGCTTAGTGAATTAGAAGCAGGCAACCATTGTTTATCCTTCTCGTCTGTGAAGGTCGGAATATTTCTTCTGTATCGTTTCGAAGATTGCAGTGCTAAATTTAGTAAGAATCGTTATCATATTTTCTAAAACCCGACATAGACCAACATAAAAAAGGCAGAAGAAAAAACAATGGTGGGACAAATATTACAGCGGATGCTTATAACTTTCAGTGAATTTGAAGGCCAAATCTTAGTTGATTGTTGTCTTGATCAGCTTCTAAATTTGGTGTTGGACGCTCTATTGATCGGCTGATCAACTATGCATTCTCCAGATCTGCTGTTGAAGTATGTGTTGAACTGTTTGCTTGGCATTTCGAGCAGCTGCAGTTTCTTGCACCGTGGCACAGTTTGACGGTCTTCACCACCCTGGACTACAGCCTGGTGCCTAGTCACGTATAGCGATGCGGAATAGAAGCCTGAAACCACGCCGCGACGCATACAAGGCGGACGAGGGTGCTGCAAAGGTGCTGCCGTCCTCCAGACCGTTCGACTGCTGTCAGCCGTTGACATTTCCCTCCAGCGACGAAATTGCCCTCCTTCCCCCCTCGTGTTCACCCCTTCTTTAACGATATCCTGGCCGCTGCTGATATTTTCCATGTGAGCAAGCGCTGATAATTCCCTCTGCCACTCCTGTGTCTCTCTTACCCGTTTCCCCAAAATCCTTCTGCACTGCCGCTGACAAATCTCTCCTCCGCCCCAGTGCCTCTCATGCCCATTTTCTCAACGTCATCCTCCCCTACCGCTGCCTTTTCTCTCCTCCACCCCAACGCCTCCATTGTCCTTTCGCTCAAAGTTCTGCTGAGCCGCCGCTAACATTTCGCCCCTCCTCTCTCACCCCTCACATGTACTTTTATTCAAAGTTCTCCATAGTCACCGCTGAGATTTCCTTTCTTCTCTCGAGCGCCTCTGTTGCCCACTTCGTCAGCGCCCTTCTGAGCCATCGCTGACATTTCCCTCCTTGTCACCAGCTAATCTGTTGGTGTTTTCCTCAATTCAATGCCCTTCTGTACCGCCGCTCACAATTAGCTCCTCCTCCCCATTCCTCTGCTGTCCATTTACTAAAATCCCTCCTGAGCTGCCGCCGACATTTCTCTCCTCCTCCCTAGCGCTGCTGTGTGCCTGTTTCCTCAACGTCCTCCTGAGCCACCGATGACATTTCTCGCACCCGGCCCAGCACCTCTGCTACCCTTTTCCTCAAAGGCCTCTTGCGCAGCCGCTGGTATTTCCTTTCTTTCCCCTTCCGACCAACCCTGTTGCCCATTTCGTCAAAGTTCTCCTGCGCAGCCGCTGACATTTTCCTCGTGCATCGCCGCTACCATTTAACGCCACCTCCCCAGCGCCTCTATTGACGATTTGCTCAACATCCTCCTGCAGCACCACTTACCTTTCTCTCCTCCTCAATTGCACCTCTCTTGCTCATTTCGTCTACGCTCTCCTGTGCTGCCACTAACATTTTTCTCCAACTCCTCAGCTCCTGTGTTATAGTTTTGCTTCGAAGCGCTCCTGAGTCACCAGTGACAATTTCCTCCATCACCCAACCTCCTCTGTAGTCCATTTGCTAAACGTCCACCTGTGCCGCCACTGACATTTCCCTCCTCCGCAGCACCTCTGTTGCCATTTTCTCAGCGCCCTCCTGCACCACCGCTGACATTTGCCCCCTCCTTCCCAGTGCCTGGGGTGTATTTTGAATCAAAAGCTTACTCCAGCATCAGTGACATTTGCCGCCTCATCCTCAGCGCCTCAGTTTTCCTTTTACTCAAAGCCCTCCTGAGCCACCGCGGACATCTCTCTTGTTCTACCCAGCGCCTCTGTTGTCATTTCGTCAGCGCCCTCCGGCGCCATCATTGAGATTTACCTCCTTCTCACCAGCGATTCTGTTGGCCATATCCTCACCACCCTTCTGCGCTGCTGCTGACATTTGCGTCCTTGTTCCTAGTGCCCTGTTGTTATTTTACTCAACGCCCTCCAAGCCGCCGCAGAAATGTCTCTACATCTCACCAGCTCCGCTGCGTGTCCGTTGCCCCAAGGCCGTCATGGGCCGCGGGTGACATTTGTCTCCTCCTCCCCAGTGCCTCGACTGCGCTTTTCCTCAAAGGCCTCCTTTCTCCACAATTCTCCTCCTTCTCCACAGTGCATCTGCTGCCCTTTTCCACAATGCTATCCTGAATTACTACTAACTTTTGCCACCTCGTCCAGAGTTATTCCATTACCCTTTCTCTCAACGCCCTCTTACTCCACTAGTGATATTCGTTTCCTGCTTCCTAGCATGTCTGTAGTCCTTTGCTGTATACCTCCACCGTCTAAGGAAATTTTCGTGTCGTCATGGTAGGCAAAAAACGCCAGGCTAAAAAATGAATGCTACCCCGAGTGGAAAAGTAGTCAAAAGCATACCGATCATAAACCGTCGTAATATAACAGGGTCATTTTTTACGTACACTGGCTACACTAATGTAGCCAGTGTAGCATGAAATCATTTTTTGCCAGTGTAGAAATAGTGTAGCTCCTCCCACCTACACGAACGCAATTTTTTAACCAAAAGTGCAGCTTGCAAACTACACTTGCTACACTGCGATTTTTACGGGTGTAGCTAGCAGACGACAGAAGAGAAGCGGGAGTTTCGAACCTGCAACGCAATATTTGAAATGGCAACCGTGGCCACAACGGATCCTCGCCTCAATGGACTGCGTCATAAACATAAGTGCGGAAAACGGCAGCGAACTGCAGGAATGTCCGTGCATCACAGAAGATGGGCAACTCATTTTTCGTGAGGATAACCTGGTTTATGTTACAGACGGTGAGTATATGAACTTTTTCTGCTCGAGATGCATGCTCAAGATTGCTGGCGGTCTCAAAGCGAATTTGATGTTGCCCTTTTGCGCCGCGACTTTTGTGTGTGTGTGTGTGTGTGTGTGTGTGTGTGTGTGTGTGTGTGTGTGTGTGTGTGTGTGTGTGTCTGTGTGTGTGCACGTGTGTGTGTGTGTGTGTGTGTGTGTGTGTGTGTGTGTGTGTGTGTGTGTGTGTGTGTGTGTGTGTGTGTGTGTGTGCGCGTGTGTGTGTGTGTGTGTGTGTGTGTGTGTGTGTGTGTGTGTGTGTGTGTGTGTGTGTGTGTGTGTGTGTGTGTGTGTGTGTGTGTGTGTGTGTGTGTGTGTGTGTGTGTGTGTGTGTGTGTGTGTGTGTGTGTGTAACGCACAAACACACAAAAGCGCACGCACGCGCACGTACATACATACACAAAAGTCGTGGCGCCAACGGGCAACATCAAATTCGCTTTGAGACCGCTAGCAATCAGGATCATGTATCTCGAACAGAAAAAGTTTATATACTCACCGTCTGTAACATAAACCAGCTTATCCTCACGAAAAATGAGTTGCCCATCTTCTTTGATGCATGGACGTGCCTGCAGTTTGCTGCCGTCTTCCGCACGTATGTTTAGGACGCGGTCCATTGAGGCGAGGATCCGTTGTGGCCACGGCTGCCATTTCAAATATGGCGTCGAAGGTTCGAAACTCCCGCTTCTCTTCTGTCGTCTGCTAGCCACACCCGTAAAAATCGCAGTGTAGCAAGTGTAGTTTGCCGGCTACACTTTTTGTTAAAAAATGCTTTCTTGTAGGTAGGAGGAGGTAAACTATTTCTACACTGGCAAAAAAACTGATTTCATGCTACAATGGCTACAATAGTGTAGCCAGTGTACGTAAAAAATGACCCTTTTATATTACGACGGTTTATGATCGGTATGCTTTTGAGTACTTTTCCACTCGGGGTAGCATTCATATTTTAGCCTGGCGTTTTTTGCCTACCATGACGACACGAAAATTTCCTTAGACGGTGGAGGTATACAGCAAAGGACTACAGACACGCTAGGAAGCAGGAAACGAATATCACTGGCTGCGTAAGAGGGCGTTGAGGAAAAGGGTAATAGAATAAATCGGGAGGAGGAGGCAAAATTCAGTAGCAACGCAGGAAAGCATTGTGGAAAATGGCAGCAGATGCATTGTGGAGAAGGAGGAAAATTTGACCGACGGCGCAGGAGGGCTTTGAGGAAAAGCGCTATCGAGGCACTGGGGAGGAGGAGGCAAATGTCACCTGCGGCCCATGACGGCCTCGGGGAAACGGACACACAGTGGCGCCGGGGAGATGTAGAGACATCTCTGCGGTGTCTTGGAGGGCGTTGAGTAAAATAACAACAGGGCACTGGGAACTAGGACGCAAATGTCAGCGGCAGCGCAGAAGGGTGGTGAGGATATGGCCAACAGATTCGCTGGTGACAAAGGAGGGAAATGTCAGCGATGACAACAGAGGCGCTGTGTAGAACAAGAGAGAGCTTTCAATAAAAGTACATCTCAGGGGTGAGAGAGGAAGAGGGAAATGTTAGCGGCGGCTCAGGAGAACTTTGAGCAAAAGGACAATAGAGGCGTGGGGTGGAGGAGAGAAAAGGCAGCGGTAGGGGTGGTGGATGTTGAGAAAATGGGGAAGAGAAGCACTGGGGAGGAAGAGAAATTTGTCAGTGGCAGGGCAGAAGGATTTGGAGGAAAATGGCAAGATAGACACTGGGGTGCAGGAGGGAATTGTCAGCGGTTGCGCACAGGGGAAATATCAGCGGCGGCCAGGCGGTCGTTAAAGAAACGGTAAACAGAGGCGATGGGGAGGAGGAGGAAAATTTCGTCGCTGGAGGGAAATGTCAACGGCGACGGCAGTCGAACAGTCCGGAAACGACGGCAGCACCTTTGGAGCGCCCTCGTCCGCCTTGTATGCGTCGCGGCGTGGTTTCAGGCTTCTATTCCGCATCGCTTCTATTCCGCATACGTGACGATGCACCAGGCCGTAGTCCAGGGTGGTGAAGACCGTCAAACTGCGCCACGGTGCAAGAAACTACAGCAGCTCGAAATGCCGAGCAAACAGTTCAGCACATACTGCGCATACATGAGCAAGTCAATAGAACGTCCAACACAAAATTTAGCAGCAGATCAAGACAACAATCTACTAGGATTTGGCCTTCACATTCACTGAAAGATATAAGCATCCCCTGTAAAGTTTGTCCCACCATTGTTTCTTCTGCCTATAATATATGTTGGTCTATGTCGGGTTTTAAAAAATATGATAACGATTCTTACTAAACATAGCACTACAATCTTCTAAACGACACAGAAGAAATATTTCGACCTTCACAGACGAGAAGAATAAACAGTGGTTGCCTCCTTTTAATTCACGCCGCGCCTACATTATACCGCAGGCAGCCTCTGATCCTTTGTGAATACCGGTGGGGTGTCCATTACCACCTGAATTTAAGCGCTGAGCAGCTGGTTCCGGAGACTGTGATCTGCGATCTGCCTCATATGTGAGGACCACGGCTGATCTATAAATCATATATCGCTCTTTAAGGTTGGATGTAAATGGAATAGCGTATCACCCCGTTCACATCACCACTCAACCATTTCGCATTCGTCACTTGAGCACTGTGTTCTTACATCTGGAGAGTTATTACATTGCTTCACCATCATGGCTTTAGAGTCAGAGTGGCAGTATAGAACGTGTAACTTGCCTTGTCGATAATTCAGAAGAGGATTTTGAAAGCAGGGTACGTTATGCCACCTCTTCTAGTGCGACGTGAAGGCGCTGTTTTCTAATGAATTTTATTATTCAACCCGCAGCCAAAATATCTCGGCGCAGCTGGCGGGGAAGCGGATTTCTTTTGCCAGAAAGTTGAGTCGTCAATAACATGCTGGTATTAAAAGGTTGTCAAGTATCAATCAGTGGTCAATTTCAACAGCAATGCTTATTTTGGCACTTTAATACCGCATGCCTTACTTTTTTTGCACCGAGAGAGAAAGAGAGAGCAAGCTTTTATTCTCCAACAGGCAAGGTGCGCGCCCCACCACCCGCGGCCTGCGACCGAGGATGTCAGTAAAAAACACAGCTTTGGATACTGGCCGGAATGTCTTGTTCCTGGGTGGTCTCCGTGGCCTGTCGGACCATTTTTTGGGGTGTATCCCACGCTTCTTCGGTGTCGATATTCAGTGCCCTTCCCTGTGAAAAAGAGCATTTCCAGACATTGTGGTCGAGGGACCCCCTCTTGCCGCAGTGATGACACCGATCCAATCTTATTTCCGAGAACATTGCATTCACTGGAACTGGATTTGAGTGTGTATAGGTTTGGAGTCACTTCCAGACTATCGCCTGTGTATTATACAGCTACGTGTCTGGCGCTCGCGCCAGCATGCGCTCTAGTTTTGTAGTTTTGAGACAGCTCTCCGAATTTTACCATGCTCTCTCCGCTCTCTTGGTCAAAGGGTCCCGAACCAGTACGGCAGTAAATACCTTGGACTAGCTCGTGTGCTGCCTCGCTCACAGGAACGGAGGTATGTACAGTAGGTATGTACCGAACTCCATATTAACTAGATTGCTCCCGCAGTGTTCTGCTGTGATGAAATTCTCGCCGCAGTTTTGTTACCGCTGAATGTCAACATTCCTTCTTTGGTCGCGCAAGCCAGCGCTATTGCGACCTCTTCGGCCTCTTGGAAAGCTTTGGTTCTGATTGTTGTGGCCGTAACCGCTTCCCTTTGTCCGTTCACTACCACGGCTGCCGCCCTACGGCGTCGCCGGCCCGCCGCGTCCTTCTATGTCGCAAGTTTTGGTTGCATATGGTAAAGCGGCCGATGTCCTCTGCTCCCTTTTCTCTCCTAACCCTATTGTGTTCAGGGTGTATCTTCCTCGCTAACGGCGGTATTACCGACTTCTCTCTGACGTTCTTGTCAAACGCGGCCTTTGGGGGCATCCCCTATAAGGCACTATCCAAAGTGTGTCGAGTATTGCCCGGCCTGTTTTTTGGCCGCGGAGCCTCTATACCTGAGCTACGCGCAACGCTCTTGGTATTTGTGATCAAAGGTTGTGCACAACGAGCGACAAGATCCTTTTCGTGGACGTACTTTGAGGTAGTCCTACACTCTAAGAAAAAAGCAGTGGTCTTAGTCCTTTGAGGGGGTAAATCCACTGACGCTGTGGCGACCCCCTTTTGGTGTAACGTTACACCTTCGTCGGGGGACTAAGTGCGCAGAGTAATGTTTAGGCTGTTATCGGGGTAATGTTATTCCGTCTGGCCAAGTGTAAGTATAACCCCCTGATGACTAACTTTACCCATCCTCAGAAAGACTAACGCTTAGGCCATGAAAGTGTAAACATATGCTTCACTTTCTGGTGCATGTTTGCGCCCACTCGGAATAAGCTTATGCTCAATCCCAGGGTGCAAACTTATACTTGCAAGGGCTACAGTTAATCCTGTCTAATGAGCTTACAACAACCCTCCTACAGAGCAACTTTGCACCTTATCAATGGGCGTAAAATTGCTCTACAAGAGCATATGGGTTCCTCTTTTAGGTGCACCTTTACGCCATGTTAGGAAGGGTAACGTAAGCGTAAGCTTACCCTCGCAGGGGCTATAGTTACCTAATGAGTTTTTTACAACGCTTCTATGGTGCAACTCTGCACCACGTCAGTGGGCATAACATTGCTCTGAAAGTGTGTATGTTTTGCTGTTTTAGGTGCATCATTACGTCTCTTTTGGACGGGTATTGTTAACGTCCAGATGAATGTATCCCATATTACAGTGTATTGTTACAACTTCTCGAATGTAAGGCACAGACACGTTCGCTGTGATACTAGGCATGCATTGTTATTAAAGTAAATAAGATCGTTTTTGGGCCTGTAAAGAAAACCACTTCACTTTGTAGGTGTCGGTAATGGTGCATCTACTTTAATGTATTACACACATCGAAACTAAACGCATCATTACAATACACCTACAGAACAAAGCTGCTTGCTGAAAAGGCATGATAAGCACCTCACTGCCATTAAGTTCACAGATGTTTTTCTCTTCCACATTCCTGGTTATGTTCGTGTTAGTGCGATAAGATTGTGGCGTACCGTGCTGCACTTCAGAGTGCAGTTTCGGACTCCAGTGATTGTACACCGGTATGAACGACAGGGTTTATTTCTTACTGAATTTAAAATGGCAACATAACTCAGCAGTCTTCTGTCAACGTCATGATGGCATCCATTCTCCAAGCGAACCTGTGTGACAAAAAGAAATCCTTGAAACGTGACGGGCAGTACACACATTTAGCGCATAAATTGTAATTATAAGATAAAAATTTCATCTGCGACAATTTGGTCTGAAGCGCGAAGGCGTATGTGTGGTGTTTTCCAAGCGGGCATGCTGTACAGGCCAAGAAATAAGTAAAAGAATGAACAACACGAGCTCTGGATACCAAATCATGATACTGATTGAAGGACATGCATGCCGCACCAGCTAGACCAAACTAGAAGGCTCCTACATTTGGTGTGCAGTACACATATCTCACATGCAGTGGAAGTATAGAGCGCAGCTCCCACTTCCGTAAATGGCCTAGTTTTTTTTTAATTACAGCGTTCTTTCGGCGTTGATTCAAAGGGGCCCGATTTTGCAGCTGAAATCTGCAAGACATAAGAAACCGTACCGCAGTATATTTGACGCTTGTAAAATGATAAGCAGGGCATCTTCACTCACCCCGTTGCTATCGTGCATGCAGTGGTGCTACCATATAGTTATTGTCAGTGTATGACCATGGAACATTTTTTACAAACAAAAATGACCTGAAGTGAGCTCTTGTTCAGCTGTTGTCCAGTTATGCTTTTGGCGCTAGCTAGCAAAATTGTGGCTGAATTTTTGCCGCCTGCGCGCAACAAAAGCGTATGTGCACTGAGATAGTGCGTTTCTTTCTGCAACAACTTGCAATATTTTATAAGTCAGCTTCTTCAAAAGGATGTCTTCCGACCAAAAGTACTCGTTTACAGACAGCAGTATCGCATTTTCAGAAAAAGGTTGGATTCCTCTTAATCTATTTCGGGACCGACTAACCCATCTCCCCTTTTGTGGCAAGAACAGGGAGTGATAACGAAGACGGTGGTAAATGTCTCGAACCCAGAGGACACTCACATTCTTCGAGCGAATGAAAACTCCGAATGGCTGCCCACTGCCTCCAGCAGAGTGTAGGCAGAAAAAGGAGGGATACCGTCATTCGTCACAGAGCAGTGGGGAGTGGGTTGTTCCTTGTTCTGGCTAGGAGTGCGCGGGGGAGGGGGGAAGGGAAGGAAGTTAGCGCGACGGTGTTGTTCAGTAGAAAAGTTTTAGAAAGTTAAGCGTGAGGTAGCTCACTACTTCCGGCGCACAGGAACAAAGGCCCATTGCCTTCTATTCCCTGCCTAGCCTCTACTGCAGTGCTACCGAAGGTTGACTGCATGAGTACAATTGTACTCTTGATGGCTCTCTCCAGGCCACTTTGAAGTAAACTGGTGACATTCCTGAGTTTACTAAGAAGAGGGAACTTCACTCTTTTCGTTTCCACAAAAAAATGCGAGAGTGTCGTAAGGGAACGAGACCTTTTGGTTGGAAAACAAGCCTTGCGGAGAAGCTGACTTACACATTTCTGCAAATGGTCTATTTTGCAAGTTGTCAACTCTCGTGAGGATTAAGTGACTTGAAATAGCGATAGAAAAATGTTTGCGGGTGAAGGTTAAGCAGGGCCATAGCAGCAGGGAGCTAATGCTCGAGTTCGGGGAAAAAAAACAGGCCCTTTTTCTGCATTAAAAAGAAGAGAAAATCCTGACCGCGATACTCAGCTGCGTCGGGAAAAAAGATGAAATATGGCTTTGCGCCTCATCATAAAAAAGGTTTAAACTCTAAACTTCAACCACTCAGAGCAATCATCAAGGTTCTGAAAGAAAGTAGGACTCACCCTCTGAAGCTCAAAGACCACATTAGCTGCACTCATGCTTGAGGTTGCATGCATTTTGCAACGTACACCCGCCGCCAAGAGTTCAAGAAAGGCGACTGTGTCGAAAACAGCTAATTGCTTCGTATCTAAAACTTATTACTGGAGATTCAACGGTGCATTGCACAATTTGTACCATGACAATTAATATCTATTCTAAGATCCATGAACTGGCGAGGACGAAATTGAGTTGTTTTACTAAAAGTGAACATGAGCGTAAGTAATTCCCCACCACCACCCGCCCTCTACAAACTACAAGCAAATAAACATTCGACCGTACTTACCAGGACTGATATGGTGTCATCGCAAAGTTAGCCTGTTGGCAGGCTATCGAGACGCGTTATTCGCTCGGTGACTCCACACCACAGGTACAGATAGCTAGACAGGCACTGTCCAGAGACGCAAAGTGCAAACTGCGCCCTGCAGCAGCTTTCAGTACTAGGCAGTGACACGACCGGTAGCGCTGTATTCGCGGAAGGGCGAATGAGCGAACCCACCAGTCCTCTGCACCCTTTATTTCCCGCCCCTCACCCTTTCCTCCTTTTGTGGGCAGATTTTTTATTTTCCTCTTTTCGTTCCGGATTCCGCGTGTCCCCCGCGTGTGCTTTCTTGGTGGAGGGATTTAGCATACCGGAGACATACTACCGGTTTTAGGTACGCCTGTTGTGCACGTGCGGTGGCCCTTCCCGGCCGGGTGCTTGCTTCTGCGCATATGTAAAAAAATTCCTTGGTTAACTGTCGGCATAAAAAGTCGCCTGTTTTCTTGACCGCTGAATACTGAAAAAAGTGTGCGGTAGGAAATATGCGGAATGTACATATGCTCTTCGCTTCTCGCCTCTAAAATGGCAGCCACTATGAAGGTGGTGCAAGCGTGCTTTAATATAGGTTATTTGAAATATTGAGTATAAGTTAGAAAATGAGCAAGTGCACGCACTTGTGAGGAAAAAGCCTGTTTTCGGATTCTGTTCCTGCAAATTCTTACATGTATGACAAATTGCTACTACTATTGCTAGAAAGAAAACTAAAAGTTGACACAGCTCCGTTATATATCATTCTTCAACACCTTACCGAAAATAAGTAACCGAGTACAACTGAAATGACTCCATCAGAAATGTATATGAATACCGGGGTGAATTACAGCCTCGGGAAAGTAACGTAAAAATTACAGAAAACTAGGCTGTTACTCTTCCGTTACTTTCCTCCCAACATTTATAGTTCCATGACACAAATTTACTCAGACTGCAGTGAACTGCAGCAGCTTGCTTGATGATTTGTTCTTTTAATAAACTGCACATCTCCAACCAAAATTTTTAATTTTAACCCAACGTTTCCAGCCTGACTCGGCTCCTTCTTCAGGGGTGACTGAGGGCTGTAGCTAGTGTCTTTTAAGTATAGAGGGGAGGAGGGGGTCAAAGGAATGACAGCTGTGATGCGAAAGGCATGGTGGAGGGAGAGAAGGCGTTAAGGCTGTTAGTCACGTTGTCGCACTGTGGGGATGCGGTCAATGGCGACGTTTTTTTCGTTGAGTTGAAGAGCGAAGTCCCTGGGCATACACTGGGGGCAGGTTTCCTTTTGTGCGGTTGATGTTGTTCGAGGTGGTTTGGATATGCCAGGATTCCAGAAGGAGCCTCTTGTGGTAATTTGTTTCGGTTCCCAGGACGCGGGTTCCTTCGAGGTTGATTCTATGGTCGGAGTCCTCGGAATGTTCCAACCAAAAATTAAAATTTTTGTTTGGAGAAGTGCAGTTTATTACAAGTCTTCAAACCCAACCAGACAGACAAATCTGTCAAAATGTTTAGTTTGCAATGATTTGTTCCACGCTGTTAATTTCCGAGGGCAATTGTTTTTCAAAGCTGCGGTCAAAAACATTCCTACGTTTACTCGCGAAGTGATCAGCGGCTGCACTGATCACTTTTAGAACACCTTGCGTCGATTTTGGGTGTAATGAGAGGTGAGCTGCGGCGCCATCTGACAAGACCGCGTGGGGGGGGGGGGGGTTACAGAGCGGTCACGTGATACCTCTCGGGAGGAGAACTACCATAGAAGACGGCGTTCACCCGGTTGTGGTGCGGACATGATCGTGCGCGATGCTTCTCGGCAACCGGTCTGTTGTCGCTCGGTCACAAAGAAAACTGCTTGCCGTCAGAAAAGCTGTACCTTTGGTTCCAGCTCTTTTTTTTTGGAAAGAAGGAACTGGTTACCTGTAATCAACTACAGAAAAAGTTATTGAATTGCCTGGAACTTTGCCGTTTGAAAAAAAAAGTAATAAATTAATCACAAAATTGCAAGAAAGGGCAGCTGATTACAAGTAATCAATTACATGTAATGCGTTACGTACAACTCTGGTATACGTATCGTCATATCTTCTATACTTTGAAGCCGCCGCGGTGGCTCAGTCGTTATGGCGCTCAGCTGTTGACTCGAAAGACGCGGGTTCGATCCCGGCCGCGGCGGTCGAATTTGTGTGGATGCGAAGTTCCAGAGGCCCATGTATTGTGCGCTGTCAGTGGACGTTAAAGATCCCCAGGTGGTCGTAATTTCCGGCGCACTTCACTACGGCATCCTTCACAGCCTGAGTCGCTTCGGGATGCTAAACCCTCATAAACCATGAACCATCCATACTTTGAAAGATCTTCCAAGCGTTATTATTAAATAACGGCCAAGACAATGTGCCAGATATCAAAATCAAGCAAATGTCAGCTTGTAGTTGTCACAGGAGAGCAAATCCAGCCAATGTATACTAAAAATACAAGTACTAGTTTACTCATATTTAAAAAGCCTTAGGCACACACACACATATATAATCGATAAAATGTGCATGTAGAGATGGTCCACAAGATGTGGGACACAGATTTGTGCGCTGACCTGAACGATCCAACTGAATACAAAGGCCTGCACTAGCCTTAGCAGTTTGTTTTCTTGCAGCGCTCATTCTTTGTTCATTACTCATATAATGACATTCAACGAACTTAGCATCCAGCTGCGCGGTGTTCGTTGCATGCCTATGGGTAGGCCACAAAATGGCGGATGTCGTGCAGACGATGGCGCAGTTGTCTTTATTTTTCACGGCGCGGGAGAGTGGAGGACGCACATCGGGGCAGCTTAGGATAACTTGTCACGAACGATGATTGAGGCAGCCTTTTTCTGAAGCCGTGGGTGATGGGACGTGCGCACGTAACGCTTTCGCGCCCAAGTTGTGTGTGTCACTAAATATGCAACTATTCCAAAATTCGTCGTCCGTGTACCTTGACTTGTTAGCCTGCGAGCTTGAAATTTTACTTCCTGTTCTGAGCTACTTCATCCATATATCCCCTTTTTTATGCTTGCGTTGTATCACTGTTTCATTTTGGCTGCTTGCAGCTCATTCTGCGGCTATAGTTCTTGCTATTTTCTTGCATATCCACTCAAGCTTCTAGTTTTGTGCCAACCCGGTATATGCATACAAAGGAAGAAGAAAATCTTGAAGAGCATAACAACAAGGGCGAAAAGAATTGGAAGTTCTAAAGCTTTGCCGTAGCTGTGCAAAATTTCCTGATAGAATCTCACCGACTGCCTTGCTAAGTGTTCCAACCTTTTCTTTTCTATCAATTATTACATTTTGACTAAATCATTAATATTTAATCCCTCTCTTTATTATTATTCTTAAAATTTTAAAATCAAACACTCATCCCTTTTCTGTTCATAACGAAAAATTCACCGGTGCTGGGCTCCCACGTGCTTTTCCTTTTTGTTAACTGCGTTCAGGTGAATAGCCACCCGATTCTTGGCCGATCCCCTAGTGTGGGTATGTGCCATCTTTTGATAGGCTAACAACAACAACACCAGCTGTGCAAAGTGTCTGTTCAACAGTGCTGCATAGAGGTTTCTGCGCTTCGTACCACCTACAGATTTGATCCACTCCACGGGTGAGCTCCTCTCGACATGGCTGGCATGAAAGCTGAACGCATTTTATTGAGGTTCTCGCGCTGGTTTGCACACGGCAAAATTTGAGGATGCGCTGCATCACACAGATAGTAGGTGAACGTATAAATTGTGGAAATGCTTACATTTAGTGCTGTGAAAAAAAGTGTGAATCGTGTGGACTGGACAAGTCGGTTTGGGACTCTTTTGGCAACGAACATCGATGGAGTAGACTGAGGTGGAGATGGCTGAAGATTTCATGCTGCTGATGAATTACGAAGACGTATTGCTGCTATCATAGTGTCTGGCTTAGGTTAGAAAAAATTCGATAACGTTGAGTAAAATATGTGCAGAATTCTTTAATCCATAATTTGGTTAAAAACTACTGGCTTTTTTACATTTTAAAAGCCTTTCCAGGCGAAGGGTTGTGTCAAAGAGGATAGTGGCAGCCTGTGGGTTGTGAGCGTTCTTATTCACAGGAGTTGTAGTGAAACACGAATACCTTGTTGTTCTCAAAATAACAAATTTTCCTAATTATAACTGTTATTGTGAACATAGCCTTCCTACCTCAGCAAAATTCCATCTGTTTACGCAGGGCCCAGCAAAGCTCTGAGCTGAGCGAAAGTTATAGCCACTCATGCCTTTATTTAGCTAATGGCTAAGACTTAAGTATAGACTGTACAGTGCAACCTTTGTTGCGAGAACGATCGCATCAGGCATGCGATCTTGTTCTTGCCAGTGGGGACGTAACGACCCAGTGCCTCATCACCTCTAGTGGCCTATGAATGAGCTCGCTATTGCCGGTTTCTCTGTAAAAACTTCCGATTCACTCTCATAGAGCAGGCTTGTGTCACTGGAACAAAGTACGCAGCCCTTTTCCCCGCACCGCCGATCTTGTAAATAATGTAACCCTGGCCCTGGCCAACTGTCACCAGAAGAGCGATTAGAAATATTTGCAGGGAATTGTATTGAGCGGCGTGCTTCCAAAGTCTCTAGCACCTGCATAGATACGCAATGTACTGCTCAAAAATCTGACAAAAAAACCACTTCAGCTGGCTTTGCCAACTGCGCAGAACTTTGTTTTTTTCATTTACAATAAAACTTTTGCGAAGGCAGATACACAGGGCACCAAAGTCGTCATTGTCATGCAGGGAGCATGAGGCTGCGCCCGCCATGTGTCTTCCCATCTCATTTGAAGGAAGGGGTGAATGGCGGTAGTCTTAAATTATTTCTTCCGAGAAGCAACAGTGCCCGGGGCTGCAGAGCCGACGCTCACGCATTGAAAGCCTTGCGCAGCAGTAACAGCTGCCGGCATGTTCGCCTTCTGCCGATTTTGCAGCGGCCCTGACAGCATTTATCGCTAACTGTAGGAGTCGCAAGAAGTGGGGAAAGTAATGTAAAGAAATGTAATCCGAAAGAAATCATTATATCACCTCCTCAAAGTATAAAAAGGCAAAAACCATGACACATGCCTGCCCTAATAAGGTCTGCGATTACGACGGAATCATCACGAATTCATTCGCGCTTAAGTATTCCTTTCGTCATGCTTGCTTTATAAGGCTGGTTAACAAACACTGTTACGTGTTTTAATAAGCCCATGAAGTTTGCACAGATAACCTACTTACAGGCACAGGCTCCGGAACAACAATAGTACTGAATATTTGCGTTTGATCAAAAATTGCATAGCTTAGTGATTTTGGCGAAATATTTTTGAATAAATTCTCAATTTTCGCCTATCTTGCATGGTTCAATTTTTGCAAGTCATTCTATTTCTATGGAGGGAGGAAAAGTTTGCCGTGCACGAAGCTTCTGAGGTGTAAAAACAGTTATACGTTTTAGGATATCTCGGTGCAATGAGCCTGCAGTCGTTGTCACAAATTTGAGTCTCTTTATCAATCAACAAATGCAGCAGAAATATCAGAGCGCCATTGTGAATACCTTAAACATATTCGGTTTCCGCTTCCCTCTGATCCGACAAGCGTAAGGGCCTTATCTTCATACAGAAGCAATCAGTCTGTTTGAAAATGATCGGAAGAACAATGCGTACTAAAAGTTCTAAAGAGACATTGGATACCTAACTTCTATGGGCATATAAAACGCTAGTTTCTATTTTTTTACCTACGGACTTCTGGAGAATGCGGCCAAAGCAAGAAGGCTTCCTTTACTTGCCTGCTGGAGCGCGACGGCGATAAGACCGCTGTTCATATTTGTTGCCGTTGTGCACTTAGCTAAATGGCGTATGCGCGTTTCCTAAGTCAGCACAAAGGATCATGTGAAAATCATCGGCCCAATATTTGCCTCTTTCATTACACTCTCCGGGCATGCCGGCAATCTTTATTTAGTAATTTGTTTGTAGTGGGGCATCGCTCATTGTACTGCATCCTCGTAACATCAGCGCATGTGTGCTGCGTAGGACATATACCTGCGAGCAGAAATTTGCACTTGCGGTAGGGAAGCGTGGTGAATTGTGGGGAATATGCCGGCGTTTAGACCGGCTGATTTGCTTAAGCGCTGCAGTCCGTTTCATGTACGTTTTACATAGTTAAACAATTATTTATTTTTAGTTGTTTTTTCGCCGCGCACTGAAGTGTTATAGCCTGTGAAATTCATGACATAAAGATATCTCCCTCACACTGCGTAAAGGCTGCCAGTGGAATGAACCCTGACCATGGTGTGCCATAGATGCCGCTAAGCGCGATCCGCTTCTCTTTGCATCGCACTCTGTACTCATAGGACGCCTCATATCATTATCTATACTCTGCCTGCATTTCGTGCGAAAATACGTCATGAACCAGAGCAGTTTCGACGCCGCGTTAATCTTGCCGTGGATCAGTACGATGGCAATGTGTCCCAACATTCGGCGCACATTACGAAAACCGGCGTGACGCAGAAGCAGTCTCGTCAGTGCGCACTATAGAGAATTCAAGAACGGTGTATAGAAAGAGAATCCCGGAGAGCGCTCAACCTCTGGGGTGTTCCTGCCTGCTCCAATTCGTCCGCCGGCGCGGCGCCAACGGAAGTATGTCCCCGCACTCCGTCGAACAATCTAGAAGTCTGCAGCAAATGCTACTCGTTGCCGACAGACCGGGCGTACTGTTCAGCGACAAAGAGATGCCCTCTTCACGTCGATAAGGTGCCGGCAGAGCAAGGCCGGAAGAAAGAACTCAGTGTTTCTGGAAGCCGGTCTCTAGTCCTGACCAATGGTCTCACGCGACATGCGCGAGAATGACAGTGGTAGTGTACAGCAAATACAGTGTGTATGTATATGCGTGCCTACATTGTCGCGAAGAAAGGAACATACGCGGGGCGCGCATATCAGGAACGTGGACCGCTGTCAGTCAGCCCGTGCCGCCGTTTAAGCTTCGGAGAGGCGCGCCCGCACAACTCCATGGTGAACCCCACTCGTCCAGCAACGGACCAGAAAGGCAGCGTGCGCCAGCATGCGGGACGGCTCCAGCGTCATATAGGAGCACTGCTCACTTCATTGCCCCCATTTTGGCATTGCCATTCTGCGCCACAACCAACAATAGCACTACTTGACCGTTATTATCCCCGTATTGGCAATACCCCTTCATAATTCATCGAGCAATGACCCCATATGTCCGCTCTAGTCCCCATATTGCTACTTCCGCCTTATTACATATTTAACGATGGCTCTACTTGTGCGATGTAGCCCCTGTATTGACAATGCCGCTTCACTATACCGGCAACAATGGCCCTACTTCTATGCTCCAGCCCCACCATTTGCGACGCCGTTTCGTTACACTTTCAACTATGGCCCTACTTGTGCACTTTAACCCGCCATTTTGGCAATGGCACTTCTTTACACCTTCAAATGATGGCCCTGATTTTACTCTGCTTCCCCTATACAGCCAATTCCGCTTCATGACATGGCCAACAATGCCCGTATTTCTCCGCCGTTTTCCCCATATTCGCAATGAAACTTCATTACAACTTTGACGATGGATCAATTTGTTTGCTGTTTACCCTGCATTGGCAATCCCACTCCATGACACAGTGGTGTCCATGCTATTTAGAACGGCAATTATTTTCAATCTCCTTTTTGATATTTGTGCTAGTTTTCGTTATTTGCCGTTAGTTGGCTTCTTTCGTGAACAACAACAGCACCAAACATTGACGGAAACTTATTGAAAACAGCGATGTTAACAGACCAAGCGATTGAAAAATCAGCAGAGGTCAGATTCATTCCCCACGGCAACAATTTTGAAAAGCGGCGTCTTTTGACTCTATGGTATGGGTGTAGGAGGAAAGGAAACTTCTGGCTTCGAATCCTGCTCCGCCAGGGCTGCTAAGAAAAAAACAGGGAAACGATTTTATTTCGTGTGCTTGGGAGCTGTATCACAGTTTTGACCTTTGTTCTTTTTCCCTCGAGCTTAGAGCTGGTACCATTGCTTCACTTACTGATGTCGCATCACGATTAAATTTGGTATGTATATCCGGAATGCAACAATTTTATTTTGTTACAAGTTGTCCTTGGAAATGGGATTTAAATTTTTTTAGAGCTTTTGTAGTTGCATTCAACTCAGGCGTTTCAAACAGTTTTATTTTTTACTTCACGAATATTATATAAACAATCTATTTCTCATTGCATAAATTGCGTTACAGTGAACAAAATTACCCACTTGTTACAGTTTTCGTACTTCTATTCAAGGAATAAATATGCTTGCGCACAGTACTGCTATATGGATAAAATGCCATTTGAACCACGCAAGATAAACAAAAATTGACAACAGATTTAAAGAGGTCGAAAAAATCTCCTCATGACTGACACCACAACATACTCTTAGACTAACATGCCGCTGTCACCTCAGTACGGCATGCGCTGTTAATTGCAGTAGTTATTTCTGTACACCACTTGGTCGAACGTATTCTGTTCTACAAAAATGCGATTTAGCCAAAGAACACTTCCGGTTTGAAGAGGGTGCATTACCCTAGAGAAATATAGGAGCATCTGAAGCTATTCACCCTAACACAGTCGTATAGCACTTGTCGATCTGGCCATGGCCGGGGAATTAGCACATTTTCCTTTTTTACATGAGTGGAATTGGCCACAAAGTTTGCTGCATTGATGAAAATGCGCATATGTAAGCCGTCCTAGTGTTATGCTCTTTTATTTCAGTTTATTTATTGCTTCTACTCACTAACACTGAGAGTTCGATAACGCAGAATTATATTTTTTTTACGCTGTAACTACTTTCGCCTAAATGAAACGCGGTCAACTACACACCTAGGGTATTTTTCAACTCCATATTCTGGGATAGCAAGGTACAGAAAAAAATGTGTCACAAGAAAAAACAGCGGTCACTACACTGCCCCTTGCGCGGCTTAAAGCTATACTTTAAAATATGATACGATGGTACTACCTGGAGCGGGCCGAAGTTCATTGCACAGTTTTTAGATCGGTTAAAAGATTGCTGCGCGGAGTGTTATAGTGCGCTCACTTATTCATAGCCGGAGAAGATATGAAACACGCTGTTAGCTCCCATTCTGGGCAAACACAGAGACGAACATCGTCACGCTAAAATTCCTCACCCATAGGATATTCACCCAAAACGAACGAACAAATTGGCTATTTTCGTTACTGCAATTTATTTAGGTCACAAATATATGCGTGGCGCACTGGGACAGAAGCAACGATCTGATAACATCGTGATTTAGGTTATACCGTAGATATAAAAAGAAGCAGACGTGAACTTGCTGCTCTTTAACTGCATGAACAGGCAGGAAGCAACAAAGAAAATGGAGCTAGTGCTTCCAGTGATATATATATATATATATATATATATATATATATATATATATATATATATATATATATATATATATATATATATATATATATAAATATATACTGAAAACACTTCTGCTTCCTCATTCCGCGAAGCTACATGGCTTGCTTTTTTAATGTCGCAAATTGTTTTGTTAATTTACTGCGCTTTTGGGTATTCTGTATTCATGGCTCTTGCATACGTTTCTTCATTATGCACAACGCCTTCACTTATTGAAATATCAGAAGTTTGTGCCAGTCGCTGTTCTACTCGCTTTCTTTTGCTTTTTTTTCCCGCGATTCTTTAATACCAATGAGTCGGGATTGGTGCATGCTGAGTAGCGCGTCGCGTCATTTCGAGCTAGCGCAGACAAGCACTGGCCGGCCACATCACTGCAGCGCTGACGTTTGGAGCCGCTTCATCGAAATCGACGACAAAGCTCCACGATTCCCGGTTCCAACATATCGACGCCGAACATGAGGATCGCTCTTAATTTTTGCTTTTCCTCTTGCACTCAGATAATTGGGATCATCGCGCATCCTTCCTGGATTCCGGAATCCTTTCATTCCTTTCACACTCCTCCTCTCTTTCAAGCCTCATACAGTCGCCTTTTGCCCTGGCCAAGCCTGTTTCTTGCAACAGTGCTGGCCCCTACCATGTTAGGCGTTATTTTTTTCTTTGTGATTTTAGGTATGCTGACCTTCTCTAACCTGTTTTACCCTCTCACCCAGCTACAAGCAGCGCCGCTCATCCACCCTCCCTGGATTTCCTTCTACCGCTTTTTCAGCAGAACTTCCTGTTGCTACAAAAAATTCTCCTAAAAATACAATGAGCCTGTCACACCGTTGTCTCTTTCTCTCTTCGACACTCGCTCAACGAGTATCGGCTGCAGCCGGGAAGGCAGCGAAATACCTACGCAACCAGCCCCCGAGGAAGCATGCACGCTCAAGCTGACGCAGTTTTTGAGAACTATGACCTAATACAGCGGCCTTACCTGCAAGATTGTATTCGTGAGTACCACCGTAGTTTTATCTTTAAGTCCGCCCGGAAAATATTATGGCTCTTGGAGTATTTGCTGCTTAGACTAAGCATACTGAAGAAGTTGGCGCGGAAAAACGAGGACAAGCGAGACAAACAAAGACGAGCGCTACTCACAACTGAAGGTTTATTCCAGACAATGCTCGAATAAATAGTGAAACCAACAAGAACAAAAAACAAACAAACGTCATGAACACCACAAGTTACCCCGTGAATCCCAATGATTTGGTTAGGAACAGATACTCCCTATCAGAGAATCGGACGGAAGTCTGACTAATGCACTTATCGCCAGTGATGCGCATATGAAAGGCTTCCATGAGCTCCCGCGTGAGTTGCTCCCTGTGCCTGAATAGGATGGTCGTTTTTTCAAAAAGCGGATTACACTGGATTTTCTTTTCCTTGTCGTTTGTGATGCACGTGCGGCAATGTTTAGAGAGGTTATCAAGAGAATCTCCCCCGAGCAATCTTCGGTGCTCTCCTAATCTCTCGTTGACGCATCGTCCAGTTTGGCCGATGTATAGAGCGCCACACGACAACGGCAATCTGTACACAACCCCCCTGGCACAGGTAACGAACGGGGCTTTGTGTTTGATGTTGCATTCATTTCTTGTTTTTCTTGTTTTTCGTACCGTTCTTTTGCCTCCTTCTTCCATCCGTTTGTGCACCTGTGAACAGATAGCTCCCAACTTCCGAGGGGCGGAAAACACAATCGGAATTTGATAACGCCCGGCAACATTTTTCAGTCCATGCGCCAATCTGTGCACATATGGTATGACTGCAAAATTTTTTTGACGCTCTTTTTCCCGGAGTTTAGGTCGCGACCCATCCTTGACCCACCTTACCAATCTTCCACAAGCTTCCACAATTATATGCTGAGGGTACCCGCTTTTTTTCAGCCTCTTCACCTGGGACTCGACGCTTTCCTTGATAGCATGTGAGCAAGACTTGGTGATGGCCGCTTTTAGACAGGAAGTGACTATCCCGTTCTTTATGACTTTGGAGTGACCGGATGAATAATCAAGCAACGCTTTTTTGGCCCTAGGGTGGTATGCCCAACAAACATGTTTGGGGCGAAAATGCAAAGACAGATCTAGGAACTGGAGCCTTCCATCTCTTGGTACTTCTACTGTGAAATTGAGACCAGGGCCGCACTCCTTAAAAAGTTTTAGCACATTGACGACGGTGCGTTGCAGGTTGGGTTCAGAAGACAACACTAAGTAGTCATCAACATACCTACATGCCTTCCAAATTATCCCTCCTGATTTCTTTTCTATGGCTCTGTCCACCTTAGCCAGAAAAATGTTGCTAAGGATGGGGGCTATGCGAGACCCGATACAAACACCAGTTCGCTGTACGAAAAATTTCCCGTTCCACCCTATGACCGTTGATTTGAGATAAAACGTGAGTATCTCCAAAAAAGACCCAACAGATACACCACATCGGGACACGAATGCGGCCTCGTCGTTGTGCTCCATAATGCATTCCTGGACACTTTTTATCATCTCGTTACTTGGCATTGAATAGTACAAGTCCTCAATGTCCACGCTGAAAGAGGTACACTGTCCTGGGTTGCTGTTGCTGAGTAGACTCACCACTGCCTCAGAATTTGCCACCATGAAAGGGTCCTCCACGCTTAGGCTTCCCAGATGTTTCTGAAGGTACATGGCCATCAGTAATTGCCACGTGTTCCGCTCGGACACGATTGCCCGGAACGGAATTCCTTCCTTGTGGGTTTTTGCCGTAAAAAATGCGGCTAGATGAGGGTCTTGTGCTTTCTTGATGTCATTTGCTAGTTTCTCCAGGTTGTGGCGGAGCGCCAAAGCCAAAGCTTCTTCCTTTATCTTCTTCTCCTTGAAGTCGATCTCTCTGAAGTTCTTCGCGATGGCTGCCTCGGCTTTCTCCGCGAACATTCCTTCAGGAATCAACACGAACCCCCCTAGCTTATCCGCACATAGTACTCGCAGCCCGGCAGATGTCAAGAAGTCGACAACCCCAGCAGTGCTACAACGGTTTTCTTTTTCTTTCTTATTCTCATGGGTCCTTGCCACCACGTCGACGCATTCCTCGGAACATCTAAGGTAAGGTGGGTAAGGTAAGGTAAGGTAAGGTAAGGTGGGTCAAGGATGGGTCGCGACCTAAACTCCGGGAAAAAGAGCGTCAAAAAAATTTTGCAGTCATACCATATGTGCACAGATTGGCGCATGGACTGAAAAATGTTGCCGGGCGTTATCAAATTCCGATTGTGTTTTCCGCCCCTCGGATGTTGGGAGCTATCTGTTCACAGGTGCACAAACGGATGGAAGAAGGAGGCAAAAGAACGGTACGAAAAACAAGAAAAACAAGAAATGAATGCAACATCAAACACAAAGCCCCGTTCGTTACCTGTGCCAGGGGGGTTGTGTACAGATTGCCGTTGTCGTGTGGCGCTCTATACATCGGCCAAACTGGACGATGCGTCAACGAGAGATTAGGAGAGCACCGAAGATTGCTCGGGGGAGATTCTCTTGATAACCTCCCTAAACATTGCCGCACGTGCATCACAAACGACAAGGAAAAGAAAATCCAGTGTAAACCGCTTTTTGAAAAAACGACCATCCTATTCAGGCACAGGGAGCAACTCACGCGGGAGCTCATGGAAGCCTTTCATATGCGCATCAGTGGCGATAAGTGCATTAGTCAGACTTCCGTCCGATTCTCTGATAGGGAGTATCTGTTCCTAACCAAATCATTGGGATTCACGGGGTAACTTGTGGTGTTCATGACGTTTGTTTGTTTTTTGTTCTTGTTGGTTTCACTATTTATTCGAGCATTGTCTGGAATAAACCTTCAGTTGTGAGTAGCGCTCGTCTTTGTTTGTCTCGCTTGACCTCGTTTTTCCGCGCCAACTTCTTCAGTATGCATTTCAACCAACTAGCCCAACTTTCCGCTCTCCTAAGCTTAAACTAAGTGCCGCCTGTTTCTTCTCCGGCAGGAAAAAAGAAAGCGACAAAGCGCTGGGAGGACTTCTGTGTGCCAACTCTCATTGCGAAAAGTCTAGTTTTGGCCGTGCGCGCAGCAGAGCAGCCAGAACTGTAAGAAATTTATTTTTCCGCTTTGATGAAATGGATTTACCGAACGCTGACTACCGTTTCAATGAGCGAAGTGGAGTGTCGTATGGCCCGACTCATGTTGCGTTCATAAAGACATTTGTCGCCTATCGGTTGTGTAGATGTGTATCAGAAGCGTTTATTATTCCAATCCAGCAGCCATTTGAGGGTATGCGCAATATTTTCGTATGGTGTCTTTTTATCTTGGTGATTCGCATGTGTACCAGAAAATACGGAATTCCTGGTTCCAGCGGATTTTACCCCATGTTGACTTTTGGGACATCCGTCTCCCACGTTACATGCATTCGAATTGACTCCGATAAACTGCTTACGCGTTATGCGCTTTTCGCAAAACTGCGCAAGTCGTCTTGGCATGGAATATTTTTTCTATACAAAAAACATTGTTCATTGTGGCATACGTTCACTGCGAGGAGATGCTACCACTTGTGCGATAACACTGCTTGAATAAAAAGGCAAGAAACCAGCTCATATTTTAAAGACCTAATTTTGGCATTAAACTCTATATCCATCTCCTTTTGTGACTTAATATGTATTTCAGGGTTGGACACGGCAAATTTGGATTAGAAATTAGGCATTTTGTTTAAAGGCAAATGTGGTAAATGAGATCCCACATTTTGAAATTTATGTGCGGTGTTTATTAAGAATAATTTAGAAATTACTCTATAAAAACGTTTGGCCACTTTCTTCTCGCACACTGTGCGCCACAAATTTATTGTGTTGTTTTAGTTGTCGTTTTCCAGCGATGGACATACGCTGATGATCACATTGTGCGTCTCTTTGCAGCTTCGACGTATGCGAAGTCATCGTGCAAGAGATTGGCAAGGAATTTGTTTCAAAGCAGTCGAACAGTTCTCTTACCTCAGGGGTGCAACGATTAGGGCCGATAAGACTGATCAGCTCAGTAGCTTCAGGTGGCATGCGTCTCGCAATATAGTGGACGCATAGAGGCAATAAACTTTGTTTCCTTCCTTCTTGCATGTCCTCTGGCTGGTAACATGTGGAGTCACTTGACGCGGTCCTGGTCGGGCCTCGAAAAGTAGGCCTGTGCAGTGCTCTAGTCTACATCCTCTGCCCGCTCGAATACGGTTCTGACCGTAAGGATCAGGTATGCGGCAAAAACAACTTTGATGGTAATCGTACAGGCCTCAAAGTACACTTTGCTGAATACTTGACCGCTTTATGTAAGAAGCGGTGGTGGCTTGCGAAATCCGCAGCCAAAGAAAAAAAAGATATGAATTTGGCCTGCACAAACGAAGGGAATTTTTACGTTCGAAAGGAAGCAGGTACGAATGCCATCAGGATTCGATGCGAGGAAGATTTGAAAAAGCTGGGGTAGTCTGGCCTCGTAAAAAGTTTTGGTACCTTTTGTTACCATGTTTTATGTCAATACTGATACACCTAAAGACTTACAACTGCTAACTACTGATTTGAAAACTCTACCATTGAAATGCTTAGAATTCAATAATAACGTGAAATATACTGAAGGCGAAATGAAATCTTTAGTGAACTAATTTGGTTTATTGGCATTCACGGAAACTTGATTCAGCTTCATGAGGATTATATACCGCTTGCACTGTATTATGAAATATCACAACTCAGGGTAAACAAACACAGCGGTGGGGTATCACTGCTTGTAAACAACTGCATAGATTTTGACATACTGAAGAGCACCAGCTTAATGACCATTCTGAAGTTGTTACGATCCTGCATCTTAATATATCTAAGGTTGGTGTACCATTCCATCATACCTATGTAGCTGTGTTTTTTAGTTTGATGTGTCTTTTTTTGAAACTCACCAGTCAATACAAAATGCATCTCATATTTCTAGGTGGCCTGAATATTGATATTATGAATGTTAACCCTACCCCAATCAGATTAAAGGAAGTGGTTTTATCTTATTACTGCGAAAACATCATTGGTATGTCCACTCGAATAAGTTTTCGGATGGAAGCCATATTCCATGTTTATTTCACAAACATTTTACCAAGTAATACCAGATCCGGTGTTTTATTTTTGGGAATGAGCAATCATCTTCCCTTTTTCGTGCTTTCTCGCCTATAGAAAAACCGGAGACTTTTGTTTACATACGCTTAAGCTGTGATGAAAAGAACGTTGCAATTTGTTTTACTGATGTCGTAATCTAGAGGGGTTGATGTATTTTAAACAGAGATCTCCTCTTCTGCGTATAAAATATTCATATAGAAAACACTGGATTCATTTAAGAAAGCCTTTCCTATTGTAAGTACAAGTCAAACAATGCAGAAAGGCCAGAAAACAATGGATCTCTCGTGAGCTTTTGAAACGTATCTATGAAAACAATGTGTTATTTTGCACGATTTCTTTACACACGAATTGGAGAACATTTAAGGGGTTTCAAAAGTATCGGAGTCAGCAAAACCAAGGTTTTTTAAAATGCAAGGTCATTTTTTATCGTCTAAAATTTTTCTCAACGCTTAATACTACAGCGCTGTGGAAAGGCATCAATAAATTCTTTAGAAGTAACCAACAACCTATTTCTTAAATGCTAAATAAACGGAGTTTTTATATCGGTGTATCGCTCGCTAACAAACTCAATGCGCATTTTTTTAAATGTAAGAAATTTCATTTCGTGCAATCTTTTCTCAGCTGCAAAATCGATTCTTTTCTGGTCTCAGCGACATATGACGATGAAATTCTCCCTATTACAAACTCCATTCGCAATACATGCTCTCCTTCACCATACGGAAATACTGCGCTTGCAGGAAAAGCTCCTGCTACGTTTATTCCAAATTTCCTTGTGCATATTTGTAATCTAATGCTTCGTACATGAGAGTTCTCGAAAAATGAAATGCAATTTTGTCGCAGTAACTTTAAAGTAGGCACTAACATTGATCCAAATAAATATCTTCCTATTTCCGTACCATCTTTGATTTTTTAACATTACTGAGAAATTCATCTTCACGAGGCTGTACAAATTTCTTGAATTTAATGATATCATTCGAAAGGTGCAATGTGGATTTTAGCTTGGAAACTCCACGAAGGGTGCTCTGCTCGAACTCAAATATAATCTCATTCATAATATTGAACATAAGCTGTTTACTATTGAACTAAATAAGTTTCCCTGCGTCTTCAGTTCAATCAAGCACAATATTCTACTTTAGAAGTCATACAGATATTGTATCTGCGGAACACATCACAGGTGTGTTGAAAGCAATCTGTCAAATCGCCCTCCGTAACGCGTCTCAAATGATGCCGTATCCCACGCATAAATAATAAAAAAATTGGCGTTCCTCAAGAATCTATGCGGGGCCTCTTCTTTTTACATTATATATAGATGACATAGTAAATATTTCATCTTATTCTAACATTGTTGCATATGCGATGGCTCGAATGTTTTCTTTTTTGGCACTGATTTTCGCAAAGTCATGCTTCGTTCCAAGTCCCGGCTATTTTAACTGATGCTGTGACTTACGGAAAGCTGGAACTGAATGTTAATAAAACAAAATTTTTGCTTTTCTGTCCTAAAAAAAAGCCTATAGGTTATCCCATTCAACTACAATTCAACAATACCGACTGAATCCATCAACGCCTGTAAATTCTTCGGCATATTTTTTCGTAGTTACCTAGGATGGGGCAACCATGTAAATCATGTCCGTTTACAAGTAGCACAATCTATTGGCGTGATTCCTAGCATCGAGTGCCTTTTGCCCACGCAAACTAAAAAGAAGTATTTTGACCTAATCCATTCACAACTTGGTACATTGCAATTTAATCAGGGGCGCTTCCAACAAAACTGATTCAGCCAGTCTATTTTCATTAGAAAAGAGCTTTGTGAGCTTGTTCTCCACATTCTTCTTCTGATCAATCAATCAATCAATCTTTATTTTAATTCTGTCAGTGATACAGAAAGAAGGACTGTGACAAAAAGCTGTTTTTCAGAACAGCTTGACTAGGCCACAGCCCCATGGAAAAATTTCGGAGCGGTAACAGCACTACCGTAAAATAAATCAATTGAAACTTAACAGACTATAGGGCACACACTAAGTAAAGGAAATGCTAAGGTAATACAAAGGCAGTTTTTACAGTCGTCAAAAATGAATACAAAACAGTTTCTTAGAAAAATGAATATCTGAAATGATATCAAATTACAAAATGTGTAGAATAAATACACTGAATGTACAGGAAAATACAATATAGAAATCAATTTGTTACAGATAATTACATACAACCAGATGAAACAATTCAATACGGTTATGGATTTGATAAACGAGATAAAGTATGTCGTATAACCAGTGTTAAGTAGTGGAAATATCAGAGCTATACATCACTGTGTATAACTTGCGGATATCCTGATATGAACAATCAAATAAGTCAAAATTGTTAAGGTCATAGTGATTGAGGAGGGACGGAAGAGTGTAAGACAAGCGCTCTTTTCCGGAGTTTAATCGTACTGTGTCTACTTCCCACTTTTCTCCATGACGCGTGGGATAATTTAAATGCCTAATTCTTAAATTGGCCAGAACACGCAAATTTGTTATGTTCTTACAAGTTTCTAATTTGAATTTTCTGCTCAACGTATAATTGTATGTCTGGTGTATTTTAACTATTCCTGAAATGCAGAATAAAACATTAGTAAATGCTGCAAAAGGTGCATTTGAAATATGCCTAATACATTTTTTCTGAACCAAGTATATTTGATTTAGATTTGTGGCCGTCGTTGTACCCCATACTAGGTGGCAATAATTTAAATGAGAGCTAAAGAGTGAATGATAGAGTAGAAGTTTGATTCCTTTTGGAAGTAAGTATCGAAGGCGACCAATTACACCTGTCACCTGAGCTAATTTTTGCAGAACATGTCTTACGTGGTAATCCCAACTCATATTCGCGGAAAAAAATATGCCCAGACATTTAAAATGGTCCACAATTTCAATAGTGTGAGTACTCAGTACTATGTTTTCATAAGGTGAAATAATTTTATTTTTTGGTCGGAATATAACAGCTTTTGTTTTATTTTCGTTAATACGCATAGCATTTGCCGCTGACCATCTCTCTAGTGTTTTCATTGTGTGAATACAAGTTCTGATAAGCTCATGAATGTCATGCCCTGAAAAAAGTATGCTGGTATCATCAGCATATATTATGTATTTCGCCTCGCAATTTATATTTACAATGTCATTAAGATAGATATTTAATAATAGTGGGCCTAGAATACTGCCCTGTGGTACTCCACACAGCACAGGTTTCACTCCGGAAATAGAGTCGCTTATCTGAACGACCTGCTGTCTGTTCGATAAATAAGAGTCGATAAGCGTTAGGGCTTGTCCACGAATACCATATCAATGCAATTTCTACAACAATATTTTATGGTTTACTAAATCAAAGGCCTTTGAAAAATCAATAAAAATACCGAGAACGAGTGCCTTATTTTCAAATTGTTTAAGAATATACTCTTTTTGCTCCAGGAGCGCCAGTTCAACTGATTTGTTTTTCCAAAAACCAAATTGGTTAGGTGTAAATAAATTATATTTATCAATGAAAATTGAAAATCGAGTGTGCAGAATTTTTTCGAAGGCCTTTGAGAACACAGGCAAGATAGACACGGGTCTGTAATTGCCAAAGTTATTTCGGTCACTTTTTTTGTAAAGTACGGTCACTTTTGCTATTTGCATATTTAAAGTAAAGACAGAGTTAGTTAAACAAATGGTAAAGATAACGGCTAAAATCGGCGCGATAACATCAGACACCTCTTTGACAGGACGTATTTGAATTCCGTCGATATCACAACTGGCGCTATTTTTTATACTTTTTATTGTTGATAAGACTTCGTGGGCGGTGACAGGACACAAGTACAATGACTGAGCGTTGTGAGCACTTACGTATTCGCACGCATCATCCGGGGTTCCGGTCGTTTTCATACCAGTGAAAAAATTATTAAATGCGTCAGCCAAATCTGATCCATCCATATCAATACAGTCTACTTCTAGTTTGGAAACAGGGGCGGTACAATGGCCGCGATGAAGGAGTGTGTTTAATCTAGACCACAGTATATCAGAACGATTGCCAGGAACTTCAAGATATGTGGATTGATACTGAGTTCTCGCGGATCGCAAGCGTTTTGTAAGTTTGTTACGATAAGACTTGAAGGCCAGCCAGTCCTCCAGTAAATGAGTATGTAGAAATGATTGGTAAAGTTTATCTCTTGTTTTCATTTGATGACGCATCTCCGGCGTTATCCATGGTTTTCGTGTTTTGCAATTTAATCTGCGCTCTTTTAATGAAAAATTCAAGTGATATAATCGCTTGAAAATTGTAGTAAATTTATCGTAAGCATTGTTTGCGTCAAGAGATTTTCTTACATCGCTCCAATCTGCCTGCAATAGACTGTTACGAAATGCACTGAGCGCCACAGGTGTAATTAACTGAAACTTTATTATTCGAGGCTTTGCTCTACTTTGTGTCAATAGCTCCGCACACAAAAATATTGGAAGATGGTCACTGATACAACATGACAAAACACCTGGCCTAATATTATTCTCAGACAAATTTGTAATAAAAAGATCTAGGACTGACCCGTATTCAAGTGCCACTCTCGTGGGTATGTTAATTGTATTTATGAAACCATTAGACAGTATGATAGTATTAAAGTCACGGCTAACAGAGCCTGTAGAACTGACGTCAATATTAAAGTCTCCCCCAGCAATTAATGTATACTTATTTTCGGCCATATATTTTCAATTCAATTCAATTCAAAACTTTATTTCCAACGACTCGTTGGGGGTCATCAGGCAAAAAAGCTGCCATTGGCAGCTTGAGGGTGCCTGATGCCCGTACAAGGCAGCAGCATATAGCCAACACAAAATTCTGAACACATGTTCAGTTACACTTTCACAGAAATTGTCTCATCGGAACACATTCGAAACACATTAAAACACAGCACAAGAAAGTATACAGTACGAAAAACATAAAGGCAATGAAAATACATTGAATACGATTAGCTGCACAAAAACTGGGATGAGAAAAAAATTTCACGTGTCTGTTTTCTATTACATGCGCTTAAGTCAAAATTAGCAGACAGTAATTTGTTAAGCAAGCACGGCAACTTGTGCGTGAGCGACTGTAGCATATAATTTGTACGTCTGCGTGGTATCAGCCATGTCTCCATATGAAAGGAATTGATCATAAAAATCAAGGAACTTTGCAATATCGCCATTTGGTGGACGATAACAAACTGAAAACACGTTATTGTTTGCACGTACAGAAAGCATTTCATAATCAGGGTTTGTCTGGGTAAAATAATCCAATAGCTGTCATTCAACGCTTTCGTAAACTAACAAAGCAACACCCCCACCACGGCCGTGCATGCGATTTAAATAAAATGTCCTGTAATTGGACAGTCTAAGGACGTCGCATTCGTTAGTGCTCCAAGTTTCAGTCAGCATTATGGCGGAGTATTGGAATGAAAATTCAGTGAAAAACTCTTCTAGGCACGAGGCTTTATTTCTAATCGACCTCGCATTTAGGTGCACGCATCTGCATGAATTAGGAGGTAGCCGACATACAATGTCGTTTAGGTCATTTGGCAGAGAATAATGGTGATCTGTCATTGAAGTTCCTTTCACAAAGGAACATAACGGTGATTAGCTTGTCTAGAGTCGGTTAAGGTCAGCATAGCTCCCAATGTGAACAGCACGTGCTCCTTTCGTCTTCCGCACCAGAACCTTACCGTGGCTATACCAGACGTATTCGTAGCCTTTATCCTTAGCCATTTTCTTTGATTCACGGAGCAGTTCCCGGCAGTGCCGCGTCAGATTCTCTTGAATGAAAACCATCGGGTCAGACAGTTTCAGGTTACTTTTGTTCGTTAACCACGCATCCCTTATTTGTTGCTGAACAAAGCGAACAATTATTCCTGGTATTGTCTCTGGTCTTGCTGGTAGCCTATGAACAGATACCACGTCCTGTTCGACTACATGAGGAACTTTAAGTTTGTCAGCGACTGTGTTTAGTGATGCAATCAGGTTTTCATGCGGCACTACACGGACCCCATGAATTTCCAAGTTCAGCCTTCTGCTTCTGTATTCCAGCTCATTTGTCTGTCGCTCAAGATCACTTTGTGTGGTTGCATCTTTTGCCTCCAGTTCTGCTACCTTCTTTCTTAGCTCTTTAATTTCATTGTCCTGGCGACTGATTGTTTTTTCAAGATCGTCAAATTTGTTTGACATGAACTGTAGACTATGCTCCATCTTCTGAACCTTTTCTGTCAAAATCGGAAGACTTTCAAGCTTCTTGTTAATGGAAGACAGAATTGCTTTTATATCTGAACTATCATGGTTATTACTTTCTATGGAAGCTGGACCCGGACTACGGCACGGCGGACACCGCCAAGTTTCCTTCTGTGCAGCATTTTTACCTTTGAAAGATTTTTCTTTGATTCCTGCACACTTTCCTAAATGATACATGCGACGACATTCACTACACTTTACAGCACAGTCGTCAGATATAGACAGATGACATGTTGGACACAATATTGACATTACAAGGAGCAAAATTTTTCGGCAGCGGAAGCAGCAACAGCACTATGCGAAAAGTGTTTGGTTTAATTACTGACCTGCGACAACGTGAAGACAGTGCCGAAAATTAGCGGTGATTGCAGGGTGCTGCCGCCGCTGCCGAAATGACCGCCGCCGCAGGAAGGCACGCTATTTGTCTTGATGTGGTCCGCTTAAAATGGCGCCTGCGCAGTAGTCCCGCAGTACGAGGCAGCCCGGTCAGGTTGGTCAGCTTCCGAAAATGTCGGCAGATGATCCCTCTTGCAGCTGACCACGATGGCGAAACTCTCCACGGGCCCAAGCGGCAGGCACTGCTATGTCCGAAACCAGCGTCTATTCCTGCGAGAACGTGAAGACCGTGCCGAAAATTAGCGGTGATTGCAAGGTGCTGCCGCCACTGCCGAAATGACTGTTTCAGGCCTTTCGTTTTCCTCTATTCCCACAGTGCCATACGTTTTCTACAGCTGTTCACATTTATCATAAAATGAAGCAGGAAATGACATCATTCAGAAACACATACGCGAACAGGAATATAAGCTACAGTCTACGAGTTGCCTCCTTTGCTTAATACTTGCGCCCGGACAAACTATGGCATCCAACACATAGATAACCAAATTGCCTCATCATGCAATGAGTATCCTTATAATTCATGACGCTGTAATGTGCAGAAGTGTTTTTCAATATAACAAGAAAGATGCTATTTTGTTTAATACTGACGCACCAAATAAATGTGATATGTAGTGATTGTAGTGTTAGCTTATCTCCTATTAACTTCTTTTTTTTTGTGTCGCGATCCATAACCTTACTGATGAATTTTCTTTCTTTCATATTGCCTTGTGAGTTGATTATTCTCTCACTATGTTTAAAACTGAACTGAAAAGTATTGTTTTGTTTTGTTTCTCTGTTGCTGATGTTCAATTTAGTTTTGAAATGAATTTGTTGGCTCATCCGTCATTGATATGTAACCTGGGGTTAGGTATTTTCAGGAAGTATGATGTTAGTTTCTTCCTTTTGCCCAACCTCGTGGGCATGTTCTGTGTAGACATGTTCATGTCCGAATAAACTGATTTAATTTCATTTGATATACCGAGAAAATTTTCTTGGTTCGGAGATCGTCCAACAGTATAAGACACGCTTTCTTTTCTTGATTATGTTCCTGTGTTCAACTTTTGTGTGTTCAACTCGCCCTTGAAATATGCGCAGCATGATATGGTGAGAAAATCAGACTAGTTCTACAGAAAAAGAATACCACTCCGGAGCAATGGAAGACAGCGCAGTCGATTGGAAACCTGGACCACGAATTCTGATTGGTCGACCGGGCAGTCGTGGCTGCACGAGCCTTCGACTAAGGCTCACGCCCACTGGACGCGACATTCAGTTGACTGGATAGAAAATAAAGTTTCACTCCTGTAGTTTTCGAGCGTCTCCCCCGCTGCCTTTTCACCACAGAAATATATCTCTGTCTGTCTTCACTGTCGTAGCAAAGCTACCAGCCATCTCCTCAATATGAGTCTCACTAATAGCATGCAACTAGCATGCTACTTAATTCTTTCCTCCCTCATATCCCCAGTCGCTTTGGGACATAAACCTCCATAACATTCTTTTTAATCGTTACTCGACGTTACTGATATCGTACTGATCGCGCTTGATTCTGTGTTTGTCTATATCAGCTTTTGGAATGGCGCTTAAATTTGATAATTGTGGACAGTTTCTCTTTTTGCTGTTGTCCATATTATCCTCTTGCCTTCAATTATAACTCGTCACTTTTAACATTTTTTTTTCTTCTCAGTGCTGCGCACAATAAAATCATCGATTCTATTCTTTGCCTTTTTTGAAAAGCACACTTTTATCTATCTTTCATGCCTGCATTGTTTTTTCTTTTCCCTGTTTCGCTGTTTGCCACCGATGGAAAGTTGTTTCTACATCCTGACTCTGCGTTCTAAAATCCACTCCTGCCTGAGGTTTCAAATTGCGACACGCAGTACAAGATAAATAAGTATGAATAAATAAGTAAGCATTGAAGCTAAAACGAGTAATGTAGGCCTAATGAATTTACTTGTGTTGTGCAATTTTTTTTTCTCGTAGTTCAGAGCATGGCTCGGTCTAGGACTCTGCGATGTACACTCGAGTACCTTTAACACCATCCTCGTTAATATGGACGATTCAAATAACAAGCAGTTCTTCTGCGGACCAATTTTTATCATTATACTTGCGCCTCATTAATTTGAACAAACAAAAGGCTGTCTGAGGAATGGCGGTGATCAAAACACATATAGCTGATTTTGGCCCATGCATTCTTGACGCAATAATATCGACCACCATGTGAACAAAATCTTTGCTCCCTTAACCAGGTGCTTCATTTTTCTGCATTTCAGTGAAGGACACCGGAGGAAAGGAGAGCAAAAGACGATGACAGTGTGATGGCCCTTCTGTTGTGTGGTTTCATGCGCTCGGTCGTCGTCGCGTGCCACCGTTTTCCGTGCTTCATGAATGGCTGTGAAAAAAGCTCTCTGTGCAGATTGCGCCACAAAAATCTTCATTGAGTAGCGTTGGGCCAACTGAGTGCTGATAATCAGTAGCATTTCACAGGGTATCAGCAGTGGTAGTAGTTTTCTGGTCATTTAGCTTTTAGACACCGTCAAGCGTATCAAAGACCACTGGGCGCGTATAGCGGCCCCATATGTCAAGCATAAAGGAGACGACGACAATGGGTTTGCATCTCTTAAAATTATAATTAAATTCAACTTCACCGGTCAACGGTATGTACAAAAGCAGGCCTTATTCAAATCGTGTACATTTTAAAATATATTTTTTCTCTATTCGCACTTACGGGCGATTCACTTTACGGGCAGTCTCACTCGACGACCAAAGTGTCTGTATAAACGAGGCAAAATTGTGCATGTCTCCTACATGTGGCTTTCAGGTGCATTGATGCGTCTTCTAAAGAGCGTACTTTGTAGATGTACATAAAACAAGGTTACGGATACATTTAACAAAATAACTTTAGTGGTTTTGTATTTCATTTGAAGGACACTGGATTTAATCACTTACAGGATATAATACTTTCTTTTGAAATGGCCACACGGTGACTGAGTCCCAAGAAGGTAACACTTTCACGTTTCGGCAGACTAGCCGCTTATTTTTTTTATTCCCTACAGAGGCGCAGAATAGAATGAAGCAATTGGGAGATATATTTTCTAACATAGGCATCAACTAATCGATATCTAGCGACTGACTTTGTCCTTTGTAAAATGAAAAAAGATAATAATACTTACTGAAGAATTTTGGTGCAAAAACGTCCCACTTGCGGTCTGTTGAAAATCAAACATCTTTCAAGCCAAACGCAGCCTTAATGTGACAAAGCCGCAGTGGCATTGTGACTGCCATTCTACTGCCGAGACAAAGAATCTCTGCCGCCTCGCCTGCCTATATATATATATATATATATATATATATATATATATATATATATATATATATATATATATATATATATATATATATATATATATATATATATATATATATATATATATATATATTGGCAGAAAAACAAATCAAATGAGGGGCTCGTTTGACAAACATATTAAGAAAACCCCCGATGACTGTTTGTGTCCTTAATATATATATATATATATATATATATATATATATATATATATATATATATATATATATATATATATATATATATATATATATATATATATACTCGTTCGCACACATGCTTTACGCTACTTTTGTGCCTCGCGCACGCTTCATAAAAGCTGCGTGGTTCAAATGCTGTAGTGCACTCGAAAAAGACTGGTCCACCAGCCGCGACGTTCTGCATTAAATCCTCTTAAGTTTTTTTTCCAATTTCTGGTGACTATATTATACTGATCAATTAGCTGCCAAGAAATTACTTTTGGTATATATACGTATGCAGGGTGTTTCAGCGAACGCTTTCAAAAATTCCTAAAAATATTTGGTTCACTATAGCAAAAAAAAAATAGGTGTATGATCACACACACTGCCCAGGAGGGACACAGCATGCTGCTAACCCCCTCTAAATATCTAGGTAATTAATAAAAACCCACTCATTACCTATTTAACTATCGCAGCTGGGTGGCTAGCCCCAAATGGTAGCTTGATGCAGTGAACAAGACAATGTTATATCAGTTTTTGAAACGAAGAAAAACTCAATTTCTAGTGCCCTGCAGCGCAAAGTATTCTGACGCTTTTTCTCCCCGCTGCTCAGGTTGATTCTCTGTGAGCGGGTCGTGGTACCAACTTCTTCAGGAGTACCTGTTTGTAGTGGCGGAGGGCCGGGCTGTGCACAAAGCTTTCAAGTTCTGCCAGGAAAAAAAAAGAAAATAATAGCCAGGAAGGACAGTCAAAGTTAATTAATGCTGCACGAGGCAGGACAGTGTAAGGAGAGGTATGAAGGTCTTGGAGGTATACAAGAAGTTATAAGGGGTACATCAAAGTTAGCCAATTAACTATAAGTGTAGGATTATTTTGTTTGCAGGGCGTGTATAATGGAAAGACTAACAGGCTTTTTGTTAAGACCTTCTTGAATAGTGCTAAACCTGTGAATAAAAGAGGATTCACGTTTTTCGCTTTCTCGCGTGTTTTTGAAGCCCCCTTGAAGGATTGCTACCTTTAGTTGGTCAAATGAGCGTCCTTCTGGCTTTATATGCTTGGATAAGGGAAGATTTGGGAGCGACTTGGTATGTTCGCTGTGATTGTTAAATCGAATGCGGAAAGCAGAGTCTGCCTGCACTATGTATTGCTGGTTACACAGAGTGCATTCAGGGAGATAAATGATGTTTTATGAGTGGCAGTCAAAGTTGCATTGATTGAATGCCGGAAATATGATCTCGTGCCCGTTGGGAAACATGCAGTATGCAGGTGTTTGCAAACTTTGTGGCCGTCTTTACCACAGCGGTGACATCCACATTTTGATGTTTTTGTTTCTCGCAGTGGACTAAATAGTTCTGAATGTTCTCGGCACACCTTTAAATCACGCGGGGTGCGCATGTATACATTATAGATACTCATCGACTTAGTTGGAGGAGATTGAAGTGCTTACTAAAAATTACGTTTGTTCGCTGTGTTACTGGTAAATGTGAGAATAAGATTTCTAGTGTTGTAATTTCGGTTATCTTCCGGTGCCCCTGGAGTATTTGATTACGGTTCAGATTTGAGTCTCTGGAGATGGCATCATCAACAAGGGATGCTAGATAGCGCTGTATTAAGAGCATGTTGCGTATGTGTTCCGACTTGGTATGAAAGTCGTGGTCGTTAAAGCAGATTCTTCTAAAACGATGGACCTGCGAATAAGGGAAGCTAGTTTTCAAGTAACGGAAATGGGAGCTTTGAAATTGTAGATTTTTTTGGGAGTCAGTCGGTTTTCTATAAACGCTTGTACGAACTTTCCCCTCGAGGACTAGGATGTCAGCATCAAGAAAATTCACTTGACTGGTTCAGTAGGTGTGAGTAAACTTGATGTTTTGGTGTACGGAGTTGAAACTATCAACGAAATAAAGAAGGTGTTGTTCAGTGTTTGCCCATATTATAGAAATATTATCCAAAAAGCGCTTGTAAAAGGACGGCCGTATTGCACAAAAAAATGTTTGACTCTATGCGTTTCCTGAAGTTGATGGCATAATTTGGAGTCATTCTTGTTCCCATAGTGGTGCCACTTGTAAATAAAATTTAAGATCGAATGTGAAGCTATTGTATTGAACACAATTTTGGCTAATGTTCATTAGTCGTTTGGACTTGGAGATCCATGAGGTCTGTGCCGTTCGTAAGATTCTAAAAGGGCTGGACTGCCGTCGGCGCGGAAAATCTTTGTTTATAAGGATGTTACAACCATGGTCACAAAAAAGGCTCCTTCAGGTACTGTTATATTGTCGATTTGGCGGAGAAAGTGGTTTAAATCTTTGATGTAGGAAGGATATGTGGCCGGAAAGTGACTATTTATTGTTTAAATGTACTCTGATATTGGTTCTGTGATGGCGCCGATTCCTGAAATTATTTGTCGTCCAGGGATACCGGATATAATAATTTAGCGAGTATGTCAAGGAGATCAGGAGATGGATGAGTAGCTGTGAGAGTTTTGCATAGATTTGAGGAAATTTCATTGCGTTTGTGATTTGAACGAGGATATCAGATATAGCTTTTCAGTGCTCGTCGTTGGGGTCGGCCTGAAGCTGTTGATAAAAAATTACTGTCAGAAAGGCGTTGGACACCTTCTGCTATATATTCATCCCTCTTCAAGATGACAATGCCTCCACCCGTATTAACTGACTTTATGACGTTGTCGGTATGGTTGCTCAGTGCCTCTAAAGCAGTGCATTCTTTTTTAGGAAGATTGTCTGATCCTAACCTTTGCTTTTGAAAAGTTGCAATACAAGCTTCAAATAAATACAAAGAAAACAAAATACCTGATATTTTTCCAAAAATTGCCCAATGTCATCAATAAAAAACTAAACTTTATTGATGCTTTGCTTGAGCTCGTGGATCGTCACTCAATTTTAGGTGTTACTTCTCAGTCGAACCTAACATGGTCCTATGATGTAGAAAATATAAGAATGAAAGTAGCGAGTTGTATTGGAATGTTATGTTGCCTTCAAAAACTTGTCCCTGCCAGGCTCAATAAGCAGCTTGATTTTTCACTTGTACACTTTCATTTTTATTACTCTGGCTTAATATAGCGAAGCGGAATAAAGAGTGATAATGATAGACCGTCTGCACTGCAGTGAAGTGGAAATAGAACACTATACAAAGAAAATGTACACCCTGTAACCTCAATGAGAACACAAAATAATAGACATTTTTACTAAATATACATACAGAAATTATCTTTGTATATATTGCCGCGAAAATTTGCAGTGTGTGTTTGTTCATTCTTCAAAGATGCCGGCGCGCCGCTTTATCGCTTGGTTTGCGATGCAAGACGCGACCATATTTATCTAGATTGATCGCATCGAGACGAAGCTGATTCTACGCTGTTACAGAATGTTCTAGTAACTTTGCGAGCTATATCTCGAAAGTTCGCTAGCAGCATTAAGTTGAGCACGACCGACACCGGCAGGTATTCTGTTCGACGACCACGAAGCACGCTTGTTGCTACGCCGCCGCCGTGTGATTGAGTCCTTTGTGGGCGCAAGTCAGGCCAAATGAGTTTTGTTTAGACACCATTTTCGCAGCCTTTCTGCACTACGGACTGCAGTCACAACTTCGTAACATCTGGTAAAGGTGCTGGGTAGCCATCCATGTTCCGGACGCCCCTTCAAGTCGTGACACCAGCCCTCTGCGCATCGCACCGGATGATGAGCCAGCAGTTAAACGAGCCAGAAGACATCTTCAGGGAGAGAAGCCTGAGTTCAGGACCCTGCCGGACCGCACCCGACAACGAAAAGACGCTGCTGCGAGCACCACAACCTCGTCAAAGATGTCAACCCCGATCATACTGCAGCAGCCGCGGGTGCCGCCAACATTCAGTGGATCCCTAGGCGAAGACCCCCAAGAATGGCTGGACCAATCTGAGCCCGAGGCTTAATTCAACAAGTGGTATGATGCGGAAATAATTGGGTATGTATTTTTCTCACTGGATGGCTCAGCACGTGAGTGGTACGAAAACCACGAGTTGCCCCTAACGACATGAAAACTATTCAAGGAGGAACTTTTGAAGGTATTCGCCAGTGCAGTGAGGAAAGAAAGAACCGAACGTACTCGAGTCCAGAATCCAGCTTCCAAACGAGCCAATCTGCGGTTACGTTGAAGAGATGAAGCGATATCCGCGAAATCGTCCGCGAGGAGCTACACCGATTACCGCCATCCACCCCAGAGCCCCGAACACCGACTCTCATGGATGTGGTACGGGAAGATGTGCAACAGGCACTTGGCACCCCGACGGCCCCAGAACCCCAGACCATGACCTACGCTGCTGCAGGACGCGCTCTTCTGCCCCAACGACAACCCCTACGTCCTCTACAACATTAACAACGTGTTCCCGAGCGCATCCTCTGTGCCCCCGCTCACCCAACAATTGAGCGACGCTCAAACCCCAGGAAATGCGATGCCTGGAGGACTTCCGCCAACCGGCCGTTGTGCTTTCAATGCGGTGAGGCCGGCCATATTCTTCGTAATTGCCCGTACTGACGTATCGGTCTTTCAGGATTTGCTGTTGACGCGCCACGACCACCCTTCGGCCAACGCCGCAGGAAATCGACGAGTACCTGCGTCTAGTGGAGTACACGCCGAACCGCCTTTCGAGGCCACCATCACCGTAAGCCTCGCGCTTTGTGTCGCCAAGCAGCAGCTACGCAGCCGCGGCACGAGAAACGTCTCCCAGCCCCCGTAGGGAAAAGAAAAGAAAGCAACCTCTGGAGGTGAGGTTGCTCCCTAGCGAAACACCGAAGGTCCTCCAACGACCATGCCGCACGAAGGTGCCGCCCCCAGTACGCCGACGACGCATACAATGACAACCTTGACCACGACGTGAACCGCCTTGGAAACGACGCCGCTACCGATAAGAGCTTCGACTACACGCTCTACCCACGATTCCCATACCCGAAGAAGTTGAGTTTATTAACATTTTAGTTCTCAGTACAGAAATCTAAGGGCCGGGGACAAAAGGTACAAAACTTGAACCTGGCTGGGTTCCCTGACCCCATAACAAAGTTGGTAGCGATGCGCTCCGAATACACAAATACCAAACTAACGAATAAAAACGAACAAAGCACTTTGAGCGAAAACAATTTAACATGATGTTTGAAATTGTGCACAACACTCGTGCCAATATTTAAACAAAATAAAAACCGTTTTAGCAAAACCCTGTGCGGAAACCATCAGAAAATACAGAATCCATCAGGAGAGACACTTATAATCAATAATGCACAACAAATAAGTATGATGAACATAAATGAAGTATAGTTACTCGAAAAGAAAGCAGTCGTTCTAAAAGAAAGTACACATTATAGAAATTCACAAAAAAACGTGAGACGAACTACTACCACACAATGAAAATTTCGCGCAAAAATCTTTTCAGTGTATTAATAGAAGGATAATTGATAGCTTCAGCTAACACCGCGTTCTCGTTTAAAGCGTTGGGAATAAGATATTTCATACTTTGTAGTCCACAATTTGTTCGTAAACGTGGTAATATGTAATTTATTTTCCTGAAGCAAAAACTGTCATTTTTCATGAGATATGTATTATCAAAGCTGTGAGAATTTTGTTTCCTTTTGGGTTTGTATAAATAGTTTGTATAATAGTTTGTATAAATAGTTTGTATAAAAGTTTGTATAAATAGAGCTGTTCAAGATAAAAAATCCCATGTTTCTTGAAAAAAGGCCTTGTGCTCTAATTATAATTTAAGCTTTCCAGAGCCCTAATGGCTTTCTTTTGCATGATTGTTAACATTTGCAAGTTACCGCTAGTTGTTTTCCCCCAAATTAAAAGACAGTAAGTTAAGTGGGATTGGATGATTGCATAATATGTATTTAATTTGTACCTAGTGGGAATCGGGTTCTTCACCCTTCATAATGCTTCAACTACTTTCGACATTTTTAATTTCAAATGATTTACATGTTCATTCCAGCTCAGAAACTCTTCAAAGTGGACACCGAGGAATTTAATGGTTTTTGTTCGCTGCAAACTTTCAGTGTGGAAGGTGAGATTAATCTCGTAGTCAATAGGTGTGTTTCTTGCTCGGAATAGGATATATTTTGTTTTCTTGATGTTTAACAGCAAATCATTGCTAATAAGCCAGTTCGATAAGTTACATAGCCAAGTGTTTGCTGCTTATTCTATTTCTTTCAATTTTGATCCGGAAAAAAAGCATTTGTATCATCAGCATACAAGAGTATGTCTTGAGTGAAAGGAATATTTTCAATATCATTAATATAGAACAAAAAAAGCGGACCTAAGATTGACCCTTGTGGTACACCCTTATTTATAATTCTCAATTCGGACACGTAATAACCCAATTTAACGAACTGTTTTCGATTACATAAGTAGCTTTGAATTAAGTTATTGGCATGTCCCCGAATTCCATAAGCATTTAGTTTTCGATTAGTATGCAATGGTTTACGGAATCAAACGCTTTCCTTAAGTCAAGGAAGATACCCACTGTAAAAAGCTTTTGTTCGATATTCTCGATTATCTTCTCTTTAATCTGAATTAGTGCCGTTTCAGTCGACTTATTTTTGCAAAAGCCAAACTGTTTGGGAGAGATTAAATGAAAATCAGTTGCATATGCAGCAAGTCGTTTATGTATAAGGCATTCCAAAATTTTCGCAAAAACACTTAATAGCGATATGGGGCGGTTGTTGTTAAGATCGTCTTTTGAGCCGCCTTTATGTATCATTGTTACCCGTGCGATCTTAAGCTCATCTGGAAAAAGTCCACTGCGCAGGATACTATTGTATATATGTGCAAGTGGGGAGGCTAGAGTTTAGGCTACTGATTGATTGGCAGTGGCTTAATATCGTCAGGACCTGGAGCACTATTTCTCTTTAAAGAATCAATAACTCGTTTGATCTCGCCTTCATCAGTAGGGTGTAAAAAAAGCGTGCCTTGTGTACAAGTATTAATGTAAGTGACTAAATCGACATCTGATCTATCCCGCATCTGGTCCATCGCAACTGTCAAAAAATGTCTATTAAATCTTTCACAAAGTTCAACACCACACAGTGTTTCACCCTGTGTGTTTAACTCCGAGAGACAAGTGAATTCAGGTGTCATATTGGTGACTTCTTTGTAGACCTTCCAAAATTTTTGTGGTTGAAGATACACCCAGGACAACGTGCAACGCAAGAGCCAGGACGTCCGACTTAGAAGAAGTTATCGACAGCCGGAAATTTACCGCTCTAGTCGACTCAGGAGCCAATTACTCGGTGATGGACGGACAATTCGCTGCGCCTTGTCTCCTTCAACGTGGTGTCCCTTTTCACAAACATCCCCGTGAAGCTTGCGGTGACCGCTACCCGAGACGCCCTACAACGCGACGACACACTCAGCGCACGAACCCCGCTGAGTGTAAATGATGTGTGCCGCCTCCTGGACTTGTGTCTATCAAACACATACTTCTCGTCAAACGGGGAATTTTACCGACAAGCGAAAGGAACACCAATGGGAGCATCCATTCCTGCCGTCATGGTCAATTTAACCATGGTACACATCAAACAACGAGCCCTCAACTCATTCCACTCGAAACCAAAGAGGTTCCTCAGGTGTGTCGACGACAGCTTCGCCGTCATCAAAAGATCTGAGACTCAAAATTTCCTTCGTCATTTAGACTCCGTAGAACCTGATATTCAGTTCAAGCTAGAGGTGGAACAAGAAAACTCCCGGCCGTTTTTGGATGTCCTCGTGTCCCGAAACCACAATACCCTTCAATTCTCTGTATACCGCAAACGAACTCACTCAGGCCGGTATCTCCACTTCTCTTCGAGCCACCCGACAGTCCATAAAATATGAGTGGTGAAGACGCTGCTCAGAAGAGTTGAGACACACTGCAGCAAAGAACTTGACAGAAAAAAAAACAACGCACGATATTCAAAGAACTCATCATGAACGGCTACCCAAAAGACTTATTCAAAAAGCCATTACACGTCGAGAACACAACATTCGTCAAGAAATCAACGCACAAAGACCAACGCCACCACTAAAATAGGTCACTTTACCTTATGTCGGAAGCGTCCGCGAAACCATCTCCGGAATCCTGAAAAAATCGGGTCTCCACGTTGCTCACAAGCCCACAAACACTGTTGCCCATTCCCTACCTGTTTCCAAAGACCGGCTACGAGAGAAAGAGTCAAAGGCATTGTCTACAAAACTCCATACGCCGACTGCGATGCAACCTACATCGGCGAATCCAAAATTTCAAAGAATGAATTCGGCAACATAAAAACGACGCCCGCAAATTCGCAAGAGAGCACAATCCAGTAGCCGAACATTCCGAGGACTCCGACCATAGAATCAACTTCGAAGAAACCCGCACCATCGGAACCAAAACAAAACACCACGAAAGACTCCTTCTGAAATCCTGGCATATCCAAACCACCCCGAACAAAATCAACCGCACAAAAGGAAACCTGCCCCCAGTATATGCCCAGGGAGTTCGCTCTTCAACACAACGAAAAAAAGTCGCCATTCACCACCTCCCTTCAGTGCGGCAGCGTGACTAACAGCCTAAACGCCCCTGCCTGCCCCTCCCCCGCGCCTTTCGCGTCACAGCTGTCGTTTCTCTGACAACCGCCCCTCCCCCCTCCCCTCTATACTTAAAAGACGCTAGCTACTGCCCTCAGTCACCCCTGATGAAGGAGCCGAGTCGGCTCCGAAACGTTGAGTTAAAGTGAATTTTTTGGTTGGAAATATGCAGTTAATTGTAAGCTGAGGACATTCACGACCGGTTGAGACGGCCCCCAAATTTGCACCACAGGGCGCCACCACATTACGCCATCAGGACGATGCAAAGCACGAGTGACTGTGAAAGAACATACCTATGCTGTCACATTCCTTGTGCTACGGCAATGTTCCAGCGAAGTGATCTTGGGCATGGCTTTCCTTAATGAGCGTCAGGCGATCATCGACCTGTGATCCAAGTTTACAATGCTTTCGATGGACGACGCCATCTCTTCGTTGAGAACTCTGGAAAATCACACTGCCCTGATTATCCTGGAGGAAGAAGTGAGCGTCCCACCCCGTTAAAGCCTTATCGTGACCGTAGGCGCTGCGAAGATCATTAATGTTGAAGCCATCATCGAGAAGAACATGCAGTTGCTTCTATACTGAGGAATCAGCATCGCAAGAGGCATCGCGCATTTCCGCAATGCCCAGGCTGAAGTACTGCTGGCTAATTTCAGCGAAGAATACCGGCACGACACCAGAGGAACGACGATTGCTTTCTTCGACGAAAGATCCGACGTACGAGACTCCTTCGCCCTTTCCGACCCATCCGCAGAAGATTCGCTTGACCAAAAGAACTCGCCCACTTTCGACATCAACCCAGCCCTGCACCGAAACAGACAAGACCATATTCGCAAACTGCTGCGAAGGTACAGCGAGTGTTTTTCGTCATCGCCGAAGGTCAGACAAACGCCAATTACCAAGCATCGCATTATAACCGACCAGCACGCCAGACCTCTCTGTCAAAGCCCCTAGCGTGTGTCGCTGCAAGAGCGACAAGCCATCCGGGACCAGTGGAAGAAATATTTCGCGACGACGGCATCCAGTCTTCAAACAGCCCATGGTCGGCACCGGTTGTTAAAGTGAGAGAGAAAGACGGCGCTCATCGATTCTGCGTTGATTACCGCATCTTGAACAACATAACAAAGGAGGACGTCTACCCCCTCCCCCGTACCGACGAACACTGGATTGGCTCTGCAACGCCAAGTATTTCTGATCGATGGACATAAAGAGGGGCTACTAGCAAACTGAGGTCAATGAAAGAGATCGCAAGAACACCGCAGTCATCACTCTGGATGGGTTCCTTGGGTTCAAGTAAGGTTGTGCCATTTGGTCCCTGCTCCTCACGGGCGACGTTTCAGCGAGTAACGGGTACAGTGCTGGCAGGCCTGAAGTGGCAAATTCGTCTGGTGTATTTAGATGACGTCTTTGTCTTCGCCTCGAATTTTGAAGAGCACCGCGAAAGACTTCGAATAGTATTAGACGCCATCAAGTCCTCTGGCCTTACCTTAAGAGTAGAGAAGTGCCACTTTGCCCATGAAGAGCTGCTGTTTCTAGGCGACATAGTTTTCAAGGACGGAATCCACCCATACCCCCCGAAAACAGCTGCTATTGAAGAGTTTCCACCGCCGGCCGATAAGTAAGCATTGCGCAGATTCCTCGGACTGTGCGCATATTACCGACGATTTGTGAGCACCTTTTCGCGCATCGCCGAGCCCCTGACCCAACTGACGAAGGCAGACGTGCCATTTAAAAGGGAAGCGCCGCAAGCAGAAGCCTTCAAAGAAATTCAGCGTCGTTTACAGTCCCCACCGATCCTCGCGCATTTTGATGAAAACGCCGATACTGATGTTCATACCGACGCAACCAGCGTGGGCCTATAGGCGCCGTCATCTTTCAAAAAAGTGACGAGCTGGAGAAAGTAATCGCATAAGCTAGCCGTTCTCTTTCCAAGGACGAGACCAACTATTCGACAAGTGAGAAGGAGTGCCTTGCCATCATTTGGGCTACGCCGAAATTACACCCCTTCCTCTACGGACGGCCGCTCAAGGTGATCAGCGGTCACAACGCGCTGTGCTGGCTTGCCAATTTCAAGGACCCCTCTGGCCGACTCGCTCGAAGAAGTCTGCGCCTGCAAGTGTTCGACGTCACCGCCGTTTACAAGTCAGGACGCAAGCACTCTGACGCCGATTGCCTCCCACTAGCCCCTGTAGATGCACCGGCGTCGTATGACGACGGCTTCCTGGGACCCATCAGCCCCGGCTCTTGTACAGCAGCAACACTCGGACCCCGAGCTAAAACGCCTCATCGAGCACTTGGAAGGCAAGTTTTCTTCACCCCCCGCCTCATTCAAGCGAGGACTGTCTTCCTTCTACGTACAGAATGATGTCCTCGTGAAGAAGAATTTCGCAGCGGACAAAACACCCTACCTGCTTGTTGTACCTGCTTGTCTCCGCGAAGTTCTACAGGCTTCACACGATGAGCCGCCAGCTAGACTTTTCCTGTTTTCTCGCATCCTCCGTCGAATTGAAGACAAGTATTACTGGCTCCGACTCTCTGCCGATGTCCCACATTATGTGAAAACCTGACGAGATTGTCAGCGACGTAACTCCCCTTCCACTCGACCAGCAGGATTTCTGAACCCCATTGAACCTACCTCAAGGCCCTTTGAGCAGATCGGCATAAACTTGCTTGGTCCCTACCCAAAGTCAACGTCCGGAAATAGGTGGATCATCGTACCGACCGACTACATAACCCGCTACGCCGAGGCAAAAGCCCTACCGAACGGAACAGCAGAAGTCGCGAAATTTTTCGTGGAGTGCATTCTCCTGCGAGAAGGCACACCAATGTGGTTTTCACGGACAGAGGAACAGTATTGACGGCGGAACTAACGCAAGCCATCCTGCGCTACATCCAAACCAGCCACCGCAGGACAATTTAATACCATCCGCAGACCAACGGAGTGACCGAGCGCCTGAACAAAACCATCTCCGATATGCTCGGCATATATGTCGATGCTGAACACAAGACCTGGGACGTCATCCCGCCTTACGTAGTCTTCGCCTACCACACTGCTGTGCAGGAGACCACCCATATGACGCCTTTTAAGCTCGTCCAATGCAGGGAGGCCACGACCACGCTAGACGCCATGCTGCCCAACGTTAGCGAAGAGAACGTCGACGTCGCCGCCTCCCTCCAACGCGCAGAAGCCTGAAGCCTTCCCCGATTACGGATCAAAGACCAGCAGCGGACCGACTCCAGACGCTACAAGCTACGAAGACGGAATGCGGAATACAAGCCACGAGACCAAGTCTTGGTTTGGACGCCCATTCACCGCCGTGGATTGAGTGAAAAACTTTTGCGCCGCTATTTCGGCCCATAACAGGTTCTTTGTTCGCTGGTGAACTGGATTATAAAGTCCTCTCTGACGCAATGACTGCATCACAGCGACGCCGCGTACCAGTTGTCCACATCGTGCGTATAAACCCCAAATATGCGCACTAAAGGACGCCGTGTTTCCACACTCTGTGTTTGTCTTCGCACGGAACGACGCTGCTAGATTTATCTCGATTGATCGCATCCAGACAGAACTGGTTCTGCGTTGTTGAATATGTTCTCGTAAGTTTCCTCGTTTTATCACGAAAGTTAGCTAAGAGCTTTTAATTGAGCGTCCTGTTCGACGACCGCCGAGCAAGCTTGTTGCTACGCCGCCCCCGTGTAATTCAGTCCTTTTTGGACGCAAGTGAGCCCAAATAAAGGGTTTTGTTTAGACACCACTTTCTCAGCCTTTCTATACTCCGGACTGGAGTCACCACTTCGTGACAGTATTTTCTGAAGTATGAAGCAATTACAGTCGATTTGTTAGGCACTATCTACATAGAGATACTGGTCATAATTTGCGTAGGACTTTGATTGTCATAGAAAATCCAAGGAAAAGTTTTGTTAAACAGACAATTGACCATCAGATTATGAAATTGTGTAATAATTATTCAGACATTCTCAAGATCGCACAAAATAAATGCACTAGTATCAGAACTTGGAAACACAGCATACAGCTTCTGTTGTCTTCAAATAGAAAGCCAAACACGTATGAATATACGATTTCATTATTGTGCTCTGATTTCTATATTTCTGTACAAAGTGTTAACACTAACATGTTTTTCTTTCTTTCTGATTTTGTCACATGCTTCATGCGCATTTTTGTACAGTGACCATTGTTATATCCAATCGTATGTGTAATGTCTGCTTGTATTTTATAACCGCTGTTGTTGCGCCCAGTGGGGCCAGGGCGTCGTCAGGAGACTACCCCCTCTTGTGCTGCCCCGCGGGCAGCACCATGTATTGCCCACCCAATAAATAAATAAATAGATGTCATTTTGAACTGCCATAATTGGGTATCCAAGTGGTTTTCCTGCCCGATGTTGGGAGTCCAACTGTACTTTGCTGAGTGGGAGTCCAAGTTCTGGTTTCTTTTTCGGGCTTATAAAAGAAGTATTCTCTCCGACGAAGTTTTCTGGCGAAGTCGTGAAGATCTTTCAGGAGTTGGATATAAACGAAGGCCATTTCTCCACGAAACCTCAAGAAATGTACGGCGTTTCTCTACCAAGTCTGTTTTCTTTCAACCGTGTATATGTATGTTGCCGCCAGCGGTGAAGAAGGCAATGAAGATTGCGGAAGTGCGCTGCTCGTGTTCTCTCCTCGGCCGTCCTTGCTGACCGCTGTGGTGCCTAAGTCTTCGGGCATCGTCCTTGATCCACCCGCAAGGCTATTTACCTACGTAAATAGCCTACGTGACATCTGGTGGAGGTGCTGAGTGCGCCTTTCATGTACCGGACGCCCCTTACAGGCTGGGAATCAAGCCCAACACGCACACCAAGGGTATATATACCATCTCACCAGGCCTGTCGCCGACTGAAAGGCCTGCCTCCTGAACTCGGACCTCTCCTTGACCGCGAGGCAACACGAAGCGTCGGCGTTCACACAGTGAATCCACCAACATTAACACCACCAGTTCTGCTTTACCACCCGCGGGACCAACCTCGTATTCACGGCTTTCTGCACGAAGATGCCGAGGACTGGCTGGAGCAGTTCGACCGAATGGCCGTTTACAGTGCGTGAGACGTAGGCACTAAGCATCACAATGTGTACTTCGCGCTCGAAGACACTGCGAGGACATGGTTTGAGAATCACGAGTCCGGCCTCCGCATTTGGGATACATTCAAGGCTGAATTACTGCGCACTTTTAGCAGTAGATTCCGCAAGGAAAGACCGAACTACTTCTCCAGAACCACGTCCAGCATCCAAACGATTCCGTGACAGTGTTGGAAATGAAACGGCTTTTCCGTCATGCGGACACGAACATGTCGGAAGATAAGAAAGTGCTTTCCTTGAACAGGTGTGTCAAGGATCAGCTGTTCGCTGGCCTAGTGCCAATTCCTCCGGCGACCGTAGCAGATTTTGTCAGTGAGGGGGCCACAATAGAAATCTTTTGACATGTGAGCCCGGCTGTACCAGCCCACCACTGTATCAATGATCGCGGCCAGGGTGGATATAACTGCGACCCCTGCGCGAGCTGATCCAGGCCGTCATAAGAGAAGAGGTAGCGATGTACCTGCCGACCGCTGCGCAGCCACAGGTCGCCACGTATTCTTACGTCGTACCTGAAGAACTTCAGCAGCCACCGGACGTCTTGCCCCTTGCCCCAGCCACTCAGTCTCCCCTGACCTTAAGTTATGCCGCAGTCGTAAGTCGTTACGTGCAACCGCCAACAACGCCGTACGAGCCACTCCCACCAGCCGTTCCCGTTTCACCTTACAGCCCGAACGTCGTGCAGCGCACGGGTCATCGACAGACTGAGGTCTGGAGAACCGCAGACCGCTGGCCGTTGTGCTACCATAGCGGCGAAGCTGGGCACATCTGTTGCCACTCCCCGTACAAGGAACTAGGTCTTCGAGGATACCCTTTCAATGCACGCCGTCCGCTGCCTGGTCATATGCACAGGAGATTGCAGATTACATTGCGCATGCCGATCCCGGCCCCAGCCGCTTCTCCCGTTCCCCCTCGCCTCGCCAATACAGCTCTCCTGGGCAGCGGAAGCAATCCTAAAGTCCCCGTAGGGGAAGCTAGACGCAGCAGCCTTTGGAGGTGCGGCTGCTCTACGCCGCAAACTCAAAGATCCTCCAACGCCGTAAGACACTTATCCGCTCCTGCCGCGTAACACGGAGCTGCAGCTGACTCATCAGCAACTCGACCATACGCCACAACGACTCGGCGACCCCCACCGTCACCCTCGCGCCAATCGCCGACGCTGCACCTCTTCGATGCACCAAAGCTGCGACCCAACACCTCGACATTGTCGAAGCAGGACGCCACCCACTGTGAACCTCTCAGCCGACGGAACAGACGTCACGGCCCTTGAAGATACTGGCACCCACTGTTCCATGCTTAGTGGGCAGTTTGTCGTGGCGCTGAAGAAGGTGACTACGAGTTGGGTGCGGCCCGCGGATACCTACCGGTGGAGACCATTTGATTCAGGCCACAGGAATGTGTACGTCGCGAGTTACAGACCAAGGGGAAATTCGTTCGTTGCGCTGCTACAGTGTTCTCGTGATATTGTTACGTGACGGCCAGCCGAAGAATGGGACGGGATGACTGATGGCAATGAGATGGTTTATTGGCGCTGGCCTAGCGCGAGCGAACCATCTCGGGCCACTGCCAACTTCGTCTTCTTCGTCAAACTACTCGGCGCCACCGAGCGCTCGTCCCGATCGGTGACAAAGAGACACGCGAAGTGGTGATGGGCTTGAGAGGATAGCGGGACAGGAAGCACAAAGTGGTGAGATGCTGGCCGCCACGATGAAGGACATGGCTGAATGATTCCTTGTCTTGTAGCTTCCGGGCCACAGGTCGCCAAGAGCCGACGGTAGAGGTCCCACGACGCGCCGAACGGCATGGGCAGAGGAACGGTGTCGTCACGCGTGGGCAGCGTCTCGGGTCGGTGGGGTCGGGTCCTTGCGTCAGGTTCAGTTCATCGTGTCGAGTGGCCAGGGCGGTGGACGGGGCGGGGGAATAACGGCGAGATCGGTTCGGGGCTGAAAGGCTGGGGCACGGCCGGGCGAAGCAGACCAAGAACTCAAGGCCGAGGATCACGGCTGACGCATGCGCCGAAGCTCTCTGGACAAGGATGTCATAGTACCCCGCAAGCTCCACCAAATGTTACGTGACGGCCAATCGAAGAATGAGACGGGATGACTGATGGCAATGAGATGGTTTAGTGGCCGCTGGCCTAGCGCGAGGGCTCCGTCTCGGGCCACTGCAAACTTTGTCTTCTTCGTCACAATATCAACCTAAGTATGGACTTCGAATACCCTTCGAATCCCCAGCACACTACCAGTTGCACTAAACATTCTTTACGGGCACGTGAGCGTGCCGCCGCGTGTCGTACTGGCCGTCGGTAGAACGACACGCCGAGAAACAGAAGGTGCCGTCAAGAGTATGCAGGATTTGCTTCTCGAAACAGGCATTGCTTCTGCCGGTCAGTTGTTCTCGCGGAAGAGAAGGTTGATGTCTTTCTTAGCAACTTCTGCACTGAATACCAGCACCTGAATAAGCGGACGACTGTGGCACACCTTGGAGCCATAAAAGAAAGTATGTGCGCGCATAGTTTAGCTAGCGCGCCGCCAGCTGCTTTCTACACCATTGGTGACCTGAGACACGGACAGAATCCGGACCTGCCTCACCACCGTCAAGAAGAACTCCGGACCCAGCTCAACACTAATGTAGCTCCTTTGCTTCGTCGGCATGCATTTGACGCACACATCCTGCAAAGCACCGCATTGTTGCAGATGACACTGTCCGTCCCCTTCGTCAGTTACTCTATCGCGTTTATCCTACGGAGCGCACCGCTATCAGGGCTCAAGTTATGGAAATGCTGGACACCGACGTAACAAGGTGATGGCTTGGGCTAGTGGTTATGCATAATGTTCCATAGCACAGCAAGAGGTCAGGGGACAAACACAAGCGCTAACTTCCGCTAAGGCTTTATTTGGCGCACACAGATTTATACATGAAGAAAAAAACGATACGTGTGAGATTACACAAGATAATTTGTGAACAATAACCTTAAAAAGCAAATGTACCATGTTTCACCGCTTGACATACTGCCCTGAGTCTAAAGAGGCCATATCCTTCTTTCTCAGCGACAATGACGGACTGCTGACGCAGCTTTCAGGTCCAGCTCTATCATTTGTGGCGGCCTCGATAATTTCTTTTGTTAATCCATCCGCATTTCTCCCCGTCACCTCGCATTCTTCTAAACCATGCTTGCATTTATGAGCAGGACAGTGCCGTGCAAAATTGTTGGAACCTCCATCCCAAACTTCCCAAATGGTGCTCGCTTAACCGCTCATTAAGGCATCTGCCTGACTGCGCAATGTACGCCTTGCCGCATGAAAGCGGGATCTTGTCGATTATTTATTTCCTCAGTGAATGGCACAAGGGGATTTATATACCGAATCGTGCAACTATTCTGAACGCTGCTGTAAGGACAGGTGGCTTTGCAAATGCGGTGAAATCTTTCTGGTACGGACATACACACAATCACTCCCACTTTTTGTGTTACCTTTTTTGAAGGAGTGAGACAGCTTTAGATATAAGGCACCACCACTACCTTGCTGCCGCCTTCGCCACCAGTTGCAGCCCCCTTGGCCTTTTCCTGCTGATGCAAGCTCTCAACGACCGAAACTAGTAAGTGTCTCGGCAATTCTGCTGCTCTGAGGCGGTCCACCTGCTTATAAAAACTACTTTTCATCAGGCATGCGCAGGACTTGCTAACTGCTTATGAAAAGCAAGTCTTTACAACCCCTCGCTTGACCAACCTCGTATGTGCAGACGAAAAGGGTAATAGGGGCGTCTCAGCTCAGGACTCATGCATCCAACAAACAACATCACAGAAACCAGCTTTAGTTCAAGAAACCGAATAGTGCCCACAACCGGAATCTCATGGGTGATCTTCAGAGGGCGCAGACACTCAGAGAAGGTAGAAATAGCGGAAGCGCTGTTAAAGAAACGTCTCTATGGCTCTTACGAAGGACCACTTCGTAATCGTCAGCACATCTAAAGGTTCGAATGACTATAGCAACAACCAGTATATTTTCCAGTCGCCTGCCTAGGCTCGCAAGGTAAAGGTCACTGAGCGCAGGAGCAATGCACGAGCCGATGTATACACCATCCTTTTGCAGAAAAACCTCCTGATTCCAGCTAACAAAGGTCGACTTCAAATATACAGACAATAAACTCAAGACCCAGTCAACAGACACACCTGATTCATTCTGAAAAGCCACAGCACCAAAGCCATGAATGCAGTCTTCTATACATTCTAAAAGCTGGTGATGTGGCAAAGAGGAATATAAATCTTTCACATATGCTGAAAAAAATTCCAATTCTTGCTCTTCAAATTCTCTTAGAAACGCTACCACTTGTTTTGAGCTTCTAACCTGAAAAGGATTATCAACGCTCAAAAGTTCGAGGTATGGTTGCATAAATAGTCCTACTTCCTTCTGTCACGTCCTCCTTCACATATGATGACGTGGAACGGTGCTTCAGGCTTGTGCGTCTCGACCGAAAAAACATCTCGAGGCAAAGTTTATCCGCATTTTTGACTGCAAGCGCAAGCCTAGACAGTTCAAGCCGTAAACATAACATTTTTGCTTGTGCTTTTACCTTTCCCAAAGACACGCTTTGATGCTGATTAAAACTGAATCTACTGCATCATGCTCCTTCTTACGGTTCAAATCCCGTGGAAATACCGCAAAGCCATCTTTTTGTCAGTAGGAAGGGCTCAAAGGCTATTATCTTTTAGAAACGAGATGACCCTTCTCACCGGAACGGGGGTACTCGTGGGCCTCCACTTGGTGAGCACTTCCAAAGCTCTACATTACGCCCTTCTTTCTGCGACGAGGGTGCACGGCTGACACATGTTTCACGAATGAAAGGAGCTCAGGCGCACACTCCTTCGGCTGCACTGCGTACTTGAGTCCGAGCTTGAGGGTTCGTGGCACAAATTCCGGGACCTCGACGTTCCCAAAGATGTGGACCTTTGCACCGTGGTCCGGTTGCCTGCTCTTTTTGTCAGCATGCAGGTTCCGCGGACTGTTTGGCCAAAGTTTTTCGGCTGTCGAATCTACGAGGTTGCCGCACTCTCTCCACTGCCGTCGTCTGTCCCAAGGCCTCGTGTGCTGCTGGAGAACTTGAGCGTGGAGAGGATCTCGGTGAAGTGGGCCTTGCCTTTGCCACTCTGATCATAAGATATTGTACGCCCGGTTCGCGTGGTGGATAGACGGAGGAACGGTACCAAACAAAGTCCGGACGTCTTCTGGCAAAACGTTAACTCGGATGCACTAGGCCAATGTGCGCACCCGCCAAACGCTGATGACGATCACTGTTACTAGCAAAGTAGGATAAAGAAACACCGAAGGACGCGGGCCCGTTGAACTAGAAATACCTGTCAGCCGCCCATCTCGGAGCCCATGGGCAGCCGATATGATATGGTACATTGCAAAGATGGACTTTGCGTCGACCACCGTCGGCTGAACAACGTCCCGAAAAAGATATTTATCCTCTGCTAAGAATCGACCACGCCTTAGAACTCTGCTGCGCCAAATATTTCTCTTAAATGAACCTGATCTCGGGATACTGTCAAATCGAGGTCGGCGAGAGGCACTTCGAGAAGACGGCTTTCTTCACATCAGATTGATTATAGGAGTTCCAAGGCATGCCTTTCGGGCTTTGCTCCGTACTAGACACTTTTCAAAGGCTCATGGACACCAATGTTGCTAATAGGAAGTGGTACAGTTGTCTTTTGTACCTCGACGACGTGGTTGTCTCCCCCAAAAAAATCATGAAGCACCTTTGCCACCTCGACGCGGTCCTTCAGGCTATAAATGCCTCTGGCCTTACATTTAAAGCCTAAAAATGTCATTTTCCTTAGGAGGAAGTGAATTTCCTTGGCCACGCAGTCGATCGCGACGGCCTCCTTCCGGATCCATACGATACCATTGCCACTGCGAATTACCCGATGCCGCGTGACCTGAAAGATTTTCGCCGCTTCCTCGGCTTATGTGCATATTACCGCCGATTCGTGAAAAAAATTGCGGTGGTTTATCTCTGGTTGAGCCTGGAGTGACGCGATAGCTACGGCCGGCTGAGTAGAACTTGGTAACGTGGCCAACCACGTGACGAACCGCGTGATCAGAAACGGCGCCATGCCGCCTGCAGCTGCTCCGCATTCCGCATCACGTGACAGCGTGGCGGCGCAGCCACAGGGTGGCGCGCCGCTACGCTGAAGGCTCGAAATACTACCGGAATGTAGCTATCACTGCAAAACTTCTCGAAAATTGCCGCACCCCATACTCGCTTGACCATGGCTGGTGTGCTGTTTACCTGCGGCATCCCGCCGGAGCAGGCTTTTCAGTGGAGTGGGCATGGAACAGCAGCAGCAATGCAGCAACGACCAACGTTCTTCTGTTTCTTGGTGCAGATGCTATCTTGGAGCGGCCTTAGTCATGACTCGAGTGACCAGCAGCACGTTCCCTGCCTGACATCGACTGAGCGCCCCGTATCGCCTCTTCGGCTGCCTGTACAATTCAAGCCCGACTCGCTACGAATGAGCGAATGTTGCCCGACGCCACCGGAAGAAGCCATCGCCTTCAAGTGGTCTGCACCTTTGGCCGCGCAAGCCTCATCGTCACAGTCATCAAGTGTATCACGCCCATTTAAGCACTGGCAATCACCGAGCGCCTTCAGTGGGCATGGAACAGCAGCAGCAATGCAGCAACGACCAATGTTCATTTGTTTCTTAGTGCAGGTCAGTTCATGTCCTTCTTTGCACTGTAAACGCACAAGTAATGTCAACCTGCTGCTTGTGCCATGCCCAAGCGTATTCATGTGTATTGTCTGCGAATGTGTATATGTGCTGAAATTATTGCTCTTAGGTGGCGACATTTAACAGAACCCAGGGCCCCCTAAAAAAGATTCTAGCCAGTCCAATGATGACGTAGTCACTCTGTTAAAATCTTTAAACGAAAAAATTGACAAGAAGCATAGCGAAATACTCTCCCAGCTCAATGAAGTTCGGCAAACACAAACAAAGCTTGAGCGTCAGATGGCCAGTATGAACGATAGGCTTGTTGCCGTCGAAGAAAAAGTAGCTGCCTCGCAAGCCTCCAGCGCCTTTGACATTACCCAGGAAGTGTGCAGGCTGTACAGAATGGAGCAGAGGAGTTTCATAAACGACTCGACGACCCCGAAGACAGGTCACGAAGCGATAATCTACTTTTTCACGGCCTCCCTGACACGCAAAACGAAACATGGGATGAATCTGAAAAGCTCGTGCGTGAAAAGCTTCTTTCTGAAATGGACCTTGAGCTACCCGGCGAGGCCATAGCACGCGCGCATCGGCTGGGTAAATTTTCGAATGACAAATTCCGTCCTGTCATAGTCAAGTTTACGAATTTTATGATCCGAGAACCCGTGTTTACTGACCGAAGCAAAATGAAAAATGCTGGGATAAAGGTTACGGAAGATTTCTGCTTGTCAACTCGCAACGCACATAAAAAACTTTTTGACTTTGGACAAGCAAGTGGAGAGAAGTACGCTATTCGTCAGAACAAATTGTTCATAAATAATTAGTGTTACATCTACATTTCGGCATCAGATAGCATTTGTGAATGTCATATCAATAACCAAGCATCCCCACGCATCCCTGATAGTAGTGCCTTGCCTGCCGATCTTTCTACCGCGTAGCTACCTGCTCGTGGTCATGAGCTTCCAAATGACATATGTGTTTTGTTTCTAATTTTCGTAGTGTTGTTAACAAGCGTGATGATCTGTGTACTATCATCGACACGTGCGATGCAGACATTCTGGTCCTCACCGAAACCTGGCTGAATTCAAAGATTTCTAATGATGAAATACTAAACTGCAAAAATTATTTCACTACTTATCGATGTGGCCGTGGAGACAGAATAGGAGGCGGTGTTCTGATAGCGGTCGCTGATCATCTGCATTCTTCACACGTGTCACTTGTTTCTTCACTAGAAATTGTATGCGCCTCTATACGCATTAATCATCGAGACGTAATCTTCTGCGCATGCTTTCGCCCTCCAAATGCTCCATCGTCTTTCTGTAGTGAACTTCATGATGTGCTCAATCGCATTTTAGTTAGGTTTCCTCCTTCGCCAATCTTTTTACTTGGCGATTTCAACATGCCAAAAATAATTTGGTCTGGCGCGTTCCCTTCCACTCTGGATTCGTCACCTGACACGATTGGCTTCATAAATCTGTTAGTGACTGCGACATTGCAACTAGCGTGGAAAGCACAAGGACAGAGGCAAAAAACAGACGAGACAGCACGCTAGACTTCTACTGATGTTTAATGCACAGTAACAGATTTTAACACTTGCTTTCGGCGCATGCTCAGGAGACTGTGCCCCCACCCCCCTCCACTTTATCAAGAAGCAGGTTGTCAAAACAAGGAATAAACATTTAAACCAAATTGATGCGCAAGTTATTCAACAGATAGATTATCTCCTTATTTGTGAGGGCTACTGAGGGTGTGCTCACGCACTTGTCCCCTGCCTTGTCAATGCAAAATGCCTCAAATATTTCCCTGTCACCCTGCCTATGAAGCCGCCTCAGCACTCTGGTGTGGCTAAAGAGTGGAACACATTTTTCTTCATTACCGCCTGCTGTTTTTATTTTGCATTTGCGGCAATGTGCGGCCAAATGGCCTCCAGCCATCAGAGCTGCGACTGTAGACCGGTGTTTTCGTAGCCTTTCATTAAGGCACTGGCCTGTTTGGCCAATATAAGACTTACCACAGGTCAGTGGGATCAGGTACACTACACCGATGGTGCAGTTCACAAACCGCGTGGCGTGTTTTGTTGCGCATATTTTTGCCTGGCAAGCATTGTTCACCATTCGGCACATCCCAGACAGCTTTTGTGGGGCTGTCAAAACGACACGGATGCCGCACTTTCCCGCAGTCTTTTTGAGGCGATGGGACAAGTTGTGCATGTAGGGCACCGGCACCGGACGTCCCCCCGGGCCGTCATTGCAGCAGCCTGCTGTCTTGCATCCCTGTCGAAGCTCTTTAATAAGGCTCTCAGCGACGGAGGCGAGTATGCTGTCAGGGAAGCCAGCGCTACGCAGACGGAGGACCTGCTGTTCAACACTCACGTTCACTTTGTGTTCACAAGACTTCTGAAGAGCGGCTCTTAGGCAGTTCAGTGCTATCCCTCTTTTTACGGTTCTCGAATGGACCGAATTATAGCTAAGAACAGGCTTTTTTGAACGAGGGAAGTATGTCCAGCATAGTGATCTACTACTAAAGCTAATGCTGACGTCAAGGTAACGTAAGCAACCCTCATCAGGAACCTCACGAGTAAAACTCAGACCCTTACTACATTCTTGGAAAACACTAAAAACACTCTTGACCATATCATCTCTTCCATCAGGCGACACACTTTTTTAAACAACAAGATAATCATCAACGTATCTAAAAATTTTTGCAACAAAAGTCTTGTCCACACGCGAAAAAATTTCTTTGTCAATAGACGCTAAAAACAAGTCGCTTAAAACCGGTGAAATACGCGAACCAATACATATGCCTTGCTTCTGCAAGTAAGAAGCATTGTCAAACTCAACAAGTGTAGAAGAAAGGTAAAAGCTAAGCAGTTCTATAAAGTTGTAATGGGACCGACAGGCGCAGCGCAGCGATGAAGCGGACGAGTTCAAGCGGGTCAACGAAGAAGCAGACGAAGTGCAGCTGGGTTTTTCGAACGACGCCTGTGAGTGTGCCCGTCGTGTCGCCGGTCAACCAAGATCAACAGACCTGTGCTTCAAATAAACGCCTTGACACTTGGTGGAGGTGCCTCGGTTCCCGTCCCGGTCCTCATCCTGGAACTTCGAAGTGGAACGCTCCTCGTCTCCGCCACCATGCCGGAAGGTCCGAGTGAACCATCGCAGCACATCCCTGCCACCGTACTCTGTCACGGGGTGCAGCGCCAGCGCGACCCGTCTCCATTTAGTGGCACCGATGACCAAGACGTCGACGATTGGCTGGCCTCTTATGAGCGCATCAGCACTTACAATCGGTGGGACGATTCCGTGAAACTTAGCAACGTCCTATTCTATCTAACGGACGTTGCCAATCTATGGTTTCGCAACCATGAGGCCGACCTTCCCACCTGGTCGTCCTTTAAAACGAGCTTCGCCGACGTTTTCGGCCGCCCCGCCGTCCGGAAGCTTCGCGCCGAGCAACGTCTTCGTGCTCGATCTCAGCTCCCTTCCGAGACGTTCACAAGCTACATCGAGGACATCGTTGACCTGTGCAAGCGTGTCAACCCCTCTATGTCCGAAGCGCATAAAGTCAATCACATACTTAAAGGCATAGCCGATGACGCTTTCCAGATGCTGCTGGCGAAGAACCCCACCTCCGTCGCTACCGTCATCCAGCTGTGCCAAAGCTTCGACGAACTCCGCAAGCAACGCGCATCTACGCGGCAGTCCGGCGCGCCTGCGGGGGGTCTTGCTGGCTTGGCCCTTGGTGGCTCGTCTGCTGAGCAGTCCCTGTTCATGCAGCAGGTTAAAGACTTCATCCGCGAAGAGATCGCTCGCCAGCTTTCTCTGCTGCATCACATTCCCGACCCCGTCTGCCCTCCGCACGACCTGGCGCCATCTCTCACTCCCACTATCCGTCGTGTTATTCAGGAGCAGGTCGCTGCAGTTCTGCCATCTAGTCCCCCACCGCCTCCTGTGGCAGCGCCGCTCACCTATGCTGAAGCAGTCACCGGTACACGGCGCTCGCCCACCTCTGCCGCCTACCCTAGCAGCCCGGCCTTTTATGCTCCACCGCCGTCTATACCCCCGCCGCAGGCCCCGGTTCGTCGACCCCGCCGAAACCCTACGAACCCCTGGCGTACCGAGGACAATCGACCGATATGCTATTCCTGCGGTCTTCCGGGCCATGTCGCACGCTTTTGCCGTCAGCGATCTCCTCGTTCTGGCGATTTCATGCGCAATTTCCGCTACGAATCCGGGCCGCCCTTGCCTAATGTCTCTTCTGCCTCCTCTACACATCGCTCCCAGTACCCTACTCGCCGCTCGCCTTCCCCTCGTCGACGTTCCATTTCTCCGATGCTCCGCCGCCCGGACCCTCTCCCAGAGGAAAACTGACTGCCGCAGTTCAAGAGGCAACAACTGCGTGTTTTGCCAACTTTTTAAGTCCTCCGTGTTCTCCTGCTAACGTGATTGAGGTGTCTGTTGAAGGCGTCCCCGTTCTCGCGCTCGTCGACACGGGTGCTGCAGTGTCCGTAATTAGTGATGCTCTTCGCCGCAAACTTCGTAAGGTGACAACGCCGCTGTCTGACTTTTCACTACGTACGGCCACCTCTCAGCGCATCCACCCCATCGCAGCCTGCACGGTCCGCGTTTCTATAAACGACGTCGCCTATACCATCGAGTTTGTTGTGCTGACCGCCTGCTCTCACGATGTCATCCTCGGCTGCGATTTCCTCTCGACCCACCGTGCTGTGATTGATTGTGCCCGTGCGGAACTTGAGCTTTCTCCCCTGAGTGATGTTTCGTTGCGTGACCTACCTGTGCGCTCCGCTAAGCTTCTTGTAGCTGCCGACACCGACATACCTCCCTCCTCTTCAGCCCTCGTTCCGCTCCGCCCCGACTCTTTCCTCAGCGGCCCTGTTCTTTTCACACCTACCGCAGCAGCCACTCGCCATCAGCGCCTCCTCATTCCATTCGCCGTTGTCTCGATTTCCGATGGCCACTGCGCCATCTATGTCACCAACCCATTTTCTTGCCCGTCGTTTGTTCTTCGCGGCAAATGCCTCGGCTCTATTGAAGAACTGGACCCTGCTCTTGCTTCCGAGTTCTCCGATACCCGTGCCTGCTCCCCAGTTACTGCCTTAGCCTGTTGTGCGACAGCGCCCGATCCGATTTCCATCGACGTCTTTCGTCGTAACATCGCTCCCGACCTTCCGTCCGCTTACCGTGACCAAATCTTGGAACTTCTCTGCCGCTTCCGCAACTCTTTCGACCTTTCCCAGCCCTCCTTGGGGCGCGCATTGGCCGTCTCTCACACAATTGACACTGGTACCCACGCTCCCTTGCGTCAGCGACCGTACCGAGTCTCGCCGAGCGAGCGCCGCGTCATCCGTGACAATGTTGACGACATGCTTCGGCGCGGCATAATACAGCCTTCTCACAGCCCTTGGGCCTCTCCTGTTGTCTTGGTGACGAAAAAAGATGGCTCCATCAGGTTCTGTGTGGACTACCGCCGTCTCAACAAGATCACACGCAAGGATGTTTATCCTCTACCCCGAATCGACGACGCACTGGATTGCTTGCAGGGAGCGGAGTATTTTTCATCCCTCGACTTACGCTCCGGCTACTGGCAGGTCCCGATGGCAGCGAACGACAGGCCGAAAACCGCTTTCGTCACCCCAGACGGCTTGTATGAGTTCAATGTGATGCCATTCGGCCTCTGCAATGCTCCAGCCACATTCGAAAGGATGATGGACACTATCCTCAGTGGCCTCAAATGGGAAACTTGTCTGTGTTACCTAGATGACATTGTCGTTTTTTCCAAAGATTTTCCTTCCCATCTGCACCGCCTTCAGCGCGTACTCACTAGCCTTACTGACGCCGGCCTCCAACTAAACTTGAAAAAATGTTACTTCGGTGCAACGCAGCTCACAATATTAGGCCACGTCATCTCCAAAGACGGCGTTCTACCTGACCCAGCCAAACTTCGCGCCGTCGCTGACTTCCCCAAACCAACCACCTTAAAAGAACTTCGCAGTTTTATAGGCTTATGCTCATATTTTCGCCGCTTCATCCGAAATTTCGCCAGTATCATCGCCCCTTTAACGCAGCTTCTTGCCGGCAGCCCGAACCTTTCGTCTTGGTCCCCCGCCTGCGATACCGCGTTCAGCACTTTACGCCGCCTGCTGGTCTCTCCCCCCATCCTTCGCCATTTTGATCCCGCCTGTCCGACCGAAGTTCACACTGACGCGAGCGGTGTGGGCTTGGGCGCAGTTCTTGCCCAGCGAAAGCCTGGGTATCCGGAATACGTCGTCGCTTACGCCAGCCGCGCCCTCACCAAGGCGGAATCAAACTATTCTGTCACAGAAAAAGAATGTCTCGCCATCATTTGGGCAATTGGCAAGTTCCGCCCTTACCTTTACGGCCGGCCCTTCTATGTCGTCACAGACCACCACGCCCTATGCTGGCTATCCTCCCTCAAAGATCCTTCTGGCCGCCTCGCCCGCTGGGCGTTACGTCTCCAGGAGTTTGATATACACGTCATTTATCGCTCCGGCCGCAAGCACTCGGACGCCGACGCCCTTTCTCGTTCACCACTCCCATGCGAGTCAACCTCTGCCCTCGTCTGTGCCTACGAATTCTCTTCGTTCAACATCCCTGATATGCTCTCCGAACAACTGAAGGATCCTTGGATCACCTCGCTGCTAAACTTCCTGAACACTCCCTCGCCGCATCATTCGACCCGGACCCTTCGCCGCCAAGCCCACCACTTCGCCGTTCGTGATGGCCTCTTATACCGCCGTAATTACCTCCCCGACGGCCGGAAGTGGCTGTTGGTCATCCCTCGACACCTCCGTGCTACAATCTGTGCCTCTTTTCACGCCGCTCCACAATGCGGCCACGCCGGTGTACTGAAACATATGCTCGCCTTCGTCAGCGATTCTACTGGCGAGGTATGTATCGCTACATACGTCAGAACATTCGGTCATGCACCGCCTGCCAACGTCGCAAGAAACCTCCCCACCCCGCCGCCGCTCCTTTGCAGCCGTTACCTTGCCCTGGCCGTCCCTTTGACCGCGTCGGAATTGATCTTTATGGCCCGCTTCCAACTACTTCGGCTAATAATCGGTGGATCATCGTTGCCGTTGACCATCTCACCCGTTACGTCGAAACGTCGGCTCTCAAATCTGCTACCGCAAACGATGTCGCTCACTTCATTCTACACAGTCTTGTTCTTCGTCACGGCGCCCCGAAAGAACTTCTAAGTGACCGCGGCCGTGTTTTTCTCTCGGACGCCGTCGAGGCCCTGCTCAAGCAATGCCAAATCGTTCATCGCTACACCAGCGCCTATCACCCCCAGACCAACGGCATGACTGAGCGGTTCAACCGCACTCTGAGTGACATGCTCGCCATGTACGTTGACACCGCCCACTCCAACTGGGATCAAGTGCTCCCGTTCGTCACGTACGCGTATAACACAGCTACTCAGACAACAACGGGGTTTTCTCCTTTCTTCCTCTTATATGGCCGGGAGCCTACATCCACCATGGACACCATCCTTCCTTATCACCCTGACCCTTCCGAGACCACCTTACTCTCCGAAGCTCACCTGTATGCCGAAGAATGCCGGCAACTTGCCCGCTCTTTCACCACACAGCAACAATGGGATCAGAAGCACCGTCGGGATTCCCCGGACCCTCCAGCGTCATACCCATCTGGCGCCCTCGTTTGGCTCTGGGTGCCTTCCTCCACTCCCGGCCTCGCCACGAAACTACTGTCTCGCTTTCACGGACCTTACCGGGTTGTCCACCAAACTTCTCCGGTGACTTATATCGTTGAGCCGCTCGTTCCCTCTTCGGACCACCGTCGCCGGGGCCGCGAAACTGTGTACGTTGAGCGCCTCAAGCCTTACTATGACCCGCCCATCCTCTCCTCTCCGTAAGTCGCCAGGATGGCTCCTTTTTCGGAGGGAGAGTAATTGTAATGGGACCGACAGGCGCAGCGCAGTGATGAAGCGGACGAGTTCAAGCGGGTCAACGAAGAAGCAGACGAAGTGCAGCTGGGTTTTTCGAACGACGCCTGTGAGTGTGCCCGTCGTGTCGCCGGTCAACCAAGATCAACAGACCTGTGCTTCAAATAAACGCCTTGACAAAGTTATCTACTGAAATCCCAGATGAATTTTGGAAGACAGTCACACCCAGCGCATCAATGCGCTCTCTGACCGCTATGCAGAGTTGTGTCTGTGGTATAGAATAAAAAAGATCTACTACGTCAACGGAAAAAGCATAAAACGCATCACAGGTTTTTTTCATGTCTCGAAAGGAAGTCTATTACTTGATTGGAGTTCCGAATTAAAAACGGATCATCCAGAGTCAACAAGTTAAGGTGTTTTTGTAGAAACTTGGAAAGCTGTCCCTGCCAGCAGAGTTTTTCCGTAACTATTGCCCTAAGAGGTATCCCTTCCTTATGGGTCTTAGCAGAAAAAAACAAGCTCAACCTATCCCTCTCTGAGCCCACAATACTTTTTCCGAGGTTTACAAGGTTCATATCTTGGCATAGGGCAGACGCTCTTTTCTTCACTTCAGGAGGATGGCTCGTAACGCGGACGAAATTCTTGCTTATAGCTGCAGCTGCTTTCTCACCAAAAAGTGACCTAGGCATAACAACAAAACCGCCCTCTTTATCAGAAACAAGCAAAGTCAGTGATTTACTTTTTAAGAACTCAACCGTATTTTTGACCGCTAACTTTTTGCCGATTTTAAGGGACCTGAATGAAGACAGTCGACGGCATCTGACACACACCTACACTTTTCTTCACTGCTAGCACGGTTCGCTATGCTCCTTACAATACCTAGAAGAGAAACAGGGTTCTCTTCGGGCTCAATGCACAATTTTGGACAAAGTTTTAACACTTCTTCGACCTTTTTAGGTAGCTTCTCCAGACCAATACAAGTTATCGGTGCAGTCCTAGCAGGCAATTTTTTGCTACGGTTCCTCCAAGTAGTTAAGCTCGGCAGGCACTGCTTCCACAAAAATTCGCAAACATTTGAAGCCTCACGAGTTCTCGTTCTAAGCAAAGACTCACAGTCCCGATGTACACTCACTTGCGACGAGGTGACGACACGTAGGCACACATGCAAGTGCCTCACTTGCCGCCATAGTTCTGACCGCATAATTTTGACGATGCGTCTTGCATGTTGAACGGAAGGGGCGCATGGAGCAAACAAGGCTTGAACCTCCAAGGGAACCAGACGGTTGTTGAGCGCAAAGGTAAGAATCCTGGCACGGCACGTTGCGAAGGCGATCAGGTTCACAAAGGTCGTTGACGGTTCACGAAGAAGAAAGTTGGGAAGGACAGGGCCCAATGTACTAGAAAGGAGTATGATCATGGATGACAGTTGGGCTAGTTGGTGTGTATTCGTTAGTGACTGCGACATTGCAACTAGCGTGAAAAGCACAAGGACAGAGGCAAAAGGAACAGACGAGACAGCACGCTAGACTTCAACTGACGTTTAGTGCACAAGTAACAGATTTTAACACTTGCCTTCGGCGCATGCTCAGGAGACTGTGCCCCCGCCCCTCTCCACTTTATCAAGAAGCAGGTTGTCAAAACAAGGAATAAACATTTAAACCAAATTGATGCGCAAGTTTTTCAACAGATAGATAATCTCCTTATTTGTGAGGGCTTCTGAGTGTGTGCTCACGCACTTGTCCCCTGCCTTGTCAATGCAAAATGCCTCAAATATTTCCCTGTCACCCTGCCTATGAAGCCGCCTCAGCACTCTGGTGTGGCTAAAGAGTGGAACACATTTTTCTTCATTACCGCCTGCTGTTTTTATTTTGCATTTGCGGCAATGTGTGGCGAAATGGCCTCCGGCCATCAGAGCTGCGACTGTAGACCGGTGTTTTTGTAGCCTTTCATTAAGGCACCGGCCTGTTTGGCCAATATAACACTTCCCACAGGTCAGTGGGATCAGGTACACTACACCAAAGGTGCAGTTCACAAACCGCGTGGCGTGTTTTGTTGCGCAGGTTTTTGCCTGGTAAGCATTGTTCACCATTCGGCACATCCTAGACAGCTTTTGTGGGGCTGTCAAAACGACACGGATGCCGCACTTGCCCGCAGCCTTTTTGAGGCGCTGGGACAAGTTGTGTATGTAGGGCACCGGCACCGGACGTCCCCCCGGGCCGTCATTGCAGCAGCCTGCTGTCTTGCGTCCCTGTCGGAGCTCTTTAATAAGGCTCTCAGCGACGGACGCGAGTATGCTGTCAGGGAAGCCAGCGCTACGCAGACGGAGGACCTGCTGTTCAACACTCACGTTCACTTTGTGTTCACAAGACTTCTTAAGATCGGCTCTTAGGCAGTTCAGTGCTATCCCTCTTTTTACGGTTCTCGAATGGGCCGAATTATAGCTAAGAACAGGCTTTTTTGAACGAGGGAAGTATGTCCAGCATAGTGATCTACTACTAAAGCTAATGCTGAGGTCAAGGTAACGTAAGCAACCCTCATCAGGAACCTCACGAGTAAAACTCATACCCTTACTACATTCTTGGAAAACACTAAAAACACTCGGATGCCGTCGACTGTCTTCCTTCAGGTCCCTTAAAATCTGCAAAAAAGATAGCGGTCAAAAATACGGTTGAGTTCTTAAAAAGTGAATAACTGACTTTGCATGTTTCTGATAAAGAGGGCGGTTTTGTTGTTATGCCTATGTCACTTTTTGGTGAGAAAGCAGCCGCAGCTATAAGCAAGAATTTCGTCCGCGTTACGAGCCATCCTTCTAAAGTGATGAAAAGAGCGTCTGCCCTATGCCAAGATATGAACCTTGTAAACCTCGGAAAAAGTATTGTGGGCTCAGAAAGGGATAGGTTGAGCTTGTTTTTTTCTGCTAAGACCCATAAGGAAGGGATACCTTTTACAGCAATAGTTACGGAAAAAGTCTGCTGGCAGGGACAGCTTTCCAGGTTTCTAAAAAAACACCTTAACTTGTTGACTCTGGATGATCCGTTTTTAATTCGGAACTCCAATCAAGTAATAGGCTTCCTTTCGAGACATGAAAAAACCTGTGATGCGTTTTATGCTTTTTCCGTTGACGTAGCTGATCTTTTTTACTCTATACCACAGACACAACTCTGCACAGCGGTCAGAGAGCGCATTGATGCGCTGGGTGTGACTGTCTTCAAAATTCATCTGGGATTTCAGTAGATAACTTTTTAGAACTGCTTAGCTTTTACCTTTCTTCTACACTTGTTGAGTTTGACAATGCTTCTTACTTGCAGAAGCAAGGCATATGTATTGGTTCGCGTATTGCACCGGTTTTAAGCGACTTGTTTTTAGCGTCTATTGACAAAGAAACTTTTTCGCGTGTGGACAAGACTTTTGTTGCAAAAATTTTTAGATACGTTGATGATTATCTTGTTGTTTTAAAAAGTGTGTCGCCTGATGGAAGAGATGACATGGTCAAGAGTGTTTTTAGTGTTTTCCAAGAATGTAGTAAGGGTCTGAGTTTCACTCGTGAGGTTCCTGATGAGGGTTGCTTACGTTACCTTGACCTCAGCATTAGCTTTAGTAGTAGATCACTATGCTGGACATACTTCCCTCGTTCAAAAAAGCCTGTTCATAGCTATAATTCGGTCCATTCGAGAACCGTAAAAAGAGGGATAGCACTGAACTGCCTAAGAGCCGCTCCTCAGAAGTCTTGTGAACACAAAGTGAACGTGAGTGTTGAACAGCAGGTCTTCCGTCTGCGTAGCGCTGGCTTCCCTGACAGCATACTCGCGTCCGTCGCTGAGAGCCTTATTAAAGAGCTCCGACAGGGACGCAAGACAGCAGGAACAATGCTTACCAGGCAAAAACATGCGCAACAAAACACGCCACGCGGTTTGTGAACTGCACCATCGGTGTAGTGTACCTGATCCCACTGACCTGTGGTAAGTGTTATATTGGCCAAACAGGCCAGTGCCTTAATGAAAGGCTACGAAAACACCGGTCTACAGTCGCAGCTCTGATGGCCGGAGGCCATTTGGCCGCACATTGCCGCAAATGCAAAATAAAAACAGCAGGCGGTAATGAAGAAAAATGTGTTCCACTCTTTAGCCACACAAGAGTGCTGAGGCGGCTTCATAGGCAGGGTGACAGGGAAATATTTGAGGCATTTTGCATTGACAAGGCAGGGGACAAGTGCGTGATCACACCCTCAGTAGCCCTCACAAATAAGGAGATAATCTATCTGTTGAAAAACTTGCGCATCAATTTGGTTTAAATGTTTATTCCTTGTTTTGACAACCTGCTTCTTGATAAAGTGGAGGGGGGCGGGGGCACAGTCTCCTGAGCATGCGCCGAAAGCAAGTGTTAAAATCTGTTACGTGTGCATTAAACGTCAGTTGAAGTCTAGCGTGCTGTCTCGTCTGTTCCTTTTGCCTCTGTCATTGTGCTTTCCACGCTAGTTGCAATGTCGCAGTCACTAACGAATACACACCAACTAGCCCAACTGTCTTCCATGATCATAAATCTGTGCACTGATTTCAATTTTTCTCAGCTCATTACCTAGCCAACCCGTATCACCACTACTAGCGCTAACATTCTTGATCTTGTTCTAACTACGCTTCCTAAGCTAGTTCATTCATTGGCATTTCTACCAGGCCTCAGTGACCACTCCTTCATCCAGTTTGACCTTAAAGATACTAGCACACGTGTGCGTCCCAATCCCAAATATATCAGAGTTTATTCAAGGCAAATTTTCCGTCGATTAACGCTGAACTCGAAATCTTCTTAGGAGAGTGCATGCTGAACTTTTTATAACCGTACTGTGGAAACGAACTGGCGCCTTTTTAAAGAAAAAGTTCATTTTCTCGTCCAAAAATACATACCTTTACGCGTCATATCAGGCAAGCAGCGTTCCCCGTGGTTCACAGCCGCATTAAAACGCCTTTTAACTAAAAAAAATGTGTTTATCTTAGAGCGAAAACCACCGGTTGCCCTGATCACTGGGATGTGTATCGTGCCATAACATCTGAGTATCGAAAAGCCTTAAGAAACGCCAAGCAGGTTTTCTTCCAGAGTACGCTTTCGTTTTTGTTGATTGATAATGCCAAAAAGTTTTGGAACATCATTTCTGGTCCTAAGCATAAAGCAATAGCTCTGAACGATAGAAGCGGCGCAGCCATTCCTTCATCAGAATGCCTTCAAGTGCTAAAGGACGCCTTCTCGAAGACTTTTTTACAGCAATCATCTGTTTCTCTGCCCTCTTTTCAGCCTGTGCAGAATCCATTAATGGACCCAATTGTGTTTGACAGCCTTGGTATAGAAAGTCTAATTAATAATCTCAAAATTTCTTCGTCTTCGGGAATCGACGACATAACTTCTAAATTTTTAAAGAATACAAGTGTTTATTCTTCCATTTACTTGTGTGCACTGTTTTCGCAATCTTTGAATTCAGGAAAGCTACCCGGGGACTGGAAGGTGGGTAAGGTGGTACCAATATTCAAGTCTGGTGATGCTCATTGTGCTCTTAATTACAGACACATATCATTAACGAGTGTCCCATCTAAACTGTTTGAACATGTCATTTATTCTAATCTGGTTAAATTTCTAGAAAATCATTAGTTTTTTTCCCTCATCAGCATGGCTTTCGTCAATCATTTTCTTGTGAAACGCAACTCATTTCCTTCACCTTTGATTTATTTGATGCATTAGACAAGGGATTTTTCATTGACTTTGTATTTTTAGATTTTCAGAAAGCATTCGATCTTGTTAATCACCAACTACTTTGTTTTAAGCTCGGCAAACTAAACATCCACCCAAACATTCTTTCATACATCGAGAGTTTTTTGCGTAACAGAACTTAATTCGTCACTGCAAATAACGCTGATCCCTCACCATGCTCTGTTACCTCCGGCGTGCCTCAAGGTTCCGTGCTCGGGCCGCTATTGTTTCTAATATACATTAACGATCTACCAATTTCTATTAACTCCACAATTAGGCTTTTCGCAGATGATTGCGTTATTTATCGAGTAATGAAATCCGCTTCAGACTCATCCTTACTTCAAAGTGTCCTAAATAAGGTATCTAGTTGTTGTAATATTTGGCTCATGAGACTGAATACTAACAAGTGTAAGGTCATGCGTATTTCACACCGGTCTGCTAACGAAAATCTTATTCCCTACAATATTTCAGGTTCTCTCCTTGAGCAAGTTACCACATATAAATATTTAGGGGTTCATATAACTGCTAACCTTTCATGGCAGGCACATGTTGATTATATTGTTAACAATGCTAACCGCATGCTTTGCTACTTGCGTCGTAATTTTTCCATGGCTCCATCTTCTTTAAACCTGCTACTCTATAAAACCTTAGTTAGATCGAAATTAGAATATGCGTGCTCTGTGTGGGACCCGGGACTTGAAACTCTTACTAATCAGTTAGAGTCAGTACAGAATCGTAGCGCCCGATTTATTTTGTCTAATTTTTCCCGCACTGCCAGTGCAACTACAATGAATAATACTTTGAACCTTCCTAGCCTTTCCCTTCGAAGAAAACTCGCGCGAATACTAACTTTTCACAAGATTTACTACCACAATCATCCGCTAAAACGGGATCTTCTATTTGAACCATCGTTCATATCACCTCGCACGGATCATCGCCACAAGGTACGCATTCCATACTGCCGAAGCACTGCATATTTTAACTCGTTTATACCCAAGACGGCGAGCGATTGGAACCACCTGCCCACCTTGGTTGCCGACATTTCTGACACCTGTTTATTCAAAAATGCCGCGGAAAACTATGTGTTTGACTAGGCTGTTTTCTTACGTAATCTGATTTGTATTTTGTTCAAGCTTACGTTTTTTCATTCCTTGCTGTATTACATTACATTTTCCATTTACTTTTTGTTTTCATTTTGCTGCATTGTTTTTACTTTTTTATCCACTCCCTTCTGTAACGCCCCACTGGGGCCCTGAAGGTATTGTAATAAACAAATAAATAAATAAACTGCAACGTCAAGTTCATGCATCTTCTTAATAATAATAACAATTGGTTTTTGGGGAAAAGAAAATGGCGCAGTATCTGTCTCATATATCGTTGGACACCTGAACCGCGCCGCAAGAGAAAGGATAAAGGAGGGAGTGAAAGAAGAAAGGAAGGAAGAGGTGCCGTAGTGGAGGGCTCCGGAATAATTTCGACCACCTGGGGATCTTTAACGTGCACTGACATCGCTCAGCACATGGGCGCCTTAGCGTTTTTCCTCCATAAAAACGCAGCCGCCGCGGTCGGGTTCGAACCCGGGAACTCCGGATCAGCAGTCGAGCGCCCTAACCACTGAGCCACCGCGGTGGGGCGCATCTTCTTGCCAATTTTGACAAAAATGCCGACACAGAGGTGCACACTGATGCGAGCAGTGTTGGTTTGGGTGCTATTCTGCTTCCGATGCAGGAGGGGCAATAACCTGTGATCGCCTACGCAAGTCGGGTTTTCTGCAAGACGAAGGCCGACTATACTCTGCCACGGAAAAAAAAGAGCGCCTCTCTATCGTATGTGCAATTTCGAAGTTTCTTCCGCACATCAACGGGAAGCCTTTCAAAGTCGTGACCGACCATCATGCGCTTTTTTGACTAGCTACTCCATAGATCCCTCAGCTCTTCGGAAGGTGAAGCTTACACCTTCGCGAATACGATATTACTGTGATGGACGTTGATGTCCGGCCGTGAACATTTAAACGCCGGCTGTCTTTCCCGTGCTCCCGTGCACCCTGCTCCAGAATCCCCATTTGGCGACGACACCTGTGTGAACGCCCTCACTTCCACCCACTTCGGTGACCAACAGCGGGCTGACCTGGATATCCGAGCCGTATTCGACTTCCTTCAAGATGCATGCGCCACGCTCTTTAAGGCCTTGAGACGCCCTCTGTCTGCTCTCTGCCTTCGGGACGGCGTCCTTGTCAAGAAGCATTTTGTCCCGATCAGTCTGCAGTACTTACTTGTGCCAGCGCGCCTACGTGACGAATTTTTGCATATCCTTCACGACGAACACTTTTGTGGCCACCTCGGAGTCAGGAAAAGCAGTACTGGCCTGGTCAATCCGCCGCCATGACGCATTATGTACGAACTTGCCGGAAGCCAGCGAGGAAATGTTCTACCTCTCAAGCCTGCTGGTATTCTCGTATTCTGAAGCTCATTCTAACCCCGTCCAGTTCATTCCAACAAATCAGTATGAACTTGCTTGGATCGTTCTCTACATTAAGCTTTTCAGTGTGATCGCAGTTGCAACTGACTACCTGACGCGCTACGCGGAAACGGCAGCTCTCCCCAGTGGCGCTGCCAATGACATCGCCAAATTCTTTTTTCATCAAATTGTCTTGCGTCTCGGCGCACCAGACGTTCTGATCACAGACCGACAGCCTGCCTTCTTGGCTGAATTAATGCAGCTCATTCTTGTTCAGAGTCGCAATCAGCACCGCAGAACGACCACCTACCACCCCCAGACAAACGGATGAAAGGAAGGTCTCAACACGACACTCGCTGACACGCCGCAGATGTACGTTGACGTAGACTACAGAACATGGGGTGCCGTTTTATTTTATGTGACGTTCGCGCACAATACCACCGTCCAAGAAACCACGAAGGTGACACCATTCTCTCTACCTTACCGACGCAGAGTAACAACGCGAACGCCATGCTTCCCTATTTAGCTGCCCACATGAGCGACGACGTTGCTGCTTTCTCCAACGCGTTGAAGATGCTCGCCAGCTCGCCCGGGTGCGTATCCGAGAACAGCAAGACCGGGATGCCCACCGCTACAACCTGCGCCGAAGATATGCCGAATTTCTGGCAGGCGACAATGTCCGGATTTGGCACACGATCCGACGCCATGAACTGAGCGAAAAAATCCTGCGCCATTAATTCGGTCCCTATAATCTCCTCAGTCTTGTCGGCGAGCTCAACTCTGAGGTTGTCCCTCAGGAGTTACCCGCAACCCGACAATGTAAGCGATTCTAGGTGGTCTACGTGGTCTGTCTCAAACCTTACCACGCTAGGACGCTACGACCTTGTGCCACGACAAGGCCTCTTTAGCATAAGGTCGATGCTTCCCGAACGAAGGTGGGGGGGGGGGGGGGGGGCTAATGCCACCAGCGCTGAAGAGGGCAACGAAGATTTCGGAGGAAGAAGTGGGCGGCTCGTGTTTTCTCCTCGTCCGTTCTTGCTGAGCACTGCGATGCCTAATTCTTCAAGCTTCATCCTTGATTCACACGCAGGGCTATTTGCCTACGTAAATAGCCTAAGCGAAAATAAAATTCGGGCGAAAATAAATGCGCAGCTTCCAATATAGTGTTCTCAAGCCCACGTGCAAATTCAGAGCGGTAAATGGAAGCTGCGGAGAAATTGAAGTTGGCTTGTATCGATAAAATACCAGCTTCTAATCAAAAAACACCATTTGTACTGCAAACAAAGCTTTTTTAACCTAAAAAAAAGCAATAACTAAAATAAAGGTTTCTCCGCCACAGGCCAGTTCCGCAGGCACTAGATTGACAACGAAATTGTCAGAAAGGTAATGATACTATGGTGCTAAGAAACATTCATGAAGGCCGCGTGTTGGGATACTCAAGTGAATAAGTGTTAGTTTGAAAACACCAGTGAAACTTTATTACTAGAGGAAGCCTGAAATAGACAACCTGAATGTTGCAAGTTAAATAAAGCCTATTCTGGCCGGCGCAAAAGCCTGCCTTCTTGAGTTATGTACTGGGACTTCACGGCAGTGCCCCTTGGGTTCCTGCTTTTTGCATTTTGATAAGCCTCGATTACAAGCGCGGAGCAGCGCAGAAACAAGTTCCCCTTTAAGTGCCAAGCAGTCCGGCGGAGTGCGCGAGCTGTACCTGAACTGCTCGTATCTTTGCCTAGGAACCCCTGACGGCCGCATCAACAACCTAATCACAACAGAAATCGACGCACAAGTGTCTGGACTCATGACCTGGCATAATGTGACCTCACCTGGGCTCTGCCCAATCATCGCTGGACACACGAGGCGCTGCATGCTATAAAGACCGATGCATGCTGTTCATCGACTGCAGTCCGGTGGATTGCGCGAACTGTACCGGAACTGCTCGTACCTTTAGCCTAAGAACCCCTGACGGCCGCATTACCAACCTAATCACAACAGAAATCGACGCACAAATGAACGGACTCATGACCTGGCATAATGTGACCTCACCAGGGCTCTGCCCAATCATCGCTGGACACACGAGGCGCTGCATGCTATTAAGACCGATGCATGCTGTTCATCGACTGCAGTCCGGTGGATTGCGCGAACTGTACCGGAACTGCTCGTACCTTTTGCCTAGGAACCCCTGACGGCCGCATTACCAACCTAATCACAACAGAAATCGACGCACAGATGTCTGGACTCATGACCTGGCATAATATGACGTCATCTGGACTCTGCCATATAATCGCTGGACACACGAGGCGCTGCATGCTATAAAGACCGACGCACGCTCTTCATCGACTGCAGTCCGGCGGAGTGCGCGAACTGTACCTGAACTGCTCGTATATTTTTCCTAGACAAGGCTTCTCTTCATTGTATATCAGTTACTTTCTTCTGAGCTGCTCTGCCGGACTGCACCACTTTCTTTTCCTGCTTGTAAGTTTATTCTGTGGACATGTCAGATCCTTTACATTGCCTTGCCTGCATGAAAGTGATAGAATCCGAGACCCAATACCTTAAGTGCAGCAACTGTAGCAATGACTACCATACCAGAAAATGCTCCGGCTTTACCGCCAAAAGCCTGAGAAAAAGGTCTGTTGTAAGCGTACAAGTGCGGACATGTGCGACATGTTCCTCCCGTAAGACTCATTCTCGCGGTCCAGAAAGCCCTGTCACCCGGGATCCCGTATCCTCACCACAAGATTGCGACTAGCCGTCTTTATTAGATGTAATGAAAAATTTTGACGCTTTGCTGCAGCGCTTATACATGCTCAAAAGTAAGCATGAAAAGCAATTGGTTAAACTTGAGGCTGCGGATAGCAAGACTGAACCGCAAACCGAGACAATTGAAAGAATCGAAACCACGATCGCTGCAATATCTATCAGAAAAATATGATGAGATACTTGGGGGGCTCAACTGAGGCGTAAAACAAGAGTAAAGATGACATACAACCATGAGGTTGAACAACTGGCACGGAGCACTAGCCTCTCTCAGCTGGAGAGGGATGTAGACAGGCTTCAGCACTACTCTCGAATAATTAATATAGAAATACATGTGATCCAGACCACCGAAAATGAGGAACTTCGTGTTGTCCTTCAGCCAGCAGCCATCAAGCTTGTGCTTTGTCCGCTAAGTACTGAGGAAGTAGGTGCTGTTCACAGAATAAAAGGGAAAGTGAAGGAAGCTCCACCCATTCTTGTACAATTTTCGAGGCGGTAAGCAAGGGTCAAATGGCTCCAAAACAGAACAAGTCTGAGAACAGAGAATATTTTTGTGAACGAGAACCTAATTGTCCGAATGCGCAAACTACTGTTGTTCACTAAAAGCAGAGCGAAGGACAAGCAGTAAAAATTTGTGCGTGTTCGAAGTGCGAAAATATTTGCTAGAAAAAAGAAAGTTGCCTCAGTAATCCGAATAGACACTGAAGATGTCAATAATCTTAACTAATCACAAAATGGCCCAAACCCTAAATCATTTTTTTAAGTGAACTTAAGCTAAAAAGTATTTGAAGTCTGATTTTTGTCACAGCAGTATATTTGAGTTAATTCATGCAAATATTACAGTCTTCGTAAAAACTGAGATGCATTGCAAGTTCACCTTCGGAAAACATTGGCTGTGTTAACTGAAATCAACATAACACAATATAAATTTCAAGAACCGTCTCTCGAGGGTTTTCATTCATTTAGCATGGGCAGAGAGGGCGAAGAAGGTCGAGGTATGCTAGTGTAGATAGAAAATAGTTGGACCGGCGACCAGTTGAGAGTTACTGTTAACGAGGCAGGGGTAGTAGCCGTATTGGCAACAAAAGGTGATATCGACATTTTGTGTGGAGTGTACCGACCTCCGCACACAGACGTATTTGTATTTTAAATAAACTTCAAGAATTCTTAAATAAGCATGGTAATGATAAACATGTTATCTTAGCATGATAAAATAATATAGATATATTAGTATTAACGAAGACAGGCATCAAAGAGTACTTAATACTATTAGCGAGCTTTAGCCTGGAACATAATTGATATTGGAGGTTACGAAAGAGACGAAATTGTTGGCACTCGTTTAACAAGAAGCTGCATTGACTTCATTATCACTAGGATGCCAAAACATGATACAGTTCGGTGCATTTTTAAACAAAACGTTGCCGATGACAATTACATTACTCTGTCAGCGCTTGGAAATGAGGGCATGAAAGACAATTACTCAGCGAATTAAATGTATGCACTTAACTCTAAAAAAGTAGATGAATATGTGAGGAAATTTGACTGGGAATTACTGATACAATATGACAATTTAGAAGCCTAAGATTTATTTGTTGAAAAATTCTGACTTTTATGTTTTATCCGGAAAAAAACAACTTACTGTAACGTAGAAATAAAGCGAGCTTCCGGATAAATGAGCAAGTAATAGAGCTCAGCCGCACAAAACGCATCCTATTAAAGAAGTGCCAGAGCGATCCCAATATTTCTGCTTTGAGAGAAGAATTCAGGCAGTTAAGAAGCAAAAAACAGCAAAAATACAGTTAGAAAAGAAGAGGTACCACCTTAAAGAAACTTCACGCTGCCGCCAAAACATGGGGCGAACATGGAGCTTATTAAATATTATTATCGAAAAACCCCGAAGAAAAGTATTGACGCCACTATCCAACAAGCTTTTCCGTCCACTTCAATAACACTTTGTTGACTCAGTTCGTAAGCTGTGTCTTCAGAATCCACCTATTCAACATCAGCACACCCCACCATCAGCAAACATTCATTCTGCACATCTGCTACACTGGATGCAAATAAATTATGGTATATAGTTTGATCAATATCTCACACAAAATCAACAAGTATTGACGGCATTAGAATAAGCGATATTGCACAAAATTTTGCACAACTTAAGAAGCTGCTGCTCTACATCATGAACAAAACGTTGACCACTGGACTAATTCCTAAGGGAATGAATATTAGTGTAGTAAGGCCTCTACACAAGAAAGGAAACAAAATTTCACTAAAAAAGCTAAAGACCAATAGCAATCTTATCATATCTTGTTTGCATATTAGAGAAGATTGTTTACAAGGCTATTATTAGTTTCTGTAATGGGTATAATTCGCTGAATCCAGCCCAGTATGAGTTTTGGAGCGGGTTCAGTGCAAAACACCTTTTAGGAAATTTCGATGAATTCATTTGCCATGCAATAGATAAAGATAACATAGTCTTCATCCTTTTCATCGATCTAAAATAGGCATTTGATACGATATATCACGAGTTGCTTTTGTTCAAACTGTGCGATTTTCGTTTTCTGGATATATTCCAGATTTTTTTAAAAGATTACTTCACCGTTCGTGCTCAGTGCGTTTGTGTTGCCGATTCATTCTGTTCAATGCTTGACTTATTACACGGGGTTCCGCACTCCTAGGACCTTTGCTGTTCAAGATATACGTAAATGAGCTGGATAATCTTCCACTAAAATGAAAAATTTATTTTTATGCTGAAGATAAAGCCCTTGCTCTCCCCAGCGCAAGGTATGATGAAGCGGCGCATATCATGCAAAAAGATATAGCTATCCTTTTAAACCTGTTTGCTGTGAATAGAATATTTTTAAGCGAATGAAAGACAAAGATACTCTGTTTCTAAGTGAACACAACAACCTAACTTCCAACAAATTAATTTATTACATGACGTTAGCTGTCATCGCTGCGATTGCCGCTCGTTGCAATTATCGAAAACAGTGAAATATCTTGGCTTGACTTTGGGGTGAGCACATTGATGAAATAGCAAAGTGGTTACGAGCTGTCTGCGCACAAATGTACACATTAAGATCTATATGTCACCAGCCAGTCAGAAAATTGTGTATAAATCCCTGGGCGAATCGGTAATAAAGTATGGTGTTACAATTGCAGGACTTTCGCTCTCGAGCTCGGAAACGGGATCTATCGTAACGCTGATGCAAACGGAAAGGAAGCGATGGTCGCAACATCTAAAAGAGGCCTTTCACGTTTTGCTTGCGGTAGTTATCATTCCGGTCACTGTTAAGCTGCACCGCTCGGGCCAGCAGTCACGGAGTTCACGTTTACGTAACATTTCAGTGATTTCGTCATCTGATAATGTAGGCAGAAAAAAGTTTCCAACTTTTAATTCAATATTTTAGCAAGAATTTCACGTTTCCTCGCAGGACAAGCAATACCAAAGCCAGGAAATGCCGAAATATTGATTTTTGCTACAAAAATTATTGATACATATGTCCTCAGTGTCCCTTAAAGCTCCATATGCAAACATCACGTCTAGAGGAAAGAGCAAGCCACAGAATAAAGGGAATAAAATCCAGAGGTCTTCTTATTCTTCACTTTTGATAACCATACATATAGGGGTTGCTACCAAAACAATTCCAAGAGAAATGTTCTCTGCTGTATTTCTCTTGTAAGGTACCCCTATGATCAAATATTTTCTTCAGGCGAGTACACTCTTCAAGGTGAAAACCTGTTCAAACTGAAAAGGCAGACGAGCACGGAGGTGCTACTACGTGTGTAGTTTTGCAGACCACCTTTTCCTGCATTGTTCACAGCTGGAACCGGCAAAGAAAAATCTCTTGAAGTTTGAGGCAAAAGCAGAAGGGATTTCGGTATTCGAAAGTGAAAACACGGCCAGTGAGCAGCGCCAGTTGTCACGGATATCTCCGGAGAACACTCGGACCGAAAGAATGGACTAGGCGACAGGTGTACCCACACAAATGCACATATAATACAGCCCACGTAACACACACACTAGAAAACGACTTACAAAACTACCACAAAACACAAAGACTATAAATATACTGCTACCAGCGTCTGCTACTAGCGTTCTACTATTAGCGGTCGGCGTTCGTGCTCACGGTTGGTTCGTTGTGGCTGCGGCGTTGTATAGATCCAGTAGCCGGCGTCGAGGCGGTGTTCGACGTGCTTGGGCTGGCGTCGCTGACGGCGTCGCTAGCTGCGTCGTACAAGATCACGGTCCAAGCGCCCGTGTAGGGAATGCCGGTGGTTGTTGGCGTTGGGGGCACCACCCGGATGGGTGGCAACAACGCTGGAGACATCCCTGGCCGTAGCAGGTGGTAGCTTCCTCCGTTGACTCCCCGGAACGGGCACAGGCACGGCAGGAAGTCTACGATGCGATGCCGTAGAACCCGAGCTCACCGACGCAGTAGCCGGCGTCGCTCTCTTCCAGCCGATGTGTCCCTGATCCGACGGAGCCTCCGCTTCTCTCCTGTTTCCCCCCCGTGCCTCGCCCTCACTCGCCGTTTTATAGCCTTCGCATTAGTAGACTTAAGCCATGTCATCGTCGTCTTGTTCTTCTGTTCTCCACCAATCATCTCTCTCCAACTCAGCGAATGCTTCTGCTCCAATTATCTCTCTCCACCTCACCAAATGCTTTTTCATCTTCTTTATTCTTCGGTTAATCCGCGTTGTCTTCTTCACACCTCTCTCCTTCGAAATTTTTTTAGGCTCCTTAATATATAAGACAAGGGCCCCCTCTCTCAAGAGATTTCCATGAAAAACTGCTCACGTCATCCTCATCTTCAGGCCATCCAGCCAACCGACTATCTTCTGTGGCGGTTCTGCACCCAGCACACAACACACCGCAGAGGTCCAGCACACACCAAACGCACACCACTAACACAGCACACCAAATTGCGTTTTCAGAACACTAACACACCACTGCCACTGTCAGCACAGAGTCCTTAATAAACATGTTCGTGTCCACGACACACTCCCCTGTATGATTTGTATGATCACATAACACTAACAACAGCAACGACAACAAGATAAATTAAAGATAAATTAGCACAGCAACAAGATACATCCCAGCTATATCTAGATCTGTTCAGTTACCTCTATCTGTATACAAGCGTAATTTGTAACATATGACCTCCGTTTGCGTGGCCCATTCGAAAACGTCTCCCCCTTGATTTGGAGTAGAGCTGTGAACGTCTGTCTTCATTCACATTGGGCTTCATTAGTAATTCATCCCCTCCTGCATTTTTCTTCCCACTGCACGTGGGCACCTCAGCAACATCAGCTGTCTCCTCGGCCGCTACCGAACAAGCTACCTTGCGGGAGTACCGCTGTACGGGACTCTTTCTTCATATTTCTTCAACATATTTACGTGGAAAACCCTCTTAGTGCCATCTATCAATGCTTCATAATACATGTCCTTTTTCTTCCTCGTCACAAGATACGGGTCCTTCCACTGCATCAATAACCAACAACTTATTATGATCCGTGGGTAGCAGGACGAGAACCCTGTCGCCCGGATCCAGATTCCTGTGAATGGCTTTCTTTTCATAATATCTCTTATGGCGTTCACGCGACTTTTCCAGGCCTTGATGTGCAAGCCTGCATGTTTCCTTCAACCTGTCCCGCAACTCAAGAACGTACGTGTATGTTGTCCTGAGATCCGATGCAATATCCCCATTAGTACTCGGCTCCTTGAGTATTGTAAGTGGACCTCTAACGGTTCTTCCATTCGACATCTCGAAGGGCGAGAAACCAAGACTCGCTTGCGGTACTTCGCGGTAAGCGAACAAAAGAGCTGGGAGATATCTATCCCAATCAGTAGTTCTCCCCTGGCACATTTTCTTGATCATATACTTGAGGGTGCCGTTCAACTGCTCTACAAGCCCATTACATATCGGATGGTAAGGCGTCGTCAGTAACTGCCTTACTGACAAAAGGCGGTTAACCTCCTTCATTAGTTCCGATGTGAAGTTTGAGCCCCGGTCACTCAAAACATCCCTCGGGAACCCATAACGCGAAAACATTTCCACAAGACCCTCCGCCACTTGGATACTGTCAACAGTTCTCCGTTGAATAGCGTCACGATAACGAGTAGCCACGTCAACCAGAGTAGGCACATATCTATTGCCTTTGGAGTATACTGGAGAGATTGGCCCCACAATGTCAATCGCCACTCGCTGAAACGGTAGGTCGATGGTTGGCATCTTGCCCAGAGGTAGAGGACCAACTCTTCCCTTCGGAACTGTGCACTGGTACACATCACGTGAGCGAACAAAGCGCTTAACGTCACTCTGAACACCCGGCCAAAAGAACTCCTCGGTGATCCTAGACACAGTTTTTTGAACACCCTTGTGTCCGGCCATAATGGCGTCATGTCCTAAGCGTAGCACGGTCTCTCGAATATCTCTCGGTAACACCAGCTTTTGAACCCGCCTTCCTGAACTTAATATGCATTCCCTGTGCAGAAGAGCATTTCCCAATTGATATTCGAAGGACGTGCTACTCCTCTTTCTTTTCACTTTTTCCCCGACTCTTTCAAAGCAGGTCCTCAGGCTCGGTTCTTCTTTTTGCCTAAATGCAATTTTGCCCCGTGTTACGCTCAGGCACATCGAAACAGGAGTACAGAGGGGACGCTGCGTTGCTCGGGCTGTCGCTTGACCCCCCTTCTTATTGCCGGCGATTTTAATTGCGCTCACGTGGACTGGGGCTATCGGCGCACAAACCACAGAGGCACAGGTTTATACAATGAGACTCTTGCGCTCCTCCTGACCATCTTTAATGATTTCAGCTTACCTACGCGGATTGGTAACAGTGTAACTGCCGATACTAGCCCAGACCTCATGCTTGGTAGAAACTTGGACCACCTGCAGTGGGAAAGAATGCTTTCCACAGAAGGCAGCGATCATCACCTAATTCGAATAAGGCTAAACTATCGCCGATCTCAGCGCAAATTTACCGTTAAGCACACTAATTGGGACGTGCTCCGCAAATTTAGACAAGCGCAGCCAACACAGGCCCCCTTCGACCTAGACACCTGGATTATTCAGTTGCAAAAAGACGAGCCAGCACGCTCAAACGCTCGACTCTACCCCAGACACCCCTGTTAATGGCAGCAAGCTCGCCTACCCCCTCCAAGCACAGCACAACATAACGCAAAGGTGGAAGACTCAGAAGCACAATAGGAGACTAAAACTCGAACTTGCCCAAATTCAATCCCAAATTGTACAATGCAGTGCCACTCTTTGCAAAGCTAACTGTGCTCAGGTTTGTGACGGCCTCCGCGGCAATCTCTCCACAACACGCGCTTGGCATCTGTTACGGCACATGCTAGACCCCACGCAATCCAAATCTCAGACGCGCCTAAGCATTCGCCGCCTCGCTCACAACCATCCACAGGACACCGACGCCTTCCTCGCCGAAGTGAAATGCACCTATACAACCCCCGGTCTCCCTTGCAAGAATCCTGATTATGCGGGCCCACACCAGCCCGAGCTTTACGCCCTTATTACAGAATCAAAATTTCGCACCGCCCTAGTGAAATTACGGAATAGTGCTCCCGGAGATGATCATATTTCCAATGCAGCCCTTAGAAACCTTGACGATGCTTCCATCTCCGACTTAGTCAACTAATTTAACGAATGTTGGGTGGCAGGTACTCTCCTTGCCTCGTGGAAGCATGGAACAATTATTTTTATTCCAAAATCCCACAAGCCTATCACCCAAGAAAACATCCGCCCCATTTCACTTACATACTGTCAAGGCAAGGTCTTCGAGCACATAATTCTTGCTCGGCTAACAACGTACATGGAAGACAACCACCTTTTCCCCCACAGTATGCTCGGCTTTCGTGCGCATCTATCTGCGCAGGACGCCCTTCTTCAAATTACCCATGACGTGCTTGATGATACCATCCCCCACCACACTAAAGCTCTCCTGGCAGGGGACTTCACCAACGCATTTGACAGAATTCGACATGATGCCATCTTACGGGAACTGCACGCTCTACAGGTCTACAGGTAGGCCCTAAAACCTACAACTACACTCGCGTGTTTCTCTCGGGCCGCACTGCCTCCCTGCACATAGAACAGATTACCACATCCCCTTATACACTCGGAGAGCTCGGAACCCCTCAAGGGGCGGTCCTTTCTCCCCTTTTCTTTAACGTTGCTCTCATCCCCCTAGCTCACAAACTGGCTCTAATCCCACACCTAAAACATACCCTGTACGCTGATGGCTGATGATATTACCACATGGACCACTCATCGTTCTGACGAGGAAATTGAGGAAACTCTTCAGTTAGCAGCAGACACCATCTCCTCTCACGCGTCATCCATCGTGCTCGAATGTTCCCTATGTCCGCGCTCTTCCTAATTACGCCAAAATCGGGCGCTAACTCTACCATCCAAATCAATTTAAAAGGATCCCCTGTCCCCATAACACCCACACTCCGCATCCTTGGCCTCCACTTGCAGGATTCTGAACGAAATGAACATACCCTTAAAAGGCTCAAGGCCTCCACGCAATCGGTGTTGCACCTTCTACGCCGAGTGTCCTCCCTTAACAAGGGTTTAGACGAAGCGGACAACATAAAAGTAGTGCACGCATTTACGCTTAGCCGCATTCTGTACGCAACCCCATATCTCAAATTGAACCGCACGGAAACCGAACGCCTGAACGCAATGATCCACCTTGCGACTAAGGAAGCCCTAAACCTACCTCGTCGCACTACCACAGCCAAACGTCTTGCACTAGGCATGCATAACAACATTCAGGATCTAGTTGACGCGCACCTTCAGACACAGTAACTTAGACTTGCCACGAGCGCCACTGGCCGCCATATAATCTCTTCCCTTAATAATAACTTGTTTATTTCCATCAGTGATGGGGGAGACTGCGGATAAAAGCCGCTTGACAACAAGCGACTTGACTGAAGCCCGCAGCCTCCCTACAAAGCAGGCAGCGATAGGACAACAACAACAAAAAAAACTCGCAGAAAGCACAATATTCAAAATTAATGCACGCACACTTGATAGTCACAACAGGTAAACATAACAAAAGGCAAGATAACACTTTTAGTTGTTATTGTAAGCAAGGATTGTTAATGAAATGTTGGCGTAGGGTTCGTACAGAAATCGTATGCAAATCTACACCTGATTTGTGAAATTAATTTAAAAGGGTTGGCAGTGTGTATGACACTTTTTGCCTGGAATAATTTACCCGCGCAGTGACCACTTTCCACGGTTCTGTGTAACGGGTGGTGTAGGAATGTGTGTTTTTATCGAGATCTGATAATTCATGAAAAAACTTGAGATTTTCTTTCACCTCCCGTTTGAAAGCCAGGCTTAACTTATAGTTATAAAGATTAAACGCGCGTATTATGTTTGCTTTCGAAAATAGCTGTGAAGTATGGGAATGATACGGTGCATTAAAAAGTGCTCGAACAATTTTTTTTTGAAGTATATGTATTCTTTCAAGATTTGTACGTGTCGTGGTACCCCATACCAATACACAATAATACAAAGAAGAAAAAAAGAGAGTATTGTGTGATGACCCCCATAATGCGCAGGTCCACACGGGACGGAGAGGCAAAGAGACACCGTATGGCTCAGTTTAAACAAACAGGTATATTCAATAATTACACATGATTAAGATTTTACATCAGAGGCTGGGGCGTCCGAGCTTACGTGCCGACGACTTCATGGGGGCGATGGAGTGGCTCCGGAGTTGGGCTCGAGCGGTTGCTGGCAGAAGCTGCACGCCGTCGGGCTTCGGCGCTGAAGGCCCTCTTGGCGAACGATGTCGTCCTGAGCGTGCGTTGCAGTAGAATTTCAATAGTCGTCCGTTTCTTCGAGGATGGTTCACAAACCCTTCCTCTAGTGTCGTTCGGCTTGGAAGATGAACAGGAGGCGAGCTTGTAGATGATGACAGCAGAGCATAATTTTACAACATACATATACAGAGAGTTAAACTGGAAAAAAGCAGAACTGAATTTACAAAAGAACAAACTTTGCACTACTTTACTCATCGACCGGGCAGGTTAGTGCCTAAGTAGCATCACATTACATGCTAAGCATGGAGCCCCAGCTCAGACTGGACTGCATCCGTTTACATGTGCTTTTAAGCACTTGATTAACAAAGGACTAAGGGCGGTCATTTCCAGTGGCCCGCCCAAAGCATCAATTCTCCAATCCAAAATAACATGCGAGATGGGGACCACCCCTTGGGTTGGGCTTAGCCTCGACCCCAGAGTCTGTTAACAATACAAACTAAATAAACAACAAAAACGCCACCACTCTCTCTCAAGTGAGAGTATACACAGGCTCTCTCTTCGGAGCTAATTCACTAGCGCCTGTCTTTCCACATTCTTGGCGAGTACTGCCTGTCCGCCATGACAGGTGTCCGTCACGGCCCTTCTGGGAATGCGCTTTTGTTCACGAGGCACGGCGGGAAGCTGTGGGTGCCTTCCCGGCGATAGCCCACAAAGAAAGGGGAAGGAGGGAAAGAATGTTGTCTTCGCGGTAGCGCATAGCGTCGGCTGTGGTACGGCGCGCTCTGGCCCGCTGACAGCTCCCTTGTCCTGGAATGTGCCCGGAAATTGGGGAGGATAAAGCCTGTTTCCCCGGGGCGGCGGCGGGTCCGGTTGTTCTGGTCGTCACTCAAAGAGCATGGCTGGGTAATTGATGATGCCGCTGTCACGGGTCTCCGTCTACGCCGCGCCGTCGAACGTGGATCCTCGTAGCACACACGGAATGTCACACTTGCTCACCCTCCAGAAGAATGTTCTCCGAACATTTGAGTCCACGCAGCTCCCCTTGTCTTTCTGAATCGCCTCGCACAGTGCGTCCGACAAAAACACTTTTCGCTGCACTCAACACCACTGCACAACACCATATGCCTCCGCTGTCAATACTGGCGTCTCCAGGGGCAGCACTGATCTTCTTTTACAGATAAACATGAAACTCAGCACCCAAGCCTCTCCTTTCTAGTCCAAACTGGACGAAATAAATTTACCACAGTTACAAAGGAGCTCCCACTTCTAGCACGATCACGGCACAGTCAAAAATATAGATAACGAAAGGAAGTAGGGCAGGTTCTGCATGCGCTCCGCATGCTCTCCTGTGAAGGTGTTACTTAATGACAGAAAGGTTTAACTACCAACTCCGATAACTTAACACATAAGCACATAGCAATGTTATGAGCTGCGGCATTACACAATTCTAACCAGTTCACAACTCCGCTCTGTTTACGCCATTAGTCCGACTTAGCTTTCCGATTTCGCAGCGGATATCGGCCTTCATGAGTCATACTAAGTAAGTCTGTGCCCCTTTGTCTGCTTTGGGACTCGCGAGGGCTCGTGGCAGGAGCCTCTCCTGGCGTTATCTGCGCGGCAACCTCGCGCGCTTCTTCTTCTAGCAATGCATGAAGCAAATCCGGTGGCATTTCGGCCGTCACCTCTGGCGCCTGCCGAACAAATGCAGGAGAGGGCGTTTCTTGCGAACTATCTGCGCGCTCCGCTTCACTTCTGTCCCCATCAAAATCCGCGCTTTCCCTTTCCTCATTTCGTGAATACTGAACCGGTGCCGACTTGAGGCGATTTGCGTGTATCCTTATCAAGCGCCGGTTCACGTCTCGGACTCTGAAGTTTACCGGAGAAAGCTTCTCGACAACCTCGCACGGTCCTCTCCACTTCGTCTGGAACTTACGAGCTAGCCCACTCTGCCTTTGGCAGTTTTCAATGTACACGCTGTCCCCCACATCAAACGGCGCGTCTCTAGCACTGCGATCGTGCACCTTCTTCCTGCGCTTCGCCGCTTTCTTTAAGGCCTCCTTTGCGATGTCCCTCGCCACTTGCAAGCGCGATTCTAGCTCCACCTTATAGTCGTCCAGTGAAGCGTATGGGACACGACGGGGGCCCTCTGGCACTTCACTAGGCTGGTCCGGGTCTCGGCCGTAGAGAAGATAGAATGGCGATTCGCCCGTGCTCTCTTGTGCTGCGGAATTGTAGGCAAACATTGCATACGGGAGCCACAAATCCCAGTCCCGCTGGTCGCGCGAAACAAAATGCGACAGGAACCCGGCCACGGTTTGGTTCAGTCGCTCCACCGCGCCGTTGCAAGCCGGATGGTACGGTGTTGTCTGCTTCTTAGCGATCTTAAGCAGCTCGCAAACTCTCCTCATTAGCTGCGACACGAAGTTCGTTCCCCGATCTGTCAAGAGTTGCCTCGGGGGTCCATGTCGGAGCACGATCTGTTCGACAAATGCTCTTGCAACCGTGTCTGCCTTCTGATCTGGGAGTGCTACCGCTTCCGCGTATTTTGAAAGGTGATCGACAAATACTAAAATGTACTTGTTTCCGGAAGTGGTCGTGGGCAATGGGCCCATTATGTCCATACCTGTCCGCTCGAAGGGAGCCGAAACCTCAGAGAACGGCTGAATTGGAGCGGGTCTTCGTCCCTTGGGTGTTTTTCTTTCGAGACAGGAATGACACTTCGCACAGTAGTCTCTAACATCCTGTCGCATGCCACTCCAAAAGTACAAACGCTCCACACGCCTGCGTGTCTTCGCTACGCCAAAATGACCGGCGCATGGCGCATCGTGAAACGCGCGAAGAACCCTTTCTGTCCACGACCGAGGTATGACGACTCTCTCCCAAGCGGTTTTCTCTAATCTCCCTTTCCTGGTTGGCCTCGTGCGCCGACACAGGGTGCCGTCTTTGTCAATGAAATAACCTAGCTGTTCGGGGTGAGACGGTGCGCCCTCTAAGCTTTCGATTATTCGCTTCAGGTCAGGATCTTTGCACTGCTCTGTGCGTAATTCGGCGGGGTCGACTACGGGGACAAACTCATCTATAGCTGCCACGGCAGCTGTGCGGCTGAGTGCATCAGCATTCAGATGTGTCTTTCCTGACTTGTGCTCAACTTCAAAGCAGTATTCCTGCAGGTGTAGATTCCATCTAGCGAGTCGCGAGCTAGGGTCCCTGACACTCATCACCCATTTCAGAGGATGGCAGTCTGTGACTAGCTTGAATTTGCGGCCGTAAAGGTAGCATCTGAAGTGCTTTACTGCCCAGACAACGGCGAGGCACTCCCTTTCCGTAGCTCCGTACTTTTGCTCTGTGGGGCTCAGCTGTCGGCTAGCAAAAGCAACGGGATGTTCTTTGCCCTCGATAACCTGAGATAGCACGGCACCCACTGCGAACTTTGACGCATCTGTGGCCATAACGAAGGGCAAATTAAAATCCGGGTGGCGCAACAGCGGTGCACTCATTAGCTTCCTTTTCAGGGCCCCAAAAGCATTCTCCGCGTTTTCGTCCCAGCGAAAGGCGACATTTTTTGCTGTTAAGGCGGTGAGCGGCTTAGCGAGCTTGGCGAACTCCTCTATGTGCCTTCGGTAGTAACCGATCAGGCCGAGAAACTGCCGGATCTGGCGGACGCTAGTCGGGGATGGAAAATCCGAGACACACCTTAGTTTCTCAGGGTCCGGTCGCACGCCGTCAGCTGAAACAACGTGCCCGAGGTATTTCACCTCGTTTTTGAGGAATTGGCACTTAGAGAGCTTCAGCTTGAGACCCGCTGCTCTTAGTCGCACCAAAACCTGCTCAATATCGCGCAAATGGTTATCAAAACTGTCACTGTATATGATAATGTCATCCATATACACGAAGCACAGCCTCCCCAGAAGACCTGCCAGGATAACATCAGCGGTTCTCTGCCAGACAGCAGGGCTGTTGGCCAGACCCATCGGCATTCTTTTCCATTCATAGTGCCCTGAGGGCGTGTTGAATGCCGTTTTCTCGGCATCTGCCGGATCCATTGCTATCTGCCAGAATCCCGCCGCCATGTCCACTACCGTGAAGTACCTGGCAGAGCCCAGCTGAGAAAGCGTCTCCTGTATATTGGGGATGGGGTATTGATCGATGCGAGTTACGGCATTTAGTTTGCGGTAGTCCACTACCAATCGATACGAGCCATCTGGCTTTTCCACCAATAGTGCTGGTGCTCCCCAGGGTGACTTTGAGTGTTCGACAATGCCGCGATCAATCAGGTCCTGCACCTGCCGCTCCATCTCCTCACGTTGGGAGTAAGGAATCCTGTACGCACGCTGGTAAACGGGCGATGAAGTGCCGGTTTCTATCCTGTGCTTTATAACGCCACAGCAGCCCAAATCCAGGTTGGACGCGGCGAATACCTCCGAGTAGTCGTTCAGCAAACCAGCCAGAGCCTCCCTCTCCCTGGATTTTACGTGAGAAAGATCGAACGACACCTTTGGAGCAGCCGAAGGACTAGCATGCTCTACAGTTGCGAGTACCGTATCGGTGGGCTCACGTTGCTCTATCGCAGAGGTGAAGAAAGCCAATGTTTTGTTCTTGGGAAGGCTCAGTGGCTGCTGGCTACAGTTAAGCACCCGTAGGGGGCACTCTGTGGGCGTCATTAACTGTCACGAGGCACGCGGATGCCTTCAGGCCATTGCTGAGAGAGTCGACCGGCTCAAGCACTCCCACGGCGCCGCTCTCTACATCTGAGGGCACAAACGCGTACAAAATGTGCTCCGACCAAGGAAGGACGACCGCCTCCTCGACCAGCCGGACGGCAACCCGCGAATATACCTTCTCCAATGATCCCACTGTTTGACGGGTGTCAATATCGGTAATGCGAATCTCAGCCCCTCTCCTGTTCAAAAACGGAACTTTTGAGCCGCCCGCGTTAACCCCTTCCTCAGAGAATGAGACTACTACCTTCCCTTTTCTCAAAAAATCCTGCCCTAATATACCTGACACTCCGTTTGGCAGAGACACCGTGTCCGGGCATACGTAGCAGGGGTGCTCCAATGCAATTCCGCCGAGAGAGAAGTGTAACCGGTAGAGTCCACTTATGCCAAGAGGATCCCCCGTTATGCCTACAAATTTGGTTGCCATACCACCAGACGCTTCCAACACCTCGCGGTCCCCCTTCCTTCGAAGCGTGTTAAAACTGCTCTCCTTAAGCAATGTCACCGTTGACCCCGTATCTATCAACAATTCCATACAACAACCATTTAACTTGCAGCGCACAACAGGGCATGCCTCGTCGGCCACACAGACTACCACCACCTCATCATCTACTGCTCCCTCCCCACGCTCCTCAGGCTGGGGAGGACTAACTAGTTTTTTTGTCTCGGTATCTGGAGCCCCGCTGTAGGCTTGCTTAGGGCGTGTCTCGCCTGCTTCTCTTTGTGGCTCCCCACGGCGCACGTTTTGGCAGAACCTGGCGATGTGTCCGCGACCCTGGCAAGCGAAGCATACGATTTCTTCAAAATCTCGCATACCGCGCCTGTAGCTTTGTGGCGGTCTCCGGTTTCCAGCGAATGGGCGCTGTTGAGCGCGCGCTTCAACCTGGCATTCTACCTGCTGAGATAGCAGCTGTTCTAAGCGATCTAACCGCTCTGTCAAGAGAGCAACCTCAGGGTTGAGCACCGCTCTCTCTATGACGCGTACTCTCGCTGCGGCTGTCGTTAACGCCTCATTTTGTTCCTCATCCAATGCGGCCTCCACGGCTTGGTCGAAATTGCTCGGCTTGCGCGAGAGCACGAACCGGCGCACGGGGTCTTGCAGACCAGCCACGAACAAAGCGGTCATTTCCTCTTTAAGTAGATCCTCCGCGTATTTTTTCCTTAGCTGGTCTCCTTCCTCCTCCCTGCTTAACGTATCGCGCGCTAGGCGCTGAAGCCGCGACGCAAATGTTCGCACGTCCTCCCCTACCATCTGTCCGGCGTCACGGAACCTCTGTACCCGCACGTGACGTGGTTCAGTGTCGAAATGCTCAAACGCGAGCTTCTTAAATTCCGCAAATGATTTTGTGGATTTTACTTTTTCGTCTCGCCATGCAAAATCATGAGCAGCTCCTGCCATCTTACACCTCGCCATTCCCAGCATTTGAGCATCGGACCATCCCCCCATTTTCCCAATCTCTTCTAGCATGGAAAAGAAATCGCAGATTGGAACCCCTGTCTTATCTCCCGTAAACGACGGAATGACGCTTCCTAATGCCAGCATGCTTGCTCCGAGCGACGGCTGTGGAGTGGGAGCTCCCTCAGATACAGTCATTTTTTTTTCAAGCCCTCCAGTGCCTCAAGCCTCTCAAATGGGGGTAAAAGTCCCACAATCACTCCCGTGATTCCCTTTTGATTACAATTTTGAAGCCATGAATGTCACAGCATTCAGAGGACATTTGCTTTTGAGACCCCACTTCTGACACCAGTGTGATGACCCCCATAATGCGCAGGTCCACACGGGACGGAGAGGCAAAGAGACACCGTATGGCTCAGTTTAAACAAACAGGTATATTCAATAATTACACATGATTAAGATTATACATCAGAGGCTGGGGCGTCCGAGCTTACGTGCCGACGACTTCATGGGGGCGATGGAGTGGCTCCGGAGTTGGGCTCGAGCGGTTGCTGGCAGAAGCTGCACGCCGTCGGGCTTCGGCGCTGAAGGCCCTCTTGGCGAACGATGTCGTCCTGAGCGTGCGTTGCAGTAGAATTTCAATAGTCGTCCGTTTCTTCGAGGATGGTTCACAAACCCTTCCTCTAGTGTCGTTCGGCTTGGAAGATGAACAGGAGGCGAGCTTGTAGATGATGACAGCAGAGCATAATTTTACAACATACATATACAGAGAGTTAAACTGGAAAAAAGCAGAACTGAATTTACAAAAGAACAAACTTTGCACTACTTTACTCATCGACCGGGCAGGTTAGTGCCTAAGTAGCATCACATTACATGCTAAGCATGGAGCCCCAGCTCAGACTGGACTGCATCCGTTTACATGTGCTTTTAAGCACTTGATTAACAAAGGACTAAGGGCGGTCATTTCCAGTGGCCCGCCCAAAGCATCAATTCTCCAATCCAAAATAACATGCGAGATGGGGACCACCCCTTGGGTTGGGCTTAGCCTCGACCCCAGAGTCTGTTAACAATACAAACTAAATAAACAACAAAAACGCCACCACTCTCTCTCAAGTGAGAGTATACACAGGCTCTCTCTTCGGAGCTAATTCACTAGCGCCTGTCTTTCCACATTCTTGGCGAGTACTGCCTGTCCGCCATGACAGGTGTCCGTCACGGCCCTTCTGGGAATGCGCTTTTGTTCACGAGGCACGGCGGGAAGCTGTGGGTGCCTTCCCGGCGATAGCCCACAAAGAAAGGGGAAGGAGGGAAAGAACGTTGTCTTCGCGGTAGCGCATAGCGTCGGCTGTGGTACGGCGCGCTCTGGCCCGCTGACAGCTCCCTTGTCCTGGAATGTGCCCGGAAATTGGGGAGGATAAAGCCTGTTTCCCCGGGGCGGCGGCGGGTCCGGTTGTTCTGGTCGTCACTCAAAGAGCATGGCTGGGTAATTGATGATGCCGCTGTCACGGGTCTCCGTCTACGCCGCGCCGTCGAACGTGGATCCTCGTAGCACACACGGAATGTCACAATTGTAAATAAGAAGCTTTATATTGAAAGGTTATATAGCTCTGTTTTGCGCCGTCATACCAACAACACGAGATAGCTTCCCTGACACAGATTCAATGTGCGCATCCCAAAGCATATTTTGTGTGAAGATAACTCCAAGTATTTTAACACTACTATCTATTTCGATTTTTTCATTCTCGTAAAGAAGGGTGATTAGACTGCTCTTTATTTGCTTCGATTTCGGTCTGAAAATTACGGCTTTTGTATTTTTTGTATTAATTTGTAGACTGTTTGCTGCGGACCATTTATGAAGGGATCTTAGAGCAGAGTTGGGTTTATTCTGAAGGCTACTAGGTTCAGGTGATGAAAAAAATATACTAGCGTCATCAGCGTATAAAATGTATTTTGCATCTCTGTAGATATGAACTAAGTCATTTATATACACTATAAAAAGGAACGGGCCAAGAATACTGCCTTGAGGAACACCTCTGTTTATTTGTTTCAAATCTGAACGGCAGTTCTCTATTTGTACATATTGATGGCGATGATCTAGGTACGATTTTATGAGATTTTGACTGTGTCCTCGAACGCCGTAAGTCTCAAGCTTTTCAAGTAATATGGAATGATGGATGCAATCAAATGCTTTAGTGAAATAAATCTATGTAAAGGCCGAGCACAAAATTCTTGTTGTCAAACTGCGACAGAATAAATTCTTTTTGCTCAAGTAGTGCTAATTCCGTCGATCGGCATTTTCTAATCCAAACTGGGCAGAGGAAATAAGATTATGCTTATCAAAAAAATTAGACATTTGCATATGTATTAGCTTCTCTAATCCCTTGGATAGCACCGGTAAAATGGAAATAGGCCTGTCATTTTTGATATCGTTTACGTCACCTTTCTTAAACAGGACCGAAACTCTTGCAATCTGCATTCTCCTCGGAAAGATAGCGCTCGCCAAAGACATATTAAAGATACAAGTGAGATATGGAGAAAGAATATCGAGCACATATTTGATTGGCCGGACCTGCATGCCTTCTACGTCGCAACTTGAGCTATTTTTGAGTGAAAGGAAAACTGACTGTACCTCAAGTTCCGTAAAAGGGCGAAAAAAAAGTGAAAATTGATTTCTATCAGGCAGTAATGTCGAAATATCAGTCGATGCACAACTATTGGAGTAGCCCACAAAATAATCGTTAAACGTATTTGCTAGAGCAATTCCCGATATTTCTTTGCCACCAAGAAGTAGCTTTTCTACACGCGGAGATGACCTGCGACGATTCAAGAGGGTATTTAACTTCTGCCATAAAATATCAGGTTTATTCGAGCAGCTGTCAAATTCGGCATGAAAATAGAATTTCCTATGTACTTTTAGTTTTCTGTTCAGTTTGTTTCTAAATGATTTATATTCCTTTAATACGCATGGATCCTTGGTCTTAATAAACTTGTGGTAGAGTGCATTTTTACAAATTATTTGCTTTAACAATTCGGGAGTTATCCATGGCTTTCTTATCTTTTTACCCAGTCTAAACTTCTGTTCTGGGAAATGGCGCTTATATATTCGAGAGATCTCATCAATAAGCTTGCTGTACGCGATGTCTACGTTATCTGTTTCCAGAATTTCCTTCATGTCGCAACACTGTAACTCAGCTCTGAAACTATCTAAACCAGTCTGTGTAATGGTCTGGAGGGAAACGTACTGATGCTTTTTGTTTGATATAAGATTATGTTTTCTTAACAGAAAAAATATTGGAAGGTGGTCACTTAGGTCGTATCATATTACACCACTAGCAGCGTTTGTAGAATCGGCATTTGTAATAAACAGATCAAGCAGTGTTTCGCTTTCGGTTGTGATCCTAGTTGGCGCACGGATGACATTTTCATATCCGTTTGAGGTTAAAATGGTTAGCATGGCCTTTTGCGGTGCAGAGATGGTCAACATGTCAATATTGAAATCCCCGGCAGACACCAAGTAATTACCAGTTTCTGAAGTAAATGACAGCAGTTGCTCATAAAAAGAAAAGAAGCTAGAAAGGTTTCCATGTGGTGGTCTGTAGCAAACAGAAAACGTATAGTCATTCACGCAAGCTGTTATAATTTCAAAATCATCGCAGCAGATACAAAAGTCGGAAAGCAACTCGCAGTTCACATGCTCTCTTAACAACAGCATTACACCACCGCCCCGATGATTTGTTCGATTCACACTGTACGACCGGTAGGACGGAAAATTGGGCAGCTCGCAGTCATCCCTGCACCAAGTTTCACTAAGCATGACTGCATCAAAAAAAAAAATTAAAACCCGTGATGAAGTCATTTATGTCGGTTTCCTTGCTGTACAGCGAGCGAACGTTTAGGTGAAGGCATTTCAGTGAAACAGCATGGTGACTTGAGACAAAGGTGTTTAACTCATGCGGAAGAATATTGAATTGAATTGAGTTTATTTCCGTTCGAAACAACGGAGGGGGCTCGAACAAAAAGTGAATCAAGTCCACTTGACTACGTTCGAGCCCCCTTTACATGGCATTTGGTGAGGACAAAATTTTAGTAAAACAACAGATACATTTACAGATTGCAGAATAGAACAAAAAAATGTTAGTTATGCACAGAAAATCTTACAAAATAATTTACACAATGCCAATATGCAATTCTAAGTGCAGGGTTCATAGAAATAAGTACATATAAAAATAATATGGGGGAACAAGGCAAAAGAAGTATTAATTACACAGAACAAGCTCGACAAGACAATTCACAGAGTGAAATTATACAATTTTAGATAGAATATGTACAAAGCAAGTTAGGAAATAAAATAACGATGAAAGTATTTATTGCTCCGCAGCAGAAGCCTAATACAATAAGGCAATGAGAATGATGACATCAGTTAAAAGTGGGCAGTATTGTTCGTGAGAAAAGCCTTTACCATGGAAATGTTAGTGCGGTTGATGTCAATTTGATTGTAGTGAAGTGTGTTTAGTAAAGTTGGAAGTGAGTGGCGCAACATTTGTTGTCCTAGCTTTGTCCGGGAAAAAGGAATTTCCCAAGGCTGTGAAAATCGCAAGTCACGGCAACTTGTTGACTTGCTTGTTTGTGCTATTGCATTAAATTCTAGCTGGTTATTTCGGAGTTGTTGTTTGTATTTTTTTACCAATATCTGTGAGTATAAGCAATGCACACTTGTTATCTTAAGCTGAGTAAAATATTCTTCTGTATGTGCTTGTGGATCGGCCCCTACAATATGACGAACGGACTTTTTCTGCAGTACATGTATGCGATTTAGATTAGTTGAGGTTGTTGTACCCCATACAAGAAAGCAATAGTTTATATGAGAACATATTAATGCATTGTATCTGTGTAGTTTCACGGCTTGCGGTAAGAACGAGTGAAATTTTGCCAAAATTCCAACTGATTTAGACATCTTTGTTAAAATATAATTGACATGGTTGTCCCATGACATGTTTTTGTGCAGATATACTCCTAATGTTTTAATTGTGTCTACGACTTGTATTGCCTCTGATCCTAATGTAATATCAAAAGTGTGCGGTATCTGAAGCTGCCTGGGCGAAAAAATGACGGCTTTTGTTTTTTTAGCATTAATTTCAAGGGAGTTCTCAGTGCTCCACTCATGAAGATCACGCATGACGTTGTTTATTTCAGCCTCTAGCAGTTGCAAGTTACTGTTGCGAAATAATAGGGTGGTATCGTCTGCATATGATATGAAATGAGCAAGCGGGCTAATTCTGGTGATGTCATTCACGTAAAGGTTGAACAAGAGAGGCCCAAGAATGCTTCCCTGGGGTACGCCAGTATTAATTGGTCTGCGCGATGACAGGTGGTCATTTATTGAAACGCTTTGCATTCGATGTTTAAGGTATGATGTTATAAGGGATAGAGCTGTTCATCTTATTCCATATATTTCAAGTCTTTTTAACAATGTTTGGTGATTGAGTCGATCAAAGGCTTTTGATTGATCTATGTATATACCAACTATGATTTCTTTTTCTTCAAAAGCTTTTAATATTATTTCTTTCTGCGTTAGTAGGGCTAGTTCTGTTGATTTCCATTTCCGAAAGCCAAATTGTGTTGGTGTTAATATGTTGTACTTTTCGACAAATTTGCTAATGCGAGTGTGAATTATTTTTTCTAATCCTTTTGAAAAAATAGGTAGCAGCGATATCGGACGGTAGTTAGACAAATTGTTCCGATCTCCACCTTTGAAAACTGTAATCACTTTGGAAGTTTGCATCTTAGCTGGGAAAACGCCTGTGGTAGGGGCTTGATTGAAGATATAGGTAAGATGTGGAGCTAGCAGGTCCAGTGCGGACTTGATAGGCCTTACTTGAAAACTATCAATGTCACACGCAGAACTGTTACGTAGGGACATAAATGTTTCAAATACTTCACTGACGTGTACAGGACAAAGAAAGAAACTGTTTCGATTCCTAGTCATAGTTCTCACTGATTCCGGACAATGAGCATTGGTTACCTGATTTACAAAATGGTTGTTGAATGCTTCAGCTAGTTGCTGTCCATCAATAACTACCCCATTTAAGATTACCTCAAGGGGATCTTGGTTAGAAGATTTTCGATTAAGTAGTTCATTTAACCTCTTCCACATGATTTCTGATTTCATGTTATGACCTGTTTCAAAAAAGTTATATAGGTACCGCCGTTTTTGACTTCGCAGTATGGCATTTGTTTTATTTCTACATTTCTTGAATAGTTTCCAATCCTCAGTGTCTCGTGTGCTCAAAAATTTTTTGAAGAGTTTATCTTTCTTTTTTATCATTTTTAAACACTCCCTAGTAATCCATGGCTTACGTGTTTTTTGTGAGTTTCTTACGGTAACAAGATGGAATGATTGCGAATATGCTTCCAGTACGATACTAAGAAAATTATTATATGCATCATCTGGTGATGACGAACTGTAAACTTGACTCCAGTTTGCTTGAGTAAATTTAAAACGGAAAGCCTTGATGGTTACTCCATTAATGTTTTGAATTTTTCTAACCGGAAAAGTTATGGTATGGGTACGTTTAGGGGACGTTTTGCTAAGCAAGAATATCGGCAAGTGATCACTGATATTGCACGAAAGTGCTCCTCCTAATACTTCATCTTCAGAAAAATTTGTGATAAATAAATCTATTAGTGTGCTTGAGTTGATGGTTATCCTTGTGGGCATGTGAATCATGTTACTGAAGCCATGAGAGGCGAGTGCTATTTGGAATAAGTGTTCCGAGGTAGACGAGTTGAGTAAGTCTATGTTGAAATCTCCCCCTAGAATTAATGTGTAGTTATTTTTATTAGTGAATTCGAACAAGGCTTCAAGGTGATCTATAAAATCCCCCACACACCCATGTGGCGGCCTGTACGCTACAGCAAAAATATATGGCTCATTAACTACAGCTAAACATTCAAGGCAGTCATTAATTACTGTGAACTGCTTAAGTAGGTCACACTGAATGTATTTTTTTATGTTCAGTTGTACTCCTCCACCCCGTGATTTGGAGCGGTTCAAGGCAAATGTCTGATAATTGTTGTCTGATATGGCATCACAGTCTGCAGTAGACCACGTCTCTGTTGGCATAATAACATCGAAAGTAAACTTAAACTGAGCAAGAAATGTAGTCAGGACATCTTCTTTCTTGCGGCTTGATCTTATATTCAAGTGAAAACACTTGATACCCTTTATATTTCTAGTTTTGATAAGATCGCCAACCTCAGCAGGCTGTGAAGCCATTTCGAACGATGAAGTAGTATAGGCAGGCTGTACTTTCCGTTCTACTGAATCTTTTGAATGTCGTTTTCACATTGGACACGAAGAACTTTTGATGTTTCATGTTTCCGCGCAAATACTTTTCCATCACGAACCCACACAAATTTCCAATCGTGTTCCTTTTTCTGTTTTTTTGCCAAGCTAAGGAGCTTCTTCATGGTAGGGCAGAGGTGCTCATTAATATACACAGTTTCAGAGTCATCAAATCCAAGGTCTTTGTTCGTTAGGTTAGTCTTTTTGGCTTTTGCGAGTGCAATGTCGCGCTTAGCACGAGACTTAAATTGAATGATTATATTCCCTCTTTTGTGGTTGTCACGAGCGGGGACGCGATGACATCTTTCGATATCATTCTCAGAGATGGTTTCACTGATAGCATCTCCAATCTTGGAAAGGATTGATGGTATGCTTTCGTCTGCTTGCTGTACTACTCCTTGAATTTCTAGGTTCGTGCTCCGTGAGTACTGTTCCAGTAACACTACACGTTTTTCAAGTTCCTCATTTCTTTTTTCTAGAACCGCACATCTTGCCTCAGAAGTGGCTTTTTCAGTGCTCAGATTCGCATTTTTTTCCACTTCTTTTGCAAGTTGTTGTTTTAGCGTCTCGATTTCAGCATGCGCAAAATCAAGGCTGTCGGTCAAACTTCTTTGCTCATTTCGAAGCTCTCGGATATCAGTTCGCACGTCCCTTTCGAGCGACAAGCGTGCAGTTTTAATTTCCTGCTGAAAGTTTTCCTTTAACTGAGCGAACTCTAGCTTTAGCTCTTCTTTTATCTTGGCTAGTTCCTTTGCCATCGGGACTAGGCTCGCTACAGCAGATAAGGATACACACACACCCCCTGATGCACGCACGCACAGCGACACACACAGCTGCTATCAACTTGGCAATGGCGACGACCAGAAGGGCAATAAGGTTTAGAAATAAAGTCGTTACACTAACCTGCAAAATGCAAGCGGTATATTCAGTCGGTGTGCTTCTTTGTCGTCGCCAATGCCAAGTGAGGGCCTCCGGCAGGCGGTGGCGGTTTATGTAGCTTCGGCAGCTGTGACGTCAGAGCTGATATCCCCTGGCTTGCCGTTGGTAGCGTTGTACACACCACCCGGTTTTTGATGGCTTCCTTCCGTCGCCCGCCCTGGCACGTGCAGGGCTTTCGTCCGTGCAAAGACCAAGCTCGTGCAATCTGCAAAATGCAAGCGGTATATTCAGTAGGTGTGCTTCTTTGTCGTCGCCAATGCCAAGTGAGGGCCTCCGGCAGGCGGTGGCGGGTTATGTAGCTTCGGCAGCTGTGACGTCAGAGCTGATATCCCCTGGCTTGCCGTTGGTAGCGTTGTACACACCACCCGGTTTTTGATGGCTTCCTTCCGTCGCCCGCCCTGGCACGTGCAGGGCTTTCGTCCGTCCAAAGACCAAGCTCGTGCAATCTGCAAAATGCAAGCGGTATATTCAGTCGGTGTGCTTCTTTGTCGTCGCCAATGCCAAGTGAGTGACTAGCCATTTTTAACAAACATTAATCTTGACACGGTCTATAGTCAGCAGGCTTAGGTTGGAAGGTCTTATCTGTGACGCACTACTACCACAGAGTCACCGTCGGCTTTGCGCAGCAAGATTTTTCCGTTCCTGTGCCACACGTACTTGCACTCGTTTTGTTTGGCCCAATCCTTAGCCTCTCGAAGCAGTTGCCGGCTTTGACTGGTCATGTTTTCTTGGATGAACAGGTTAGATTTCTCTTCTTTTAGTTTAGATCGGTTATTCAGCCATTGATCTCTGATAGATTGCCTGATATACCGAACGATTATACCTGGTATTTTTCCAGGTTTGCATGGGAGGCGGTGAATAGCGGCGACGTCTGTTTCAGCAAGTGCAGGAACCTCAATCAAACTGGCAACAGAGTTTACTTTTAGAAGCAAATTTTCATTCTCAGAAACACCAACACCGTGAATTTCTAAATTTAGCTTCCGGTTTCTCCACTCTAAGTCGTTCAAATCTGCCTCAAGTCTTCTAGTTGCATCGTCACAAGCGCGAGTGTTCTGTTCAAGGTGTTCTAGCCTTTTCCGTATTTCTTTCGATTCTTTTTCCTGTGCAGCTAGTCGCGTCAACATTTTGTCGTACTTGTCCGACATGAGCTGCACCGACCGTTCGATGCTTGGCACAGTTTCTTTGAGCGGCAACAACTCGTCCAACTTTTGGCTTATAACAGCTAGAATAGACCTGATATCAGTAAGTTCTTCAGCTCTCGGTCTCCCTTCTGTGCTTTCGGCATTTTTTCCATCATCTTTGCAGATAGAGCTGGTCCACTTTTGTTTGGCGGATTCAGAGTTATTTTTATACTGTTTTTCCGATATTCCGGCACATGCTCCAACAAGGAAAAAGTGGCTACATTCACCACACGACAGAGACAGTTCATCCGGGCTAATAGGCTCGTTACACGCAGGACATACATTGTGCGCAGGCATAGAAGCAGAGAATGCAGCACAGAGAAACAAAAAAATTCAATTTTACGTGGCAGCAGCGGAAGAATAGACAACACACTAAGAACGAGAGCAAATTTTTACAGGGCGTGGACTAACCTGCGTAGACAGGCGACAATCAACAGATGTGCCGTGTGCGCTGCCGCTGCTGCCTAAAGGTTGCTGTCCTCAGGGGTCGACGGCGTTATAGCGAAGACTGGTTATGGTAGTGGCACCCAGCGGTGAAAATCGTTGGTTTCCTCAGCTGGAGATAGCAGCACAGTCGAGCAATCACCACGTGCAGGTGACACACGGCGCGATGCAGCACGATAGCCGGGAGATAGGCGTCACGTAGGCTACAGCCAGGAAGACAGCGGCCGATGAAGAATCTGCGTAGACAGGCGACAATCAACAGATGTGCCGTGTGCGCTACCGCTGATGCCAACATACCCGCTAACCAGTCAACCCTTAAAGCCATCCCTCGACACATCCATACACCTCTCGTTGTGAAACCCCTTCCTCGAAACGTCCATCCCCAATGTCACATCCCTCGCCGCGTAGCTCGCCCTAATGTCCTCCATAAGTATTATGGGCAAGCCCACGACGCCGTTTGGGTAGACGCCGCATGTACAGCGCATGAAGCGGTAGCAGTTGCCTACAATCCAACCCTACCTCACCCCCTAACTCACCGTCTTCCCTCGGGCTCTACGCCTGAGCAGGCAGAGGAGACCGCCATCGCTCTAGCCCTTGCACATTCGGACGCCCAATACATCTTCAGCGACTCCAAAACGGCTCTGTCCAACTTTGCCAGGGGCAGGATTCACGCCCCTGCCTGGCAATTGTTGAACACCCCTACCCAAAATTTACCGCGCAGGGTAGAGCTTCAGTGGGTGCCGGCTCACTCTAGGAACCCTGGAAACGAGGCTGCCGATAAATTGGCCCGAGGTTTGATTTGCCGGGCTCAGGACAGTCTCGATCCAGGATTCTCGAGGGAGCGGGCGCACACCTTTGCGGAGCTCACGCAAATACCCTATTTGGACCGTCGGACTTGCCACCCTCCCCACCCCTCTCTTACGCACTCCCAACAGGTCCTCTTTAGACGCCTCCAGACCCGCTCTCTGTCATCCCCTCAGCTTTTATCCCACTATTGCAGCACATCCCCTGCGTGCTCCCTATGCGGTGACCCCCACGCCACACTCTCCCATATCCTTTTCCGCTGCCCTGCTGACCCTCCCCGCGGGGACAGCTCGCCATCTCGAGCTGGGAGGACTGGGAGGTCCTGCTCATATCTGCTGACCCGGCATCGCAGCTTGCTGCGGTAACTCGGGCTGCCGACGTAATGTCCTGGCATGACCTACTTGATGCAGTGCGGGACCGCGCAGTGGCCCAGGGACCCAGCTGGTTCTAAAACTCACTTGCTCAATAAAGTTTTTCTGTCTCTCGCTTGAGCTCTTGTCTCCACTGCCTACGAGAAACTGACTGCACCCGTCTGAGCTGTCGCGAGCCTTTCCTCCTTTGGATGTTCTTCAACGTCGATCATATTCCACTCGGGATCGGGGTCTTCGACACTCCCTGCACTCGTAATGCTTCTCAAGATGAGATCGTAGAGGGGTTGGTCTACGCATTTTGCCGCTACCTGCCAAGTATGATATGGCGTGGACAATAGAATTCTTGCTTCAAGAAGGTATCTAACTGTGCTATCTACAAGAGTGACGGCCGACGCTTCCACTGTAAGATCCTCGTCCTTCACCAGGCTTCTCCGAACCAAGACAGTGTTGGCTCCGCTGTCTCTAAGCACCAATATAGGACGGTCCCCTATTTGCCCAACCACCACCGGCATTGCTACTTTCGACTTGGGTGTTCCACTCACTGCCTCATTTTCCAGCGGCGTTTGCTATCCTTTCAGCTGTGCAACTTCGGGTGGCGTGACAAATTCTACCCTAGAATCGACAACGCATGCAGCTCGGTCCTGCGTTCTGTATCGGCACTAATCCGGAGTATGACCCCTCCTCTTACAACCTTGACACACAACTTGTGTTTTTTTTGGCAGCGCTACTAGTCCGACAGTCAGCTGCACGGTGTCCCACCTGTATCGTATCTGGTGCAGCACAGGCCTCGTATCTACGACCCGTGTGACGTACGAGATAACAGTCATACTCGGAACATGTTGGTGAGGGAACACACCCTCCTCCCCCACGTCACTGTATATATACATGGCCATTCAATAAAGGGGCGGTTCTTCTGCTCCCTTTGCTCGGAGCCTCTGGTCGTGTCGCGTCTGCCGCACGCAACGATACACCACCTTGCCACAAAGAAAACACCTTACTGGAGCCTTAGATGCACCGCCATAAGCTCTTGGTTTCGCCGCATCTGTCTCTACGGTCTTTTGGGTTTCCTCCTTAGCCTTACTCAAATTTCTTAACCCTTAAGGCTCGAGGAATTGGTCTGCAGTGTCGGCGAACTCCTCCAACGAACACAACTTTCTTTCAGGAATAGCGCTAGCTTCGAGCTGCAACACGCTAAAAATCGCGATGTGACCAGCTTGTCACGCACACCTACAAAACTCTTTTCTGTGTTTGACATATCAAGCCACCTATCAAAATAGTAGGTCAGCCTGCCGGAAAACTGCTTCGCGGTTTCCGAATCCTCAGGTTTCGCGGTGCGAAATCTCTCACGAAAACCTTCTGCCGTAAGCCTGAATCTTTGGAGGGGTGCTTTTTTGACTTTCTCCTAGTCCATGGAATCAGCAGCAAGCATCCTTCCAAACACATTCAGCGCCTCTCCGACTAAACACATGCTCAATGCCGTGGCCCATTCACTGCGCTCGCAGCCTCGCCCCAAAGCTATCCGCTCGAATCGTTGCAGAAAAGCGTCTAGGGGCGCGATTACGGATTGCTCTCCATCGAAACTGTCTCAAAAAGTGTCTCATTTGCCCCTCTCCTATTGGTCGGCCGTGGACGGCGGCCAGTTTGATTTTTTGCGTCACTGACGGACGTCGTAGATGGCCCTGAAGTGTTGACGTTGGCCACCAAATTATGCGGGCAGATTGAGACGATTTTTTGTGACTGGAAAATGTAGTCTCAACGCGTTTGAGGCAGAAAATGGCGGCTGTTTACATCGTCGTATACGCGGGTGACCGCGAGAGCAACGGTGTCGGAGGCTGCTTGAAGACGATTTTGACGCGCGGGACGAGTTATTTCGACGTTTCGACTTAAGGAGACTGCGCAGTGTCTGTGCGACGAACTCGCCGTTGAACTGGGAGTTGCGCGGGTGAGTGCGCTGTCAGTGGAGCGGCAGGTGCTGTGCGCGCTGCGCTTCTTCGCCTCCGGTGGGTTTCAAGGCGCCCTTGGATATGAAGAAAATGTCGGCGCCGCCCAACCGACTGTGAACAAGTCTTTGCGGCGGGTAGCGGAGACCAATGTCAACGTTGGGTCAAAGAAGAGGTGTGTTCGCTTTTCGAGGAGACCCGAGGAGAAGGCGGCGGCGAAGGAGGTCTTCCTTTGCCTAACTTTCGCCGCGGCAGCATCTCCGGCGTCGTCGGGTGTGTCGATTGGGCACTCACCACTATCAAGGATTCTGGGGGCAGTGCTGCGAGCGATCCGCAAGCGGTTCTACGCTGCAAACGTGATAGTGAGTATACCACGACCACTGTTCTTGACCGCATGATTTCAATTACAAGTGCGGGCCTCGGCAGCTAAGTAAGTTCGGGCTGTGCGTGTTTTTTCTCAGATCTGTGGCGCGAACATGCGCGATCTGGCCGTGGACACGCGATGACCCGGATCCTTCCACGACGCGTTCATCTGGCGGCACTGCAAGGCGGAGGACGGCCCTGCTAGACGACAGTGTTTTTTTTTCTGGGTAAGCAGTAAAAGAGCAGTGTCAACCATCGGGCGACCTCAGTCTCATATATTGAGCTGCAGCGCTATGCATTTGCCCGGATCTGCTAAAGCTACAAGAATGAGTCTGGCTAGTTACACCAATGCAGACACGTTACAGTATGATACAGTGCATTGCCACCCTTTTGTTATTTAACATTGCAGCAGAAACACAGGACGCATATTACATTGTTCAAATGCATAGCCTTTCCTGTTGAAAAAACCAATGCCAAATGCACCTGACAGTGCTGGTGTTTTGTAGGCAATCATAGCGCATCATTTATATAAATATGGAGGTAAAAGACTGACCTTACAGCAGTGCTCACTTATTCACCTTAATCCTGCATGTCTGTGTGCTCTTGAATGTCATATTCAGCAAAGCCTGGATGTGGGCTACTTAGCACGAGTCTTCTATTGTATAGCAGATCGTCCTGTAAGGCTGTTGAGATCACTGAGAAAGGACATGCTTAGCTGCGTCATTTTTTGTTATGCAGGAGACTGTGTACGCACTGGAGCCGTGGTGCTTGCACCAGTTGCGTGGCATCACAGACCCGACTCAGCAGAAGGCCTGTACAACACGTCAGATGCTTTCACACAATTTGTGGCTGAGTGCTGCATCCGTGCGTTGAAGAGCTGCTTCCGGTGCTTTCAAAGGCACCGGATGCACCACTACCAGTGGGAGTGGACAGTGTGCATCATCACTGCCTGTGCTGCACTTCACAGCCTTTGTTTGGATGTGCCCATGTCAGCAGAAGGTGCAGGCGACACTGCCACTGACCCAGATAACAATGGGCCACCTCTAAATAGTGGCTACGTCATAGAGACAGGACCACTCCTGACCTACCTCCAGGGAAGAGCAACGCGCTACTGTGCTTTCGGCCTCTGTGGGACGACCCGTCTCCAGAGGCATGCGTACCTAGAGATGGTGAAGCGACAGTTGCGGTGGAAACTCTAGCGTCTAGCAACGGCTCACCATTCTGGTGTGGAGAGTCATATCAGCCACTGTTCCTGTTGCCACTGTCATTGCCTCATGTCAATGCACAACACACATCTGCAAGTGTGTGAGCAACTGTGTGATGTGGTTTTGCCCTTGGCCAACCTGTGTGCAGCCAGAAGCCCGCAGTGAGAAGTGCCCCCATCGGCTGCCACTTCAGTGACGTTGTGTTTGCCAGTATACCTCCCAGTCACTCAGCAGCGTGTTGCACATTCTCTTTCTGAGGGCGCAAAAAGTGTTGAAACAGCTCGCCCATTATGCGAAAAGCATCATTGTGCACTCTCTCTTGCCAATGCTTGTCAGCCCACCTGCCCTTTCTATGCTATCACTCCAGCTTTTTGAAGTGCCTGTGGTCATTACCCGTGGGATGAACATGCATAAACCAAAACTGTAGTGCTGAGTAAGGCACGAAATATTTGTGATGCTTGTTGGAATTAAAAAAAGCTTTTTTATTGCATAATACATTCAGTAAGTGAATTTATTTTTTTAGGCACAGCATTTGACACGAGTATTTCTATTGCAGAAAAGGCAGTGTACACACAAGCATACATTACCTTGATTTACAATTGCCATATGGCATTTCCAAGTGCAGTTAAGAAAAAACAATTTGAAAAATTGAATTCAAAGTGCATGATTTCTTTCATACAGAGGCTGCCTGTACAATAAATATGGCATAGTACAGTGTACATAATGCCTTTTTCGGACTACAAAACATTTTGGCACCTATAAGTAGTGTAAATACCAAAGCTAAGCTTTTAGCTTAATGGTGTGTGGCTAGGGGTTTCACTTTGTGCTAAAAGGTGTTCCTACTGCAAGGAGACCGCTGTACAACAATGCATAATAAGGATTGTAAGGTGCAGTGGCTACAATGACTGCTGAATGACTAGAACATCTTCACTTAAAGACAAAGATGTATAAACATCACAGACACATCGTCAAGGAGATGGAGTGTGAGTAGAGGTTAGTTTACAATCACAAATCATGCAACACCGTTACTGGAAATGCTCTACAGCTCTAAGAATATACAGGCAGCTCCATTATGGCAAATTTTCAGCACTCGATTATTGCCCCATAACTGACATCTAGCTTGGTTTGCATAACACAGAGCTATTAAGTCTTGTCCATGATGACACGAGACGGTGACAATGCCGAATGGCCGGACAAGCTCCTTATGCTATCGCATAATATGTGTGATAAGTGCAACTGCTTTCAAGCTACGTTTCGCTTAGGTATTTAATATCCTAGTCATTTTCAACTGGCTGTTTCCTTTCAAACTGGAGTGGCCTGTATACAGGGTGCCTCAGATATGATGGACGATAATTTTAAAAAAAGAACCAAGTGGTCTTCCGACCTGAAAGAAAGTGCATGTTAGAAGCTATGCAAAGTATTTAGAGCCCTTCAAACACTGCCCTCACCAAACCCAGTTATACTAACATCACTCCGCCTGCTGAGCAAAATACAATAACATATTACACATCACTGCCCTGTCCTACCTACCTCACTGCCCTGGATCATATGCAATTCAAGCGCTGTGTACCAGCAAACATGAACAAACTTGCTCAACTTTCTGCCCAGTTGCAATTAGCCTCTATACAAGCAAACTACTTCTTTCCTGGTTGACCCTGGATCTACTACAAGATCAGCAAATAACGTTAATGGAACAAGCTCGTTCTTTCCTCGGTGACAATAGCAAAGTTATCAAATCAAGTGCTTCCTTTCTCTCTAAACAAAGTGAAGCATAAACATCGCAATTTCTGCATCTTGCACAGGAAAAAAAAAGAAACTACGGCAAGAACTGAACATAAACCGAACGGAGCTACAAAAATACAAACGGAACATCAAGTGCTTAGCCCGATGTGGGCGGCAACACTTGGTTACGAGGCAGAAGAGTGATTGCTGCCACAGAGGCAGGCCATGTCGGCTCTCATTTCCCGCACCGAGATTGCAAGCTATCAGCAGCTGCACCTGTCTGCTCCCGTCTGTCGGCAGTTGCTTCTATGTGACGATTCATGGTTTTCTGGTATTTTCTAAAGAAAATAAACAGAACCACACGTCACTCGGTGATCGATAGGCGCCGACCGAGAACACAGACTAAAGTTGTCTTGGTCGATTTTCGAGCCGAGCGCTGCTTGTAAGTTGATCTCGACAGGCCCGTTGCAATCACTGCCTTCAATCAGATTTTTCTGGGCACATAACACATCCGCAAAGTACCTTGATTTTAGACGACACGTGAAAAAACAGGAACTAGCCATGGAATCAGCTGTTTTCTTTCAGGCCGCCATGTTCACGTTATGCCACTGCCAGCGCGTCCTCATGGCAAGAGAATGTAGGCTTAACGCCTCAGGAGCGAAGGAAACGAGACCCCTGCCACGAGCCGACCCCAGAACAGAACTGCCAGCCGTGGCTGCACGAGCCACGACCAGGTGCCGTCATTATTCTCTTCGCAGGGTGGCGCGCGCTAGCCGGGTTGTCGGCGCCGCCCAAGAGAGGGTGCTACAGGGCCCCCCGCCTAGACTGGAAGTTGAAACGGACGGAGGGCCGGCGATGGCACTCGAGCACTAGGTCAGGCGGCACTGGGAGTCGTTCCAGGGTGGTCTCCATGTAAGCCGGTTTAAGGCGGTCTAGACTGACGATCTCTTCGCGGCCGTTTTGGTGGATGGTGGCGGTTTTCGGGGTGCGGCGGAGAACGCGGAAAGGTCCGTCGTAAGCCGGCGTGAGTGGAGCTCGGACAGCGTCGCGGCGCACAAAAACGTGGGTCGAGGTGGCCAGGTCGGGGTGTACGAAAATGGTATGGTGGCGGGACGAACGTGGGGGAGTAAGCCGGAGGTCTTTAACGCAGTCCAGCAGGCGTTGGAGGAATTCTTGGGGCTGGGCTGGAAGCTGCTGGCATGTGAAGAAGTCGCCTGGAAGACGCAAAGCACTACCATACACGAGCTCTGCAGCTGAGCACTGTAAGTCTTCTCGGATGACGGCCCTTAGACCAAGCAGCACAAAGGGCAAGGAGTCGACCCAGGAGGCGCAATTGAGGCGGGCAGCGAGGGCGGCCTTCAATTGGGGGTGAAGGCGTTCCACCATGCCGTTAGCACACGGGTGATATGCAGTGGTACGGCAATGCCTGGCGCCGAGAATATTATTAGGGGAGGCAAACAGGGAGGACTCAAACTGGCGTCCACGGTCGGTTGTCACAGTGCCAGGACAACCAAATCGAGATACCCACGCAGAAATGAAGGCGCGCGAAACAGTCTCTGCGGTGATGTCAGGATTGGGGACTGCCTCCGGCCAGCGAGTGAAGCGGTCGACTATGGTCAAGATATAGCGGTAACCTAGAGAGATGGATAGAGGGCCCACGATGTCGAGATGAACATGATCGAAACGACGGCAAGGGGGTAGAAAGGCTTGGGAAGGTGTCTTGGTATGTCGACAGATCTTAGTCGACTGACAGGGTAGGCACCGGCGCATCCAAGCACGCACATCAGCGTTGATTCCGGGCCAAACATAGCGCTGAGTGAGAAGGCGCTGAGTAGCCCGAATGCCTGGATGGAATATGTCATGGAGAGAATGGAAGATAGGGCGACGTAGGGATGCCGGAACGAAAGGGCGAGGAAAGTCCGTTGAAACATCGCACCACAAGGGCTCAGGCGAGCAAGGATGGGGCACAACCCGTAATCGGAGAGAACGAGGGTTCGCTCGAAAAGCGGCGAGCTCATCGTCATTCTGCTGGGCAGAAGAGAATGCGGCCCAGTCGACGGTGGAAGATGGAGCGTCTACCGCGACTATACGAGAGAGGGCGTCAGCGGCGGTGTTGGCTGCACCTTTCACATGCCGGATGCCGGTAGTAAACTCCGAGATATAAGCGAGCTGACGGAGTTCACGTGACACGTACTTCGATGAATTGGTCCGGAACACATATGTCAGCCGTTTATGATCGATTAGCACGTGAAACTTGCATCCTTCTACAAAATGCCGAAAGTGCTGGATAGCGGAGTACATGGCTAGGAGCTCTCGACCGAAGACGCTGTAGCGGGTCTCAGCAGGAAGTAGCTTCCGAGAGTAAAAAGACAATGGTCTCCACTCGGAGTTAATGTACTCCTGTAAGGCGGCTCCGATGGCCACGCTGGAGGCATCCACCATCAATCTCGTAGGGGCGTCGTTGCGCGGATGGACTAGAAGCACGGCGTTAGCGACTGCTTGCTTCGCGGCAGTAAAGGCGGCCTGGGCTTCTGATGACCAAGAGATTGCGGAGGATGGGCCAGCGGTTGACCGGAGGAGGTCGGTGAGCGGGCGAAGTAGCTCTGCACAGTACGGGATAATGCGGCGGGAGAAATTCACCAGCCCCAGGAATTGTCGCAGGAGGCGCAGGGTTGTGGGCAGGGGAAAATTCTCGATGGTCTGGACGTGGGACGCGAGAGGGCGGATACCCACTGAGGATATGTGATGACCCAAAAACTCGAGCTCAGAAGCACCGAAAATACACCTGGAGGCATTCACAACCAGGCCGTAGTGTTGTACACGCTTGAACAAAGCACGTAGGTCTTACTCATGATCATGAGGAGTAGGGCTGGTGATGAGGACATCGTCAAGGTACGAGAATACACTCGGTGGCTCCGCGTGACCTCAGCCATGAACCGCTGGAAGGTTTGAGCCGAATTGCGTAGTCCAAAAGGCATCCGGACGTGCTCAAACAAACCAAAGGGCGTCGTGATGGCGGTCTTAGGTATGTCGGCGGGTTCAATGGGAATTTGGTGATACGCCTTAACCAGGTCAACTTTGCTAAAAATGGCGTAGCCGGCGAGGCGCGATGTAAAGTCCTGGATCTGGGGCAGCGGATAGCTGTCGTGGACAGTGTTGGCATTCAATGCCCGATAGTCGCCGCAGGGACGCCAGTCACCTGGATCCCGCTTGGGCACTAGATGCAGCGGACACGCCCACGCGCTGGACGACGGGCGTATAATGCCGAGCTCCAGCATGTGGTCAAACTCACGTTTGGCGATAGCTAGACGGTCTCCAAACAAGCGGCGCGGTCGAGCAGCTGCGGCTGGACCCCGGGTGGCGATGTGGTGTGTCACAGTATGTTTAGGCGCCTGAGTGAGGTTGCATGGCTTAGTGAGCTCCGGGAAATCTGCCAACAATTTTTCGAACTTAGAGGAAGGTATCAACGTGCGAATGCCCATGGGAGCAAGGTCGGACGATACTTCCGAGATGGAGAGATGAGTCAGACCGTCGGTAAGGCGACGATGCCGCACGCTGACGTCTAAGTCGAAGTAGGAGAGGAAGTCTGAGCCGATGATCGGGTAAACCACGTCTGCGATGACGAAGACCCATCGAAAAGTGCGGCGTAGGCCGAAGTCGAGGGTGAGAGATCGTAGCCCATACGTGGGTATAGACGAGGCGTTGGCAGCACGGAGCGACAGGGCTTGGAACGATCTGCCTTAGTCGGTGGAACCACGCTCATTTCCGCGCCCGTGTCGATAAGAAACCGGGTGCCGGAGAACTTGTAAGTGACCATGAACAGGCGGATCGAATGACTGGGGGAACCACACGCCGCCGTTAGTGATCCCGGCGGGCGTTTCCCGGCCACGAACAGGGCGGTGTACACTTCGTGGCCCGGTGGTGAAAACGCCTGTGGTACCAGCAGAGAGATGTAGGGCTGGGACTCCGAGCTTGACGTGAGCGCAAAAGAGCGCGATGATCAAGACGAGACGGACGGGTCTCCAGAGGTCGGCTCAGGAGTGCGGCGACTGAGGCGGCAAGCTCCTCGAGACGGGCCTCAAGGCGCGAAATCGCTGGGTCTCTTGGAGGCAAAACAGCAGTGACGGACGGGGAGGTGGCCTCATTAACGTTATCTGCGAGCTCAGCCAGGCTGTCGAGGGTGACGTCACCGGCCGCCGCAAGGACGAGGCGGATGCACTGGGGAAGGCGTTGGAGGAAAAGCTCTCGAAGCAACGCTGAGTGGTTGGGGATGTCGCGCTCCCCGAGAAGCTGTTGCATGCGGCGCAGAAGCTGGGAGGGGCGCCGGTCGCCATAGTCTTCCCCGGTAAGGAGCTGCTGGAGGCGGGTGCGGTCCGACGGCATAAATCTCTCCAGCACCTTGGTTTTCAGGTGCTGATATGGTGTAGCACCCATGGGGGCGGAGAGAACGTCGTTGCCACCGGCAACGTCAGGAGGCAGGCTTAAGGCAACATGGTAGTAGCGCATCGTCTCCGACATGATTTCGGGCTAGGCAAAACTGCGCCTCAACCTGGTGGAACCAAACTTGCGGGTTCTGGGGCCAGAAAGGTGGAAGGCGAACCTGCAGCGACGAGACGTCCTGCGGACGCGAATCCTACTGCGTGGTTGTTGCGGGATCGGTCATTGCTCGTCCTTGGTCACCAATGTAGGCTTAACGCCTCAGGAGCGAAGGAAACGAGACCCCTGCTACGAGCCGACACCAGAACAGAACTGCCAGCCGTGGCTGCACGAGCCACGACCAGGTGCCGTCTTTATTCTCTTCGCAGGGTGGTGCGCGCTAGTCGGGTTGTCGGCGCCGCCCAAGAGAGGGTGCCACAAGAAGTTAACCTGCAGCAAATTTAATTGCAAAACTGAGAATGCTTCTCATTTTCCCTCGTGTTGTTGAGATTGCAACAGAGGTTTTTACCAAAATAAAACATTATTTGTTTTCTTCATAGCGTTTTTGTATATTTTTAGACTAATATGTTCTCACTTTACCGCTGACAGCACACCTTCGCGGCAACCAAATTGACTGAACAGCAAACTTAATTGCAAAACTCAAAAACACTGCTTGTTTAGCTTGGTGTTGTTGAGTTTGAAATACAGTTTCTTAGCAAAATAAAACATTACTCGTTTTTATTCACTGAGTCTTTGCAGCAAAACATTAGTCTACGGTCCCTTGTCGTGCGAATAGTGGTTTCGGGGCGGAGCCCTGCTACTAGCCACCGCAACCTTGCTCCGCATTGGCCGATTCGGCGGTCGGCGTCTCTCGGTGCCGTCATTTTGACGTCACGATCTCAAAATTGAGACAGTTTTTGAGAGCGATCCGTAATCGCGGCCCAGGTCATCTCTTTTGTCATCGAAAGGAGCCATCAGCTTTCTTGGGCAAACTCTGGCCGGTATAGGAGATTCTGTACCCGCTAAAGAACGCTGATCATTGTCCGTGATCTCCTCATATCCTCTCGCGACATGCGCCTGTATCCACAAAATAAACTCCTTCTCCCGTTCTATCCTTTTCTCCTGTTCTGCCTCGCGAGCTCTTCTAGCTTCTCTCTTCTGCCTCGCAAGCTCTCCTAGATTCTCGCTCTTCTGCTTCTCGAGCTCTCCTAGCTTCTCGCTCTTCTGCCTCGCGAGCTCTTTTCTCTTCTCGCTCTTCTGCCTCGCGAGCTCTCCTATCTGCGTTGCGAGCTCTCTCATCTGCTTCGCGAGCGTCTGCGCGTGCTTGCGCCCTTTCCTCTCTCTGCCTATTTGCCTCTTTCTGCTGGTCGTAGAGACGCATCGCCTCTTCCTTGCTTAACCCAAGCTTGAGAGCCAGTTCTAACGTTCTTGCCGAATGCATACTTTCTGCCGTCGAGAGGTCGGAAAGATCTGAGACAAAGCAAAACAGAAAAAGGAAATGTATCCTGGAGGCTCGCCAGTTATCTCTTTCGCGGATCTCTCCGGAGAATACTCGGACCGAAAAAAGGACTAGGCAACCGGGGTACCCACACAAATGCTCATTTAATACTCCCCACGTGACACACACACTAGAACCCAAGACTAACAAAACTAACACAAAACACAAAGACTATAAATACGCACGACCCGGGCGCACTGCTACCAGCGTCTACTACTAGCGTTCTACTATTAGCGGTCCGCGTTCGTGTTCACGGTTGGTTCGATGTGGCTGCGGCGTTGTATGGATCCAGTAACCGGCGTCGAGGCGGCGTTCGACGTGCTTGGGCTGACGTTGCTGACGGCGTCGCTGGCTGCATCGTACAAGCTCCCTGTTCAAGCGCCCGTGGAGGTGTTGCTGGTGTTGGCGTTGGGGGCACCACCCGGATGGGTGGCAACAGCGCTAGAGAAACCCCTGGCCGTAGCAGGTGGTAGCGTCCTCCGTTGACTCCCCGGAACGGGCACAGGCACGGAACGAAGTCCACGATGCGATGCCGTAGAACGCGAGATCACCGGAGCAGTAGCCGGCGTCGCTCTCTTCCAGCCGATGTGTCCTTGATCCGCCGGAGCCTCTGCTTCTCTCCTGTTTCGCCCCGTGCCTCGCCCTCACTCGCCCTTTTATAGCCTTCGCATTAGTACACGTAAGCCTTTTCGTCGTCTTCTCTTCTCCACCTCACCAAAAGCTTTTCCACCACTCACCACTCTCCACCTCACCCAATGCTTCTTCTTCATCTTCTTTATTCTTCAGTTAATTGACGTTGTCTTCTTCACACCTCTTTCCTTTAAAATTTATTTAGGCCCCTTAATATATGTGACACAGTTTCACGGGATTGATGTGGTTAAGCCAAATTCGCGGGGAATTCAATTAGTGCTTATACGATATTGCGGAGCATAACGGGTTTCACGAGGAGTGAAATGTTGAACCGCCTGGTACGTTCGAAAACAAGTAAAAAGATTTGCAGAATCTGCGTTCAGTGTGGAGAGCGTCCACCCGCGTCAAGGTGACCGCGGTTGAGACTGCAGATTTTAGCGCAACGGACATTTGAGAGCCAAGGGAGGGATCATGGATAACGGCAGAGTCCTGTGCCGCGCAGCCGTAGAAAGCTCCTGCAGTGTGCGATGAACTGGAAGCGTTGAGCGACGGCAGTGACAGCAACGAGAAAGCTGCAGGCACAGCTGTGACCGCGGCTGTCACTACAACGAACCAGGTCGGCAGCGCTGGCGTTGAAGGAAAGCATAGTTCTGACGAAAGTGTCACTGAGCATGAGGAGTTCCAGAGTGCCATAATGGGCGGCCCTACGCTTAGAGACGCGGCGAAGCATAAACGTATGCGCGCATGGTGTGACGAAGGAGGTGGTTTTGATTGACTCTGGAGGTGAGCGCACATGTCGGCCGTGCGTGCAGCTTGAAGCACTGGAGTCGCATCCAGCCAAAATGATGTGACCGCTGAAAGGCTTGTCCAGAAGGCTCACGGGAATGAGCTGAGTTGCCTCGATGTTAAGCGCACAGAGGACTTGTATGAAAACTTTCTATGAGAAAAGCTCTTCGCTGATAGCTCTCGTGAACAGCGGGTGAATGCCAGTGCGTGGCCGTGTAACAGGTTTCGGCCAGTAGATCGATCGCCAAAACTGACCCGCTCTCAGAGGTGTGCGGTTGTCACATATATTAAGGAGCCTAAATTAAATTTTAAAGGAAAAAGGTGCGAAGACGACGACGCGTGTTAACCGATGTGGTGAAGAGTGATGATTGGTGGAGAAGCATTCGGTGAGGTGGAGAGAGATGATTGGTGGAGAAGAGAAGACGACGACAAGGCTTACGTGGACTTACACCGAGGCTATAAAAGGGCGAGTGAGAGAGAGGCACAGAAGGAACAGCAGAAAAGCGGAGGCTCCGGCGGGTCAGGGACACTTTGGCTGGAAGAGAGTGACGCCGGCTACTGCTCCGGTGAGCTCGCGTTCTACAATATCGCATCGTGGACTTCCTGCCGTGCCTGAGCCAGTTTCGGGGAGTCAACCGAGCACGCTTCCACCTGCTACGGCCAGGGGTGTCCCAGCGCTGTTGCCACCCATCCGGGTGGTGCCCCCAGCGCCAACTCCGGCATCACCTCCACGGGCGCTTGGACCGGGAGCTTGTACGACACAGCCAGCGATGCCAGCCCAAGCACGTCGAACGCCGCCTCGATGCCGGCTACGGGATCCATACAACGCCGCAGCCGCACCGAACCAACCGTGAGCACGAACGCCGACCACGAATAGTAGAACGCTAGTAGTAGACGCTGGTAGAAGTGTGCCCGGGTCGTGTGTATGTATAGCCTTTGTGTGCTTTGTTAGTTTTGTTAGTTTTGTGTACTAGTGTGTGTGCCGCGTAGGGTGTATTAAATGTGCGTTTGTGTGGGTACACCCGCCGCCTAGTGCATTCTTTCGGTCCGAGTGTTCTCCGGGGAGATCCGTGACAAAGGTAAGACTTATCTTTGTCACGGATAAGCGATTTTGCGTCTTCAATAACGTTGTGCGATAAAGACGTGAGCATGCCTGTCTAGAGCTCTGGAGCATTGTGCTGCGGAATAGAGCAAAATATTAGTGCAGTTATATTAAGGACGCGTTGCTAGTGCATGGGTAGTTTGATATGACTATGCGCCGGCGCGTGGTACTCTAAAACGTTAAGTCATTTTTGTCCGCATTCGCAGGGAGCCTGTTTGTGTGCGTCAGTAATTAAGTACTATATTTCAAGCCTCACAGTTCCTGGAGATTGTAGTCTGTTTTTAGTTTCTTTTATGGCAACTGATGTGTACATACGTCACTGCTAGGCAGGTCATTAGAGCTGATCTCCGTTTGCGTATAAATTCGCTAATTTTAGTGGATTAAAATTTTCTGCTTGCTTGAAAATATTGCTGCGAGCCTTCATATGAGCAACATGCAAGAGGTATTTGAAGTAGGGTTCAATTTTTATAATTTATCTTTTTGCGTTCACTCTACCTTGTGAAATTGGCCTCAATGTGTGTCACTTTTTTTTTACTTTGCGCCCGTTTTATTGGCACGGTATAAGAGCACCTTTACCGTTTTTCGTCACATTTGCACTTCAAACGTATTGCTGGAACGCGTTCCGCCCTACAGCCAGTATGATTTTCAAATCTTCTGTAGGAAGGCCATTCATTTCGTTTATCTTTTGAATAATTTTAGCGGCCCACTAATTGTGATCATGGTTATGATGGGTAAACCTTATATACAGTCGTACCTCTTTAATTTGCACTCTTTGGGTACTGAGCAGAATTGTCGTAAATTGATTCATCCATAATAACGAATCACGAAGGAAAAGAAAACAATTTGATACAGAGCTTTGGCTAAGGTCGGCTTTTGCTCAATGTGGTGTGCAGTAAAGAGGTAGCTAGAAAAAGTGTTGGTAGCTTCACATACATAAGCCTGGTGGCCGTTATTTTTAAAAATCGGTCATCTTATCTACATGTTTAAGCCTTGCAATTTTTCACTTTAGTTATTAAAAAATGGGTTGAGTATAGTTTTTCTATGTAACATTTCTCACTTCGAGACCGGAGATCTCCCCCACATGAATTCACCGCTAGAATACTGTAGTCATAAGGTTCCTGAGAGTGAAATGTGACAGTATTTCTCCTTTCCTAGAAGTGTTAGTAATATAAAGGACCATTTGTTTTTAATTTCGCAGGACGACGTTCTTACACCATTTCTCCTCACCTATCAAGGCGCAGTTTTCCTTCATTGGCCAGCACCTTGTAGTGAAAATCTCATCACTTCTGTGAGGTTTCTGCAGTTTGCAGCTTTCTGGGTGCTCCTTGTGGAAAATCTAAAAAGGCACACTGTCTGCTGAGATTTCTTGAACGTGATTTTATAAATGTAATGGTGGCTTAAAATCTGCCATGCTTCGATGGTCTTGAGCTATTAAGTTTTTTAAAAACCTGTTCATCTTACCTTCACCGCTTCTCTTCTATCCGACAGTACATGTTGTATGTATCTGATTGTTTAGCTTTGTTTGGGACACTGCTATTGTAACCCAGACTGTGGTGCTTTATCTTATCAATGTTAACATGTTACATGATACAGTTAGGCTGTGTGCAGCAAAAGGAGCCAAATGTTTCGGCTTAAAAGCCATGTAATAGGGCCTGTGTAGCATTCATGGACGTCCCAACATTCACGGTAGTCAGGGCGAGATTTACTGTATCTTCAAGAGATCTGGAGTGCTCTCAATGCACAACAAGCCGCAGAAGCAAATCCCTCGGGTTCTAAACATTTCAAAAATAGCGTACTTGCATTATGTGGCAGCGTGGAAAGACAAATGACAAACAGAAACAGCGACATGCCATTGGCCCCAGGAGTCATCACCCCACCGTTTTTCTGGTCCCTCCTCGTCTACTCATAGTCTTTTTCTTATTGCACCTAGCTCGGACAGCTTCCTGGACACTGTCATCATTTTTCTGTTTTGCAGTGGTATTCCCGTTCCGCCACATGAAGCAGTTGCTGGCATTTTTTACACATCCTGCTTTTTAAGAAAAAACATTTTCACCGGGATTACGGATTTGGAGAACATATTAGTTTTTAAACTTAGACACTGGTCTTCAGAAATTTAATTTTTTTTCCACATAAGTTATGAGTGCTGCACTTTATATTTGCGACAGGCTCCTTGAAATAGACGGCTAATATGTGTTCCTGTGCTCAGAAATTTCTCTAGAGCATAGACGTCGAAAAAATGAGCGTACAGCTTTTTAATGATGTTCTGTATGTGAATGTGTGCAGAAGTGAATGTATTTTATAAGTTTCTATGTTATCCTTGTCCCATGTGTTTCTGAGAAAAACATTATGTTAGAGGTTGGATACCTTTGATAATTTACTGTAGATTTAGTGGGCTGCTTTATAATCTCTGTTGAGTATTTTTTAATCTAGTTGGTAGATGTGCATCCAGAAGCTAGCCACTGGGAATGAGACTTTGAGTTCAAGAAAATAGTATTGTCTGGTGCTCAAAATTTTTTAGCTAATATTTTAGTACACTAGCTATCTGAAGTTTAGAAAACAACTGCTGAATTCACCTCTGCATGAATTTTCATGATACGCTATTATATCGTTTTAATTTTAGGTGCTCATATCTAGCTTGTCCCTATATCTATTACCTGTAGAAATATTGGGGTTTCAAGTGTCGTTTATTGGTCTCTGGTTTAGAGAAATGTTAATTGTAATCTAGAGCTCCATATCAGTTTTGTTTTTTTAATTTACGCAGAATCTTCAATTGCTTTGAAATTGAATAAGCTTGTCATATCATACTTAAGCACCCTTTTCAAAGCTGTTGGTGTTAATATTTCAGTTACGTGTGTAGCTTAATAACTGACATTTGTGATAATTCAGTGCTATTTGTACCAGCGGTCTGTGTAACTCAGTGTTATCGAACATCTAGTGGAATAAACATACTTCGCAATTTCGCATGCACAAACGAGCTTGTGGACATAGTGTTCTGAGGGCGTTCTAGTACCTATGTTTTTGTAAAGGGCTTAAAAGTGCAGTCTTGGAGAAAGAATGGCAAACAAACTTACACAACTACCTTGCCCTATGCAAGTAAAAGTCATGAACTATATTTCCATTAGAAAATATAACCACTGATCACAAGCATTATACCTTGTTTTTGTGTAACTCTTACTGCGAATAATGTTTGCTATTATATTGCGAATTTGACGACTCATGGACTAGGTAAAAATGGTATTCTATAAAAATTTTTAATGCGCAATAGGAGCAGGGCATTCGAAAATTTCTTTAAAAAGCTGCATTAAGGACCGTAAATATAAGTGACAGTAATGAACGGATTTTTAGCATACAATATACATCAGCATTACATTTATAAACTCCTAAGGGCAGAGAGATAGCAAACATTGCTTTTCCAATGTGGCGCTGCCTGCAGGTGGCTTCCTTGTGCACTGTTCTGGATCTTTAACTTCAGGGATTCGGTTTTTGGATTAGAATGAAGAGACTGTCAACTTTAACGAGAATAACAAAAACAACGTGCTGCAAGAATTTGGTACGTAGATCCATTACGACGGTCTTGTTTTCGCTTTCTTTTCCCGTCGTCCACCCAACACCGCTTTTCTTGCCCATTGGAGACCACCCCGTCAATATCCGCTCGGCTACTGCCGGAGCCATGGTTCGTGTATTTTTTACAGAGGTGCCGTATAGACAGCGTAGTCAGATCAAAGATGTTTCTTTTCCGCCGCCGTCGCTGGTTTTGTTGTGTTTCCGCGGAGGGCGTCGATACGCTGCGACGTCGTGTGTATGCATGGCGTCGCGATCTTGCCACACAGGCATCCAGGAGAAGGAGGTGAAGAAAGCGGTCTGATCCACTTTTCTACCAAGCGTTTTTTCCCTCTTCCTTACAGTAATACTGCGGAACGGTGCTAGTTGGTATGTCTCACCTTTGAGTTCTAGTGGGCTTTGTTCTTCATTACAAAGCGCATTCTAAGCTAATTGGTGTGATATAACGAACTAGCAGAGTTGCGCCTATATCTTTAGCAGTTCTAGTAGCGTTGTAAGAAAGAGCGAAATCGTCATATTGAAAAACGGACCGCTATCATCACCTTCTCCTGCATGCCGGCGCTGCGAAACCTTGGCGCCTGCATACACACGACGCCGCAGCCACTGCTCAGCGTATCGCCACAATTGAAACCTCCCACTGCTAACCGCAAGTGCTCCGCATTTTTTGGGCGTAAATCGACACCAAACCTGCTCTCATTGCAAATCGCAAGTGCTCGGTATTTTTTTATGTTACAATTTACACCAAATCTGCTACTCTTGCTAACCGCAAGCGCACCGTATTTTTTGGTGTGGAAATCTACACGAAATCCAACGGTGTATTTCGATCCTCGATTATAGAGGCCACTAGAGCACAAGCCATTTTACGCTTTTCTGGGTTGATTGTGTTTAGTGGCAGCGTGGATTCTCATGAGCCTGCAAATTATTCGACGAGATTTGGCAAATAGATCGTGATGAACTCTTTCGGCATCAAGTTCTTGTGCGCCGCGTTTAAGTCCCGTATGACAGCTCTTCCCTGCAGGCAGCTCCGGTACATCACTACTCTCTTTGGAGTTATACCATTACAGCCCTCCCCGCGAACCTCGCAACGACTCCCGCGACCCTGCTCTGGTTACACATTCCTACTACGTCGCACCACCTCGCCCGCAACGCCACCAGGGACTAAACTTTATGGCCGCTTCGAACCTGTCTACAACGACTATTATCCCAAGCGTACTCGCACCCACCAGTGTATTACCGCTGCCGTATGCTCGGACACGTATTCAAGTTCAGCCGCCTCCGGGGCCAGCCTTCACGCTACCAGCGCCAATAGCCGAACCGTCCGCCTAGTTACAATGCAGACGTTCGTGACCTGACATGCACATCTCCTCAGGGCTTGTACCGCCACGCACCACTCCTAACGACTCTCCTGCCTCTGACCGGAGCCTGACTCTCCCCGCTCACTGCTCCCGCCCATCGCCTTCTCCGCGCCGTTCTTTACTGTCACCGGGAAACTAGCGAGTAGGACCGGTGGAGGTGCGGTCGTCATCGACAGTGCCAATTCCTCTGCCCACCTAGAAATGTCAATGGACGGTGTTTGCGCTTTGCCCTTAACAGGTAATAGTGCAACAGTGTCTGTGGTAAGTTTAGATTTCAAAACTGCCTCGGCCTTGAAATAATTCTCGGTTGAGATAGTGCTGTCATATTTCGTGGTGTAGGGTGCAATTCATTGGTTCCGCTTCGTTATTGCTAAGTAAATGTGGCGATCACTCGCCATGTGCTAAGAACTGAATTCATAGTTATTCCTCGCTCTACGCACGAATTATCCTGCGTGTTGACGTTTTACAACATTGCGGCGCCACCCTTGACTTCCGCATACACCGAATTTCATTAAGCCCTAGTCTTCAGTCGCCCCTCATTAGAAGGCTCGCCCCGAGAGCTCAAAGCGCATTATGTCTCTTATGGTACCGTCGTTGTAGCGATGTCTGCCATCTTCGTCCCAGTCGACTCCTCGAGCGCTGACTGTGCTTCCTGCGACATCCTGTGTGGAACCTGCTTCCCTTGCCTGCCCGACGAAAAACGTGCTGGTCCCCCGTAGAGTCGTTCGTGTGAACGAGGGCCGTGCCATGCCTTGGACTGTTAACCTGTCTAACATATCTGCCGTATTACCGTGTGGTTGCAAACTCGGCAGCTTTAATGAACACATTTCTGTGCCTGTTGCCGCGCTCAGTGAGAGTGTTGCTCGTCGAACTTGATGGTGCGACCTGAGCGACTCTCAATTCCGGGCCATGATCAATAAACTCTATCTGCCAAAGACGGTCGGATATTTTATCTTGATGGAAGTCCTTCCGAAGCACGTGGACGTGTTCGCCTTCGCTGGAGATCAACAATAGCCGATTACAGCTTACCTAACCCACCTAATGGTCCATACCTGATGGGCACACATATTCATCAGAAACCATACCGCGTCTCGGCCTCGGAACGTAATACATTTGATGAAGACGTCCATTGCGTGTTGCAACAAGAAATTATCCAGGAATCAAGCGCAAGGGCCGCCCCTGTGATCCTAGAAAAATGAAAGATGTCACAGGGTTATTAAAGCGAAAGTTTTACTGGCGGGCAACTTGCGATTTCTCTTTGCCGGTGCTCTGAGGAGGCACAAGGACATGCCTTGAGCCGTTGCCTAGCAACCGCCGCAGCTGGGCGGGCACCGCTATAGTCACTGTAACGGGAAAAGTACCGCATTCGTTTTCTCTCGCCACCGCGCCGGCGGGCCAGCGCGCGCGCTCCCTATTCGTTCTCCGCGCTTCTTCCGCTCGCTTCTTCCTCGCGGCCGCGGAGCATTACGTAGCACTTGCTCTTATGGGCCGAGATAAGCGTGCACAGCATTTCCAGTCGCGTAAGTGCTTGTGCAGTTCATGCCTGCGTAGAGACTGCGCGCGGCCATCGCTTCAGCGGCGCTGGAACAGGTTTGGCGGCTTCGGTGATGGTTGCGGTACTTTTCTTTTTCCATTGACTTTAGGCCCCGCTAAAGCCACTGGAACGGGAAAAGTACCGCAACCAGCCGCCATATTTTGTCCAGCGCCGCTGAAGCGACGGCCGCGGGCAGTCTCCACGCAGGCATGAACAGCACAAGTGTCACTACGCGACTGGAAATGCTGTGCACGCTTATCTCGGCCCATGAGAGCAAGTGCTACGTAATGCTCCGCGCGATCTGTGTGGCGGCGGCCGCGAGAAAGGAGCGAGCGGACCATTTATCGCGGGGAATGCCCACGTCACCGCGGAGAACGAATCGGGAGCGCGCGCACGCTCACCCGCCGGCGAGAGAAAACAAATGTGGTACTTTTCCCGTTCCAGTGACTTTAGGCCCCGCTAGTCACTGTAACGGGAAAAGTACCGCATTCGTTTTCTCTCGCCGCCGCGGCGGCGGGCCAGCGCGCGCGGAACATTTATGGCGGGGAATGACCACGTCACCGCCGAGAACGAACCGGGAGTGAGCGCGCTCCCGATTCGTTCTCGGCGGTGACGTGGTCATTCCCCGCCATAAATGGTCCGCTCGCTTCTTTCTCGCGGCCGCCGGCATACAGATCGTCCGGAGCATTACGTAGCACTTGCTCTTATGGGCCGAGATGAGCGTGCACAGCATTTCCAGTCACGTAGTGACGCTTGTGCAGTTCATGCCTGCATAGAGACTGCGCGCGGCCGTCGCTTCAGCGGCGCTGGACCAAATATGGCAGCTCCGGCGATGGTTGCGGTACTTTTTCCGTTCCAGTGACTTTAGGCCCCGCGTGCTCACCGCGCCATCTGGCATGACTTCACACCGCGCGCTTTGCCGCCGTTTCGTATGACGTCACCCCGCTTTCCTCGTCGTTTCCCTCGCCTCCGCTCGCTTCGCCAGCTGTTTTTTGCCTTATAAGTCATAACATCTAAGAGGATCGAAAAGGAGAGCTCGCGTTCGCCGCAACCACAGCTGCGGCGGCAGTATGGACGGCGAAAAGTGTGCTAAGCAGAAGGAGGCCTGGTATCGGCATCAGAACGAGATGAAGAGCGAACGAATCACCCAGGAAAGAGAGGAACAGCGCGCCCAACGACTGGCTAAACGCCGTGAATATGACGCCGCGAGACGAGCGCAGCTAACGTCCAATATCTCGACCGCTAGCAGCAGCGACATTAGCTGGAGGGGAAACCCGAGTCTGCTTCACTGAAGACGGTCCGTGATGAACGATAGAAGACGACCAAGAGACTTCAGCGGGCTCAAGAAACGGAACAGCACCGTGCCGTTCGCCTAGAGAATAGGCGTCAGAGCGACGCGACCCCTTCAATCCTCGGATAGCCTCGGTGCTGAAAATAAACATGGACCTGGAGGTCATACTGGACGTTTACACCTGTGCTTCGCACGTTGTGGAATATGTGAACAAGGCCAACCGGGGAGCTTCACACTTGCTTTCGCTACTTATATCCTGGCATAGCTGAGCTAAGTCACTGCCATTTTTTATGAGTTGACTACCGCCGCCTTAGGGCCGTTGTACGATCGTTTCGGAGCGCCTTCCGCCTCGTCCGCTTCGCGAGCGGGCCTGGCGGATCCGCCTCGTTCGGCGAACGGATGGAAAGTTGGTCAACTTCAACTTTCTGGCGGACGAGCGCATCCTGCCGAAGACCGGATTGCAGCTATTGGCTGTTTTTCCCGTGAGGTCAGTGACCTCTCGAGCCCCTCCGCCCTCCTCCTCGGTTCTGCCCTGCCGGGGCAAGATGGCCATCCGTCGACTGAACTGGGGAGCGCGGCCTGGGCAGTGGCAGCGATGTCGCGAAGCGTATTATATTGGGCACATCTTGATATTACCAGTGTTCAGAGCGACTGTAAACTTCGCCGCGTTCAGCAGTGGCGAGCGATAGTTCCACTAGTTGAATTCTGCAATCATTTACGCTGACGGAGTTGACAGAGCGCCTCTTCAAACCGATGCAAGACCTGTGCAGTGGCGGTGTCACGAAGTGTTTATTTCGAGTGGTCTTTGCAAGCGTTTGTAATTCCTGCTGCGGCTCTGCAAACCGACGCAAGACCTGTGCAATGAAATGGCAGTGTCACGAAGTGTTTATTTCGAGCTTCAACACGCACACCATGGCGATGCCGAAGCGCAGCCTACTAGGCCTAGGTGCAGGTCGCCGAGGAACGGAAACAAGTACCACGTGACCACGAAAAGAGGTTATTATTTGGGGGGGGGGGGCGCTCGTACGGGAAGTAGGTAGGGAAGGGGAGGGGGGGAGCGCAGTGTGCAGGGATATCAGGGTTTGGAGAGGGGGGCAGGAAAGGAGGCAAGGGAGAAGGTAGTCGGGCGCATACCGATCTGTCCCTTGGGATGCGGGAGCCCGTTTCGGCGCGCGGAGCGATGCTGGCGGTGCGCTCGCGCCGGCTAGGTTGCCATCAGCCGAAGAAGGCTATTGGACAGACGGATATGCCGGGCGCGCCAATCGGCATGCTGGGACCATACGCCTCGCTCGCAAGCGCCAAAGTGATCGTACAACACCTTTCCGCCTCACGTCCGCCTGGCGGCCGAAAACTGGCGGACCGCTCGCGAAGCGGACGAGGCGGAAGGCGCTCCGAAACGATCGTACAACGGCCCTTAACGCTGTCCAAAGACGGATGTTTACCCGCTCCCGCGCGTTGATGATTCCATTGACTACCTCCAGTCAGCTTCCTATTTTTCCTGTATTGATTTACTATCCGGATACTGACGGAACCTTAAGCATTCGAAAGACAAAGGGCAGATGGCGTTCCTTGCCCAAGACGGGTTTTATGAAATTAATGTGATGCCATTCGGCCTGTCTAATGCTCCTATCACTTTTGAAATATTCACGGATCCTTTTTTTGCGCGGACTGAAGTGGCAAGTTTATGTGTTATCTGGTTGATGTTATTTTCCGGAGGACCTTCGCTCAATATAACAGCCGCTAAGCCTTTGTCCTTTAGTGCAGTGAAAAAGAAGCCGTTGTGCTGAATCCTCATAGGTTCCACTTCGGGGAATGACAAATCTGGCTTGGTCATCTCGTTGTCAAGAATGGCGTTAGGCCCAATCATTAGAACTTTGAAGCTCTCAACACTGTCAACGAGTCCAAGTCTTTGAGAGAACTCAGGACCTTCTTGGGAATTTGCTCTTACTTTAGGCGCTCCATCCCCAAGTTTACTCAGCCTACCCTCTCGCGTATATTTTGCAGAAAGACATTTATTTGAAGAGGACTGCCGAATGTGATTCTGCGTTTCGCCAACCCAAGATTCTTAATATCTTCCGGCCCATACTACATCTGTTCTGCTCGACAGCTGACTCTGAACTCCACACTGACGCCAAGAGCATTGGCGTTGGTTCTGTGCTAAATACGACACACCGGCGGTGAACACGTTGTCGCTTACGCAAGCCGCACCCTCAGTAAGTCAGAAGGAAATTACACCGTGACCGAGCACGACTGCCTCGCTGTTTATTTCGGCGTACTGCAGTTTTGTTCCTACCCTTGCGGTCTTGTCTTTAGAATCATCACCCACCACCATCCTCTTTGCTTGCTTGTGAAGCTGAGCGACCCTTGTGGTCAGTTGGCCTGGTGGTCATTACGCATTCAGGAGTTCAACTTTGGAGTGTCACACAAAAGTGGCCACCAGCACGCTGACGCTGACTGCCTCTCGTGGATGCCACTCCTGACTACTCACTGCGATGGAAAATACTTTCGGGACTATATTGCTGCCGTCTCCTTACAGTTTCCGGATCTTTACACTTTGGATATTCTGTGAATCAAAACTATGCGATCGTAATAAGAATCAAGCATTTTGTGCGAATAGTCAGACGATCGAATTACAGTGACATATGTGCACGCAAAACAAGTAAGTAAACTACCGCAAAAGGCGTCACTGGTTGCGACACAGATGTTATGCATCGTGGTGTGGTCGATAGAAGCGACTCATCGTCCTAGAGATCGAACAAAACATCGCATCAAGAACTGTGCTTCTTACAGTGCATATAAAAATGACCCCCACGCGCGTTTCCCTCTATCATACCATCTCTCCATCGTCTGCTAGTTGGCCGCACGCTGCGGGCATAAAATCATCCTGGCGGTTCTGGCTGCCTCCTGACAGATCACAACTACCCAGCCAGAAAACATGACCGCGATCTGGCACCCACCAGCAGTGTCCGGAGCGGCCGAGAAAATTGAGCGCCTGGCTCAGCGCTCTGGCAACGCACGGGTAGCCAGAGGCACGTGAATAATCAAAGAGGCAATGAGAGTGTCGGGCAGATAGCGGAAAGGAGAGAAGCGTAGCTGCGACCCCAACTTGTCGGAGACTCGAAGCGACGCGTGGATGCTGAGGGGAGAAATGAGAGCTGCGCAAGTGGACGCGGAGCCAAAACTTGTGTTGCGTCCCAAACACGTGGAGCATTGTTCCCTACAATTTCTGGAGAGATCTGTGAGAACTTAAGCTGTACTAGAGACGCGATTTCAGCGCAGAGTGAAGTAAAGGCCAGACGTACGTCTGGTGCCGTCATCTTGGCTGGCGTTCTTTCAAGGCGCATATAACAAGGCGAAATGAAGAAACGACATCCCGGAAAAGAGATAGCTGCGTCCAGAAAAGAAGGAAAGCAGATGAAGCAAGGAGCAACAGCCATGTGCGCAATAAGTAACAGCAAAGTGCAATGAGACATGAAGAAGTGAAAGCAAAGTCTGTGTGTGAAGTGCAAAGCGCAATTTAAGAAGCGTAACTTAAGCAGAGAAGTGTTAAATGTTTTGGAAACATTTCATGCCCTGGCATTCCTGTTAGACCGACCATCGGTCGCTTCGTACTTCTTGTTTAAAAAATCGAAGTAAAAATTTTAACAGTAAGTGCACGAGCCCTAGGCTTCAGTTTGGCCATCCATTCTTACCGACAGGACAGTGTTGACCAGCGCATATCGGGGTGCATGTGATTTTGGCAGTCCAACCTCACCGACGGAAAAGCGCTGACCAAAGCGTCCTTACATATCTGATGTTCCACTCCGACCAAATCACAGTATGTTGTTGAGCAACTTACAAAAATATGTATTTAATTCCAATCTCGCCTAAATATAACAAAACTGTGTACGGAAATATAGCACACCTTCGCAGCCCACACACAAGGGACAGGTCAACATATGTCAATGTTTAATAGGATATCCGGCGTGTTTGGAGTCGAATCTAACAGAGGAGAAAATGTTGACGAACGGAAGCCAGTATGTAACTAATATTGGCAAGCCAGCACAAATATCTTGAGTGTATATTATTGTTTGCCAAGCATAGTATCAATGGTAAAGATGCGTAGGCAAATATGGCCTGTCATAACCAGCAGCTAGAACAGCGGGGCCAATATTATAGAAGGGACGGATACGCCGGTACAATGTGCGATTGGTTTGAGATTGGCGCTCTGTATATAAAAAAATTCTGACAACAATCGGCCAGCTGAGAGCCATGCTTTGCCGCCGCTATTTAATTTCATGCCCGTGTCCTATAATGCCTGGGCGCTGAAGTCTTCTCAGCACTACTGAAGTGTAACCCGACACGAATGGTCAAAATAAAACAACGCTAGCGCATTCTGCAAGTGCAGCACGAAGATATCAAAAATTGAGGAAAGATCGAACGTAACGTACTCACGGTGGAAGCCTTTGAATGGAGAACCTGGAAATGTTCTCGGAAATTAATCAGGTCGAGTGCTATCGAAAAATAAGAGAATAATCAGCGAAACCTGCTTCTTTTACAAACCGATGCCCCGGGAAAGCGCAGAGGCAGACCTACTGCATGCCGGTCGGCATTGTTTCGAGCATTTTCTCTTGTAACATTCGAGAATGCCTCCCTAAACTCTGACTACTTCTGTTTCGCCAATGTTAAAAGCAACAAAAATGGTGCACATAAATGCAGGTCATAAAAATGCACTTCTGTTTCGCCACTATTAAGATCGACAAAAATACTGCACATAAATGCAACAAAAACGAGTATTAAACGTTAAATGCGATTAAAATGGCGGAATGCGTTCGTATGTACTATCCGGTTGGAGCATTCCTTGTTCGGGGCGATCGGAAGCAGCCTCTGCAGAGCTGCGTCCAAATCTTTTCCACCGTGAAATGAAACGAAGACGTGCAAAGAGCCTCTTCCTGTATCCTTATTCACCACAACATAGCTTCACCAATGTAGGTGGTGGTAAACACTTTTGTGACACAAGTGTACACAGGCCCTGGGGCCCCCGCACAGCTCCACCACACTTAAAGTTCTTGTTCCTGCAGTCCATCACATCGTCCCGGTCCGTGGTGGTCGTCTGCCGGACCGGGTCCTCAGAGCGTAGCAGCGTCTCCCAGTCCTCCCAGCTGGCCCTCCAAGCTCTGTGCCCCCGCGGGAAAGGATCCTCCGGGCATTGGAATAGAATGTGGTCGAGAGTGACGGTGGGATGGTTACAGAGGGTGCCGGACGGGTTGGTGAGCGTTTCATGGCAATGGGACCAAGTATAAGGGCAAGGGAGGGTTCACGTCTTGAGGCCGCGCCATCGGGTTCGGTGGCAATTATGAAGTGAGTGGTGTGGTGGCGGGTACAGCTGTCTCTCGGCTCGGTGAGCCTGAGTCAGCTCACTCAATGTGTGCATGCGTTCCCTGGAGAACTCCGACGCGTGGGCTGCCTGGGCCCGGTGTATCAGAGCTCGGGCTAAGCGGGTAAGCTATCGGCGGCCTCATTCCCAGGATTTCCTAAGTGCGCATGCACCCAGAGGGGATACACACAGGGGGTTGGCACTGGGCGAGGTCGGTATGCAAATAGCAGAGAGATGAACTCGACCGCGCATGAAATATAGTAGTGCAGATTTCCAATCTCTAAGAATATAACTGGCTTCCCTGTGGGCAATCGCAAGGGCGATTGCTGCCTCCTCAGCCACTTCTGAGGAGGAACCTGAGGGGAGAAAAAGAGTAGAAAAGGATTGAAGGGTATGCTCGGCATACTCCTCGGAGATACAATATTTGTGGAGAACCTTTGTCCTGGCTCGGCGGCGTGGCCCTTGGCGTTAGGGATGGGTGTTTCTCAGAAGGAGATTTGGCATGGAAATTGCAGTGGATAGGGCCTAAGATGGAGAAGAGTGTTGGGTATTAGCCTGGCTGTGAATGCCGAGAATGATCAGGATGTGGCGTCCGGTGGTAACCTGTGGTAATCAGATATACTGGAACTGTCTATGGGAGCCCTCCACAAGCTCCGAAACTGTATTGTGAAAACCCAGCTGGAGTAGTTTAATGTGGAACTGTTGAAGGGTAGGTGGAGGGCTGTCTTAAACGCGGTACGAAACATCGAGTCCGAAGTGGAGATCTCATCTCTAACTCTGAGGCTCGGGAGATTGTATTGAAATCGGCTTAGGGTAATGTCCTGAATGAGGCAACAGCGATGGTGCTCCTTCATGCTGTTATCGTGGCCCGAAACTCAGAGGACGAGAGGCGGGACCGCAGCTTTTACTTGATAAAGTTTTGACAAAATGGGAGGACCTTAAACACATAGAAGCCGTCGGGCGTCACGAAAGCTGTCTTCTCCCGGTCTCTATCGTCCACTTCGATCTGCCAGTACCCACTTTTAAGATCTAAGGACGAGAAGTATCGGGCGTGCCGCAATCGGTCGAGCGCGCCGTATATCCTGGGCAATTGGTAAACGTCCTTTTTGGTCGCGTTATTAAGTTTTCGATAGTCAACACAGAAAAGCAGTGTTGTCCTTTTTTTGACAAGAACCACGGGCGATGCCCATGGGCTGGTGGACGGCTGAATGACATCATCCGCAAGCATTTCGGCAACTTTATTTTGATTGGCTTCTCGCTCCATCGGCGATAAACGGGAGGGGCGCTGGCAGACGGGTCGCGTAGTCGCATCAGTGATGATACGGTGCTTGGCGAATGGAGTGCGGCCGACCTTCGAACACGTAGCGAAACCGTCCCCAAATTCTGCCAAGCGGTCCAACAGAAGATCCTTCTGAACAGATGGCAAGGGCGGATTTCTTTTGACTGACTGAAGACCGTGGTGTGGGCCAGCATTCTCTGGAGTGGGTCCTCCCACGGTGCACAAACCTGGGACCTCAGCAACGTCGTGAAGGAAGGCAATAGCCGTGCCTCTGACGAGGTGCTGATATTCGTTGTAAAAGTTGGTCAGGAGGACGTTGGTACGGCTGTCATGTAGTTGGACGAGACCTCGGGCAACAAGAACTCGCTCAAGCAGCAGTGGAGTATGGCCATCTGCCAGGCCCTCGTAGTCGGGAATAGGTCGTTCCGCACGAGCACCAGGACACTGCACCGCGCCGGCACCGTGACGTCATTCTGGACAATGCGCAGAGCGTAGCTGCAATGATCTCGAGAGTCAAAGCGGGCCACGGCCTGTTTGGTTGAGAACGTGACACGTGCGTCCGTAAAGTCAATCACAGCACCGGTCGCCTTCAAAAAGTCGATCCCCAGAATCAAGTCTCTGGAACACTCAGAGAGAACGACAAATTCACCAACATACGTGAAACCGCAAATTCCAACCCTAACCGTGCACTTGCCAAGAGGGGAAATTAAGTGGCCACCATCGGTGCGCCTGGGTGTCCCCGTCCACGATGTCAGAACCATTTCAAGGTCTCTATCAAAGGCAAGGCTCATAACGGAATAATCAGCACCGGTATCGAGCAGCGTGCTATCCTCAGTGCCATCAATTGTCACTTGCAAATCGTATGCAGCGTATCGGGTACTGTCGCTGCCTCTCTCTGTCCAGGTATCGTCGGCTCGATGGTTCCGCGATGCAGGATCTTGACACATCTCGACGTCAGCGGCCTTGCCTGCAGAGGTCGCTGGTGTTAGTTTTCCCAAGGAGGACTGGGCGAACGACGGCCAGTGGAATTACTCTGGCGGCCGGGGCTGGACGCACGATAGCGGAGAGGCGAAGGCGAACGGGACTTGCGCCTTCAAGAGTACACGTGGTTCTGGCGCGCCCAGAGATAATCCGCAATCTCAGGCGGTCGTTCACCGTTCTGAGGACAAGGTGCGTCAGGACGGAAACTGAGAAGACCCACTTGGCCGTATGGACAGGCTCGGTAGAGATGACCGAGCTCCCCACAGTGGTAGCACAGAGGCCTACGGTCCGGTGTTCGCCACAAATCTGACTTCCGAGGACGTGGCTTAGCTGTAGCAGGGGCAGTTGCATAATATGGGGGGGGTGCTACCGGCAGCAGACGTCGAGGGAACAGCGGAGCCAGGTGCGGTTGCGTGACATGTGCCAATGCTGCTCATGGCAGGTGTCGGAGTAGCAGGACCGTAGCCAGCCGACAGACGTACAACGGATGCATATGTGGGTCGGGCATCGTACTGGGGCGTCGCCTCGGGAACAGGAGGCGCCTGCACAACCTGCCGCACTTCGTACCTGTCGACTTCTGTCAGCGCTGCCAGGGACCCAGGCGCAACCTGGGGCAGACGAAACCGTTGGAGTTCCTCCCGGATAACTGACCGAATCAGTTCGCGCAATGTGTCTGTACTGCCGCCTAGGCACGAAGAAAAGGTTTCGGGCACATTGCTGTTGATGTCCCGATTGTACTGGCGGGCCCGTTGTTCGAGCGTCGTCTTCACGGTGGTCGCGAAGAGCTCCTGCTTAACCCCTTGTATCAGATGGCGAAGCTTCTTCTCCTCCATCATGTTGGGGTCAGCACGCTTGAATAGACGGGCCATGTCCTCAATGTACACGCGCACACTCTCATTCGTGCGCTGGTTTCGGGAGTGCAGTGCAGCTTCAGCCTTATCCCGGCGGTCAGCTTTGGGGAATGTAGCCAGGAGATTCTGGCAAAACGTCGCCCAGGTGGGAAGGGTAGTCTCGTGGTTTGCAAACCACGTCCGGGCAGATTCTTCCAGAGCAAAATATACGCTGTGGAGCTTGCGCTCGTCGCTCCATCGCTCCAGCCGTTGTAGTGGGCGACCCGCTTGAAAGTCTCCAGCCAATCCTCAGCGTCTTCGAAAACCTCACCGTGAAAAGATGGCGGTGTTCACGGTGGGTGGCAAAGGATCGGAGACAGGAGCCGGGGATCAGTGGCCATAGCAGTTGGACTCACCGGACTAGGCTTGGTCGGCGCCGGGAACCGGTGTCAGTGGCCATGTCAGTTAGACTCGGTGGTCGAGGCTGCGTCGTTCTTTTGGGCAGGGGAAGGGGCCCAAATTCAGGCGACTCTCCGCGTATACGGCGGCTGGGTGGCTGGTGGACAGGTTTGAGGTCCGTTGTGATGCTGCGGGAAGTGCGGTAGTCGGAAAGCGACCCAGCACTTCCACCAAATGTTACGGGCAATTCGAAGGAGAACCTCCGGAGACGAGACGTGAAACTGTGGCGGTCCCTAAGTGGTCCGAGCGCGCGAGCAGGAGAGAAACATTCTATCTACACGGATGCAGGTGCTTTTGCTTCTTCTTCCACAGTGGCATGTATCAATATTTAAGGTTGTTTCTCCCGATTATTTGGATATCGCCACAGTCTCAATCAATACAGTGGCGCCATACCGCGGCCGAACTGTTTTATTTGGGACTTGCCATGCCTAGCGCTCTCGAGGGGCTAGAGGTTTTCGTCGTCTTCCTCGCTCGAGCTCCCTGCTGCCTTGGACGCCTAGCACGTCAAATTAAACGTGGTCTTGAGTGCTTCGACCGTTTATCGGTGACATATTTGGTGGAGGTGCGGGGTACGATTCATGTACGCTGACCTCGAGGACACTCTTGACGTCAGTTCGCAACGCGTGGCTACAACACCAGTCCACAAGGCGAGCCGCTGCCTGCGAGGCCTACAACCAGAGTTCGGCCAACTCGCAAGACCAGCAAGGGCCATGACGTCTGCTACGGCTAGCCAGACAAGTCAGCATTCCGGGAATGCGCCGCCGTTCGTCCTTCACACTGCTCGGTCGCCCCATCATTCCACGGTGAGAGGTTTGAGGACGTCGAAGACTGGTTGGCCAGCTTTGACCGAGTGGCGGGTTTCAACGAGTGGGACGGCGAGCGCAAATTCCGGAATGTGTACTTCGCACTACAGGACTCGGCCAAGACGGGGTTTGAGAGCCACGAAGCTTCCTTCACTAACTGGGAGACTTTTGCCGAGAGCTCTTAGCCACGTTCAGCACCAGCGAACGAAAGGAGAAGGCTGAAGTCGCCTTGTAATCGAGGTCGCAGCAGCCGAACGAGAGCGTCGCCATGTTCATCGAGGACATGACGCGACTCTTCAATCGCGCCGACCCTGCTACGCCCGAGGACAAGAAGGTACGCCACCTAATGCGCCGCGTCAAAGAGCAATGGTTTGGCGGACTGGTACGTTACCCGCCAAGAACGGTGGCCGACTTTACCAAGGAGGCAGCAAGCATGGAGCGTTCTCTGCAAGAACGGGGCGCGCACTATAGCCGTCAGGCTAGTGTAGCAGCCGCTCACCACTGCACGCCAACGTCGTTACCCACCGAGGAGCTTCGAGAGCTTGTGAGGAGCCTGGTACGCGAAGAACTAGAGAAACTTCGCTTCGAAGCTCCACAGGCCAGCGTCGCTGCCATACCGGACGTGGTCCGAGATGAAGTCCGGCGTGCTGTTCAGTCGCCACCAGCTCCGCAGCCAGCGCCCTATGTGATGACATACAGTCAAGCACTACAAAGTCGTCCTGGGCCAGTGAGTCAAGCCTTTTCTCCCGTCACTCCTGTGCCTTCATTGCGGTACCCAACTGCAGCTGTACCCGTCGTACCGCAGGAGCCCCTGTCCACCATGAGCAAAGCGCGCGTTTGGCGTACGCCAAACAATAGGTCGATCTGCTACCACTGTGGGGAGCCCGGCCACATCCTCCGCCACTGCCCCTACCGCAGAATGGGCTTAAGGGGGTTTTCACCTGACGCACCTCAACCACGCTACGGAGAACAGCCGCGGGACATCGAGCAGTATCTTTCCGATTACGTGCAGCCAACGACCTCGCGGCGACGCCAGTCCCGTTCGCCATCCCCAAGGCGGTTTTCTTCGCCAAGCCGCCCGTCTTTTTCTAGCCAGTTCAGAGGCGCGTCCCCACATCGGGAAAACTGAAGACGGCGTCCCCCGGGGGTAGGGTCACCGCTATTGGATCAAGTCGAGAGCCTCCACCCGACGATTCGCGGCTACGATCCGACCGACGACGACCTCACCCGACGACCTCAATGACAACGACGGGCTGTGACCGACTGGTGCCTGCCGAAATCCCAGTAATCAATGATAATCGCGATGTGACCGCACTTGTGGATACCGGCGCTGGCTTTTCTGTAATGAGCAGTCGGCCAGCTATGGCCCTCATAAAGGTTCTGAACCCTTGATCTGGACCCCAGATCCGCACCACCGGTGGCCATGTGGTTACGCCAATTGGCGTCTGCACGTCACAAATCCAGATCCGCGGTGCTACTTTCCCTCGTTGCTTTGCTGTGCTACCGGAGTGCTCCAAAGACATGATACTTGGTTTGGATTTCCTTCGGGAGTACGGTGCTGTCATCAACCTTGAGGAGCTGGTCGTGTCATTTTCTACTCAACCCCCTGTTGACGGCGATCCCGAGCCACGTGGGACTAAGTTAGGCGTCTTTGACGACCACGTATTAATCCCATCAAGAGCTAGCATGTTTGCTACAGTAGATTCCGACAACATCACTGGTACTCGTGGCATCGCTGAAACCATGTCACTGCTCCTTGGTCGGCAAATCTGTGCTGCTCGCGGAATTGTCGAGCTGAACAGTGGGCGAACCGAGCTCTTGGTAACCAATTTTGGCTCTGAACCTGAGTGTTTGCCTGGCAAAACAGTTATTGCGTATTTCGAAGAACTCGACGAATTCGCGGTACAGTACGCTTTGTCCAAAGCCTCGGCATCAGTGGAGGCACCGACCACACCCATAAATATTGACGTGAACCCGAACCTCCCGTCTAATCAGAAACGCTGCCTTGAAAGCGTTATCCAATCTTTCTGTGACTGCTTCGCCTCGACCTCTAAGGTTAGGCAGACACCGCTCGCTAAGCACCGAATTATAGTCGACGCCAACCAGCGGCCGTTATGTCAGCCGCCTTATCGGATTTCTTCAAAGAAGCGTGATGCCATCCGCCGCCAAGTCCAAGAAATGCTCCAGGACGACGTGATACAACTATCGACGAGCCCGTGGGCGCCGCCTGTTCTAGTAGCAAAGAAAGATGGAAACCTATGGTTCTGCGTTGATTACCGAGGTTTAAACAATGTCACAAAAAAGATGTTTATCCTCTGCCGCGCATTGATGACTCCCTGGATCGGCTGCGCCACGTCGAGTACTTCTCATCGCTAGATTTACGCAGCGGCTATTGAGAAATCGAGGTGGACGAACGCGACCGGGAAAAGATCGCCTTTGTTACACTGGACGTTCTGTACGAATTCCGGGTGCTCCCTTCCGGCCTGTGCTCGGCTCCTGCAACCTTCCAACGGATGATGGATACCGTTCTTGCCGATCTGAAATGGCAGTCCTGTCTCGTGTACTTGGATGACGTTGTCATCTTCTCTGATACGTTTGAAGAGCACGTGAGACGCCTGCGCTGTGTTCGAAGCAATTCGGTCGGCCGGACTTTCCCTGAAGTCCGACAAGTGCCACTTCGCTTTCTAAGAGTTGAAGTTTTTGGGCCACATCGTGAGTGCTAAAGTGGTTAGCCCCGACCCCAATAAGACAGCCGCCGTGGCTGCTTTTCCTGTGCCCACCGATAAGCGAAGCGTGCGCCGCTCTCTGAGTCTCTGCGCCTATTATCGGCGTTATGTGCAGAACTTCTCCCTGATCGCTGAGCCCCTCACCCGCCTCACGAAAGATTCCGAACCGTTCTTCTGTGGCCTGGAACAACAGAAGTCTTTTGAAGACCTCCGAACTCGTCTCCAAAGTACGCCCATCCTTGGACACTTCGACGAGTCAGCCGCCACTGAACTGCACACAGACGTCAGCAACATCAGCCTCGGTGCGGTTCTTGTGCAGTGGCAGGATGGTCTCTAACGCGTAATCGCATACGCGAGCCGCACCTTGTCACGATCTGAGGCAAACTATTCCACCACTGAAAAAGAATGCCTGGCCGTTGTGTGGGCAGTGGCCAAATTTCGCCTGTACTTATATGGCCGCTCTTTCAGGGTCGTCAGTGACCACCACTCACTGTGTTGGGTGGCGAACCTCAAAGATCCCTAGGGAGGGTTTGCACGCTGGAGCCTTCGCCTTCAAGAGTTCGATGTCACTATCGTTTATAAGTCCAGTAGGAAGCACAGTGATGCCGACTGTCTGTCTCGTGCTCCTATCGAGGACAACCGAGCTGATCCCAACGACGATTCTATTTTTCTCGGCGCCATTTCCACGTCCGTCCTCACTCAACTCCAAAGGGACGATAGTGAACTACAGCCTCTCATTGAGTATCTTAAAGGAAGCGCTGCGTCAGGGCCCACCAAAATTCTCACGTGGACTCTCGTCAATCTGTTTGCGCGATGGCGTTCTGTATAAGAAAAACTACAACCCGACAGAAGCTGCCATCTGCTCGTCGTACCTGTGGCCTTGCGCGATGAAGTTCTGCAGGCGTGCCAACATGACCCATCTTCTGGTCACATGGGTTTTCTCGCACTTTGGCGCGGATACGCAAAAAGTACTACTAGCCCAGGGTTGCTTCAATTGTCCAGCGTTACGTTAGAATTTGTCGCCAGTGCCAACGTGGCAAGACGCCGCCGACTAAGCCAGCCGGACTACTGCAGCCTATTAATCCGCCACAAGTCCCCTTCCACCAAGTCGGCATGGACTTACTCGACCCATTTCCGGAGTCCTCGCTGGGTAACCGCTACATTGTGGTCGCCACCGACTACCTCAGCCGGTACTGTTAAACTAAAGCTCTCCATAGTGGTACCGCTGACGAAATTGCGAACTTTTTCGTTCAAAATATTGTGCTTCGTCACGATGCACCCGCCATCATTTTAACTGACAAAGGAACGGCGTTCACCTCGGCCCTTACGCAGGAGGTTATGCGCCTGAGCGGCACCAGTCACCGCAAGGACGAAGCTTACCACCCTCAAACTAACGGCCTCACCGAACGGCTCAACAAGACGATCGCCGACATGATTTCCATGTATGTTGACGCAGACCACCGCAACTGGGACGCCATACTCCCTTACGTCACATTTGCCTATAACACTGCTCTGCAAGAAACGACACGCTTCACTACATTTCGTTTAGTGCATGGTCGCGAAGCCACAACCATGCTGGACGTCATGTTGCTCCCGACTAGTAGTACCTCATCTGTTATGGGTGCTGCCCAATTCGTTCGTCACGCCGAGGCCGCCCGCCAACTCGCCCGACAGCGCATCCGGCACCAGCAAGCCCTCGACGCTCGCCGCTATAACCTCCGTCACCGAGCTGTTGGTTACCAGCCCGGCAAGAAAGTCTGGGTTTGGAACCCAATACGCATGCATGGGCGCTCCGGAAAGCTTCTACTCCGATTTTTGGGCCCCTACGAGGTACTCCGCCAAGTCAGTGAGGTGAACTATGAAGCTCTTCCCCAGGGAAGAACTCTAGACGCTCCTCTAGACGGCCGACCCCCGAAGTCGTCCATGTATCACGGATGAAGCCGTACCACACCCGCTAGCACTTCAGGCCTGTCCACACCAGCCGCCGGACACATGCACCGTCCCTTGTCTTCGTGCTTCTCATTAATGCGGCACCGAGTCGTTGCCCTTCAGAGAGGGGGAGTAATGCCACAATACCAATCAATCCAGTGGCGCCATACCGCGGCCGAACTGTTTTATATGGGACTTGCCATGCCTTGCGCTCTCGAGGGGCTAGAGGTTTTCGTCGTCTTCCTCGCTCAAGCTCCCTGCTGTCTTAGATGCCTAGCACGTCTAATTAAACCTGGTTTTTAGTGCTTCGACCGTTTATCGGTGACAATATGAAGGCGATGAGCCGGAGTGTCCATCTCCCTGATGGGTCGATCGCCCACAGCAAAGGTTATGGGCTTGGTGGGAGACTTTTGGCTGATTGGACGGAAGATGAGGAGCTCAGACTTCTCAGGTAAGGAGAAGATTTCTATATTCGGTCGTGCTCTGGTGTGAATGTGGCAGCGGTTTGTAGTGTGCCCTCGGTCACCATCACTTCTCTGGGTGGCCGACAGCAAGCAGAGATCGGCATAGAGGGTTTGCGGGAGGTATGGTGTTGCAGTGAGCTTATGGGCAAGGGTGAGAATGGTCGCGTGGAGAAGGAAAGGGGAGAGGATGGAGCCCTGCGGGGTTCCGGCTAATCTGAGGGAGTAAGGAGGTGATGCATGCAGCTCGAACTGAAAATCAGAAGTGCGGTTGGTAAGAAAAGCTCCATTATAGGTGCATGTATGTACACTTATATGAAGCGAGGAGATGACCCTCAGATTTCCTGATGGTCAACGCGATCACTGCCTTTGATAAATTTAAAACTAAGACGGCCTTTGTGTGGCCTGGAATGCCCTGGAAAAAGCTGTGCTTGTGAGCTGCAGCATGGCATACTTCGCACGTAAGCAGGAACGGAAGCCCACTGTCACAGAAGTGGCGGCATCGCTTTTACTTATGTTTATATAAAATTGATGTGCCCGCGTTTCTTTACAAATATGTATGTCGATGCAGCCTCTGTGTCTACGAAAGAACTCATGTACGTGCACGCCATTTCGGTGGTAGTTTCTGGTAGTGGTGCAACCCCTTCGCACTTCAGGTGCGGGAGCATACGGGATGCTTGGGATGGCTACAAGGGAGTCAGGGCTGACTCACCTCCCCGGTTATGAAGGGATTGGGATGGCTACAAGGGAGTCAGGGCTGACTCACCTCCCCGGTTATGAAGGGATTAGTGTTTCAAACGCGCCCGCCGGGGTCGCGTTTGGACTGATTGTCCGGCTGCCAGCTCTTGACCGAAGGCATCTGAGGATTGGCATTCTTACCGCCCCTGTCATCTGCGCGCCCTCGGCGCGCTCAGGGGGCCTACGTGACTTTTTTTGTGTGTGTAAAATACTTGGTGCATTTTTTGGTGTGTGCTATTTTTGAACACCGGGTGCTTCGTCCGCTACCGACCGAAGCTTGTAAGAAGGGGTCGGATGGGGACAAGCTTCAGTGCGCTCCGCGGAGAGAAAGCCGCCACACGTGCTCCCGGGACTCCGAGCCGCTGCACCGCATTCCTGAAGTCGCCCAGCCTGTGCCTTTCTGAATGGACTGCCGCCTTGCTCCCCGGTCGACAGTATCTTCGCTTGCTTTCTGAACTTCCTTTCCAACTCTCGCCGTGATCTCTGTAATCTATTTCTTAATCCAATGTGTAACTTAATTTAGTGTTGCTATTGCAATGTGTGTTTTTCCATAAGACGGCTGTAATTATTTTGTAAAATTTTCAATATTCTTTTGTCAAAGCTGTAGTATTCCTAGCATCTATGTGATAAGCGTTGTTTTGTTGTTGTTACCTCCCAACACGTCTCTATCTCATTCACTACGTTTGCTTACCGGCTACGCCGGGCATCGAACGGCCAACCTCCCTATTGTCATGACTCGGTGATAACTTCGCGGGATCACCGAAGCCGTGACAAAAAACTGGCGTCCGCTACAGGACGTTTGATGCAAGGAAAACGTGGTGAACAGAGAGAGAGAGACTTGTTAAGGTCTTGAAATGTTTTGAGGTATTAGAGAGGCGTCGTGTGTGAATGGGGTTTTCTTTTGGTGAGCTTCTAGTTGTGTTATCTCATTGTTCTCAGAGGGAGAAGCATGGATTTGGCAAGATTGATAGCGATGGGCGGCCGGCTGGGAATGGCGAGCAGTGAGCTTAGAAAATGGGTGGAGGATAAGCAGCGCGAAGAACGGGCGTTTGCCCGGCAGGCCGTGGAGGAGTAGCGCACTGCCGCGAAGGAGGCTGACGAACCAGATTATGCGCTTGAAAATAGAGAGTCAGAAACTAAAGAAAGAGACTATAGAAAAGGAAGGTAGCCGGGAGAAAGGAGAATGGAAGCTGAATATTAGTAAACTCCTTATCCCGTTTGACTACAGGAAGGATGATTTAGATGCGTATATAAGACGATTTCAAAGCCTTGCGAACAGTCAGAAGTGGCCAGAGAGCCAATGGTCTACAGCGCTGGCTACATGTTTAAGTGGGGAAGCACTCAGTGTTTACGGGCGGTTGCCACCGGGTGATGCAGCAGATTATTCAAAGGTCAAAACCGCCCTTTTGAAGCGATTTCGGTTCACCGCGGACGGCTTTCGGGAGAAATTCAACTCTGGCAGACCGTCGGATGGCGAAACAGCAGCTCAGTTCTAAGCACGTCTCAGCCACTATTTTGACCGCTGGATCGAGCTTTCCGGTACCAAGATTGAGTTTCAGGAACTCAGAGAGCTCCTGATTAAGGAAAGGTTCCTACATGGGTGTAATTCGGACATGGCGCTTTACCTGAAGGAAAGGAAGGTGAAGTCGCTGGGAGAGATGCTGGATCTAGCTGACCAGTTTTTAGAAGCGCAAGGGAGCCTGAATCTCTCTAAGTCAAAGAAAGACCGCCGAGACGATGCCAGGAGCCTTGAAACTGACGAAGGGAAAATCAATCAACGAGCAGCGCCTCGCTGTTACCTTTGCAACCGCATTGGGCATCAGGCATCACAATGCCGTACCCATACCAGTAACAATCGCAGCCTTACTTGCTTCAAGTGTGGGCAAAGGGGCCACAAGGCTGATGCGTGCCGCTCAGCGGTATATGATAGGCGACAGACATCGTGCGTGTACTCACCCGCCAAGAGCGCAAATGAGGACAGCATTCGTGATGGCTACCTGGAGCTCAAAAATAGATATAGAATTCCCGTTGTGAACGCAGTCAAGATGACGCGACCAACGTTTCTCGTCGAGGCACTGCCGGTGGTGGCCGGAACTTTGGAGGGCAAGGGGATTTCGGTATGACGCGATACCGGATGCAATACCGCGATCGTGAGAAGAGAGCTAATCCACGACGATCAGCTCACAGGCGAGAAGAGGCCCGTTTACTTAGTTGATGGAACACCTAAGATGCTGCCTGAAGCTCGGGTTGAGATCGACACCCTGTATTTTTCTGGGATTATCACGGCGGTTTGCATGGGGGAGCCTCTCTACGATTTAATTCAAGGAAATATAGAAGGCGCAAGAGCCCCGGATGACCCGAAGGGAGTGGTGGAACAACCAGTAAGCAACGAGCGCGCTGAGGAGGAAGTTTGAACAGCAGTTATAACACGCGCAAAATCAAAGGAGCAACCCAAGAAGTTCCAACCGCTCAAAACCCCCGACGTCGCAGTAGAGCCGATAGGGAGGAGTTATGCAGAGGAGCAAGCAGAGGACGAGTCGCTCAAGCAGTGTTTCTCACAAATTGGCAAGGAACTGACGTGCAGAGATTCGGAAGGCAAAATTGAATTTAAGCAAGATGATGATATATTGTACCGAAGCTACACCGAGAAGACTGGGCGGATGTTGCGTAAGCTGGTTGTCCCAAAGTGTCATCGCGAGGCGGTGTTGAAAACGGCGCAGGACGGAATAATGGCCGGGCATTTAGGCGCTCAAAAAATGAAGGACCGGATTCTGGAGGATTTTTTCTGGCCGGGCATCACCGCGGACATATAAAGATTTGTCGCCTCCTGTGACATTTGCCAAAGAACAATCCCGAAGGGCAGAGTAGCCCGTGTGCCGCTGGGAAAGACGCCGCTCATCGAAACTCCATTCAAAAGAGTGGCCATCGACATCGCGGGGCCAATCCAGCCCCCTTCCCAATAATGCAATCGGTATACCCTGACCCTAATGGATTATGCAACCCGATACCCAGAGGCCGTGGCGCTGCCGAGCGTCGAGACTGAGAGAGTCGCTGAGGCTCTAGTGGAAATGTTTTCTCGATTTGGTGTCCCTAATGAAGTCCTAAGCGACCGGGGCACCAATTTCACTTCTGACCTAATGAAGGAGGTGGCCCGACTTCTCTCCATACGCCAGCTGCGTACCAGGCCGTATCACCCTATGGCGAACGGGATGGTCGAGAAATTCAATGGCACCCTGAAATTGATGTTGAAATTGAACTTTATTTCGTCGAGGCAGAAAGGGACTCGAACAAAAGTGAAAACATATCACTTGACATGGTTCGAGCCCCCATTTACAAGGCATACAGCAGTTGCACATTTACATGTATAGCAGCAAAGTCACGAGGACATACACACATAGAAAGTGAGTCAAGACCTACTTGTCTGAAAAGAAAAAATTGCATTTTACACAACAATAAGATATCCCCATCACATCAAGACCAGCAGAATACACCTGAGAAAAGAAAAACATCATTATACAATTCTAGCGAGCATAACCATCACTAACACTTCGGATATTAATATCATGTTTATGGAGATAATTTAACAAAGTTGGAAGTGAATTTTCGAGCATTTGACGGCTGATGGTTGTGCGTATGAATGGAATTTTCCAAAATTCAGGTGACCGCGATGTTGGTCTACCTTCTCTTAAAATTAGATTTGATATGGTTTGAATGAGGTCCTCATTGTTTTGGACATCCTGTTTATATCTTTTGGCTAAAATATAAGAGTAAAGCCGATGCACAGAAAGTACTTTGAATTGCGTAAACAGGCTTCCAGTGTGTGCATAAGGATCTGCCCCTGCGATAAGGCGAACTGCTTTTTTTTTGTAGCGTGTGAATCTGTTGTAAATTTGTAAATGTTGTGCTTCCCCATACCAGAAAAAAGTAGTTTACATGTGACTGAATCAATGCATTGAAAAAAAGTAACTTAATTGGGGTCGGTAGAAAATATTTGAATTTCTCTAGTAAGCCGACGCTTTTGGCAATTCGGGAAACAATATTGTTAACGTGAGTGTCCCATAACATGTGTTTATGAAAATCTACACCAAGTATTTTTATTGTATCCACGACTTCTATTGCTGTGTCACCGAAGGTTAAATTATTACGTTGCGCTGATGACTGCCTTGGAGTGAAGATAACGACTTTTGTTTTCTTGCTGTTAATCTGCAGCGAATTTGCGACACTCCAAGAATGTAAATAATTCAGAGAGTTCCTAATATTATTTTCCAGGGAGTCATAACTATTGCCTCGAAACAACAAAGTAGCGTAATCAGCATAGATTACAAATTTTGCTGCTGTAGGGATCCTTGTGATATCATTGATGTAGAAATTAAATAACAAGGGCCCCAGGATGCTCCCTTGAGGTACGCCTGCATTAATTGTTTTGTAGGTTGACATGTAGTTTCCGATTGTTACACATTCCTTCCGCTTTTGCATGTATGACGTTATTAGTTGTAGTGCAGTTCCTCGTATGCCATACAATTCTAATTTTTTTAGTAGTGTTGTGTGGTGCAGGCTGTCGAATGCCTTCGAAAAATCAATATACAGGCCAGCAGCTATTTCTCTTTCTTCAAATGCTTTGAGGATTATTTCTTTTTGCGCTAAAAGAGCAGTCTCGGTAGAACGGCCTTTACGAAAGCCAAACTGAGAGGTACTGATAAGATTAAACTTATTGGCGAACTTTGTTATTCGGAGATGTATTATCTTTTCTAAGCCTTTTGAAAAAACCGGCAAAATAGAAATCGGGCGGTAGTTAGATAAAGAATTTTTGTCACCGGATTTAAACACAGCAATAACTTTAGATAACTGCATTCTGTCAGAGAAGACGCCTGTTGAGAGGGCAAGATTATATACGTGACTGAGTTGTGGTAAAATTAGGTCAAGAGGATATTTAACTGGGGTTATTTGAATATTATCTATGTCAGTGGCATGGCTGTTACTAAGTGAAACAAACACTGTGTAGATTTCACTTTCAGAATTTGGATCTAAAAAAAGTGTGTTAGGGTTCCTGACTACAGCACTCGTCGCTAAAGGTCAAGACCTTGAGAGCGAGCAAGAATTCGAAACCACGTTTATGAAAAAATGGTTAAAGGCTTCAGCTAATTCTTTATCACGTAGTACATCATTGTTTATTGTTATTTCGGTGGGGCCTTTGTATTGGGGAAAACGGTTTAGCAGTTCATTTAGATTTTTCCATATTATTTGGGTATTTCTGTTGGGTATTTCTGTTGAAGAGAATGTGCGCCGAAAAGCCGAGAAACTGGGACCGCTACCTGGCACCGTTGCTCTTCACATACAGGGAGGTCCCACAGGCAAGTTTGGGTTTTTCGCCTTTCGAGCTTTTGTACGGACGACACGTGAGGGGAACCCTGGCCATTTTAAAGGAGCTTTGGACAAACCATCACCTCGACGAGGAAGCGAAAACGACGTATCAGCATGTGTTCGACCTCCGAAATCGACTGGAGGAAACCTGCAAGCTAGCGCATGAGGAGCTCGGAAATGCCGGGGCACGCTACGCAAAGGCGTACAACCGGAAAACCATAGAAAGGCTGTTTAATCCGGGAGACAAGGTCCTAATTTTGCTGCCTACCGACCACAACAAGCTGTTGCTTCCGTGGAAGGGGCTCTTCGAGATCAGGGAGAAAAAGAAGCCGACTACATCATCGAGACAGCCGGGGGGAAGAAGATTTTCCACGCCAACCTGCTTAAAAGATACGAAGAGCGGGTAAGCGGGCCAGTCGAACGGGTGTGCCACGCAATCTGCAGCGTCACAGAATCCGACGGCGATGGGGCCATTCCTGTTCCTGCGTTTGAACGGTCAGACGACGAGGGAGATGTGAAGATTTCTGGTGAAATGAACAGAGGCAGCTGCGAGAGGTGATTCCAGAACACTCTCGCATTTTCTCCGACGTCCCGGGCAAGACGGACTGGGCCGAGTGCCGGTTAGAGCTCACTATCCGCACTCTGGTTCATGTAAATCAATACTCACTTCAATTTGCGACGAGGGAAGGCGTAGAAAGAGAGGTGCAGCAGATGGAGCGGCTTGGAATAATCGAGATGTCAACATCACCCTACAATTCACCGGTCCTCTTGGTGAAGAATCCAGACGGCACGAATCGGCTTTCTATTGGTTGTCGACGCAGGCACGACGTCCTCGTTGCTGATTCTGAGCCCATGCCCAGAGTGGACGCTGTCTTCGCTACAGCTGGAGAGAAGAGATACTTCTCAAAGGTAGACTTTGTCAAAGGCTATTGAAAAATTCCGTTGACTTAAGAGTCCAAGACCAAGATGGCGTCTTCAACAACATCGGGACTCTTTCAATTCCGTTTTATGCCGCTCGGCATAAAGACAGCCCCGGCAGTATTTTCCAAATTGATGCAACGAGTGGTAGAAGGCATTCCCGGAGTGCAGCACTATTATGATGTGCTAGTTGTCAGTGCTACGTGGGAGGAGCATCTCTGTTTGCTAGAGGCAACTGTTTGCGAGAATCGAGGCGGCTGGCCTGACGGTACGACCAAACAAATGCCAGTTCGGGATGGAAAATATCGAGTTCCTTGGGCATCGTATTAGCCGAGGTGGACTGGCACCACTCGGTAAGACGCTCGACAAAATTCAAGCGGCGCCAATCCCTCGAATCAAGCGTCAAGTACGCGCATTCCTAGGCTTGTCTGGGTATTACCGGGACTTCATTCCCGACTATGCCAGATTAAGCGATCCACTCACCCAACTGACGAGGAAGGGTGAGAAGAACATCACAAGGTGGACGCCGGCTCATCAGGAAGCCTTCGAAGAGCTCAAGGGTCGTGTCGCGAGCCCGCCGATACTGCGGCTCCCAGACTTCGCCAAACAATTTGTGCTACGCACGGATGCATCTGATACCAGCCTTGGCGCGGTACTTATGCAGCAGCTTTATGGAATGCTCCACCCGGTGGCTTACGCGAGCAGAAAATTGCTCCACAGGGAAGCAGCATACAGGAAAATTGAGAGAGAGTGCTTAGCGTTAGTTTTGAGGGTGCGGAAGTTTGCCACCTACTTGTACGGGGTGCATTTTTAGTTCAAACGGACCACCAACCACTGAGCTACATCCAACGAGCAAAACAGCTAAACAGCCGAGTCCTGCGCCGAAGCTTGCTGCTTCAAGAGTACCAGTTCCATGTATAGTACATAAAGGTCAAGGACAACGTTGGGGCTAATTTTCTTAGCAGAGTGTAAAGATTTCGCGTGGTACTCATTTGCACTGTTAAATATTCAGCTATTATGTACCTACTTATGCTGACTTGACGTGTGTGCTAGGTTTATATAAGGCGTTATGTTGCGTTATGCATTTTTAATTGTTTATAGGCCTGCGCGCTATGTGATAATATTCCGAAAGTGGGGGGGCCGTGTCACACAAGAGGCGGCATCGATTTCACTTATGTTTATATAAAATTGATGTGTCCGCGTTTCTTTACAAATATGTATGTCGATGCAGCCTCTGTGTCTGCGAAAGAACACGTGTACGTGCACGCCATTTCGTTGGTAGTTTCTGGTAGTGGTGCAACTCCTTCGCACTGCAGGTGCGGGAGGGTACGGGATGCTTGGGATGTCTATAAAGGAGTGAGGGCTGGCTCACCTCCCTCGATATGAAGGGATTAGTGTTTCAGACACGCCCGCCGGGGTCGCGTTTGGATAGATTGTCCGGCTGTCAGCTCTTGACTGAAGGCATCTGAGGATTGACATTCTTGACCGCCCCTGTCATCTGCGCGCCCTCGGCGCGCTCAGGGGGTCTACGTGACTTTTGTGTCTGAAATACTTGGTGCGTTTTTGGTGTGTGCTTTTTTTAACACCGGGTGCTTCGTCCGCTACCGACCGAAGCCTTTAAGAAGGGGTCGGATGGGGACAAGCTTCAGTGCGCTCCGCGGAGAGAAAGCTGCCACACATGCTCGCGGGACTCCGAGCCGCGGCACCGCATTCCTGAAGTCGCCCAGCCTGTGCCTTTCTGAATGGACTGCCGCCTTGCTCCCCGGTCGACTGTATGTTCGCTCACCTTCTGAACTTCCTTTACAACTATCGCCGGGATCTCTGTAAACTATTTCTTAATCCAATGTGTAACTTAATTCAGTGTACTTATTGCAATGTGTGTTTTTCCATAAGACTGCTGTAATTGTTTTGTAAAATTTTCATTACTTTTTTGTCAAAGCTGTAGTATTCCTAGCATCGATGTGATACACGTTGTTTGGCTGTTGTTACCTCCCAACACGTCCCTATCTCATTCACTACGTTTGCTTACCGGCTACGCCGGGCATCGAACGGCCAACCACCTATTGTCATGACTCGGTGATAACTTCGCGGGATCACCGAAGCCGTGACACCCACCATGCTGTGAGTCTAAAGGTCGTTTTCCATTATGTGTTGTGTGATTCTCTCCAGCATGGCGTGTTCAAAAAGTTTCTCGAGACACGAAGTGAAGGAGATTGGGAGGAGGTTGGTTATTGATGGGTTTCTTTAGTTTGGGGATAAATATTATTTGGGCATGGCGCCAAGACTGAGGCAGGGCGCCCTTCACTCGGCATTTGTTGAAGTAACCAGTAATTTGGGTGATCGATTGATCAACCAGGTTGCGGCGCGTAAAGACACAAAAACAACTTTAATGAAAAACCAGTCAATGAACGCAAAAAGAGCTATCCATCTCCCAGTCGCCCCTAGCCGTCGGTCGGAATCCTTTGCGACACCGCAGAAGCAACGGCTTCACTGCTGATGTCCATAGAGTTTTAAATTTCCTTAACACCATGAGAGAAAGACGTGCGGAGGGCCAGGAGGACCACTCTGACTGCTCTTGAATGTGGTCCACATTTATTGGAGGTTCCTGTAGCCGCGGCTGGTGAGCCTGCGGAGCGGGCTGTCGACGTTACTGGCCAGGCCGGTTGCTGAATGTGTTCTGTTTTGCGCGAGCGAGGTCGCGCTACCAGATTCGTCTTCATCAGTGCCGCTGGCGATGCAAGCGCCGCTACAGGTGGCCCCCACCCTAGCGCGACGGGCGATAAAATAAAAATAAAACGCTATCTGCAAGGTTCTTCATGGCAGTGAAGTTCAGGTCAGAGTCCGCGAAACTCGTCGGGCGGGAGAAACGAGCTCGGGAGGTCGAGCCAGGCTGCTTCGCAAAGGGCTATAGGAGCCAAAAGATGAGGATGATGACGCAAGGAACAGGCGGGAAAGTCATTGAACAACTGGAGGTGAGCTGGGCGTGCTCCAGTCGTAAGGCCTACTGGTGGGGCTGGCAGTTGGGTTTAAGTTGGCAATATAGAAAGTGCAGCCGCGTGGGGATTTACAGGAGATGTGCGATGTGCGCGGGCGAAGTGGATGGCGTGTGGAAACCGCAGCCGTTTAAGTGAAGGCGATGCCTCGGCCGCTGGCGACGGCGAAACTACTGCGGACGGCAAGGCGTTTGAGGTCTGCTGCATGGGGTACGGGCTGCTTTGCAAAGAAGTAGTCGAAGCGGGCGACGGGGTGTACCGCCTGTCTGCAAAAGCGAGCCCACTGTGGCGTTGGGACCGCGCTGGCTTGGAACAGAGGGCACACGTCCTGGATGTAGGTGTAGGAATGGGAAGGAAGCAATAGGGCTGAGGATATTGTCGGTGTTGGATGGGGCACGCTGTTTAAGCTCCGCAAGAATAGCACCTCCTTCAATGTCAGTCACGTCCGTCTCGGAGGCACAATCACTTGTGAAGGCGCCAGGTGGGCAGGGATCCGTGGGACGTGGTTCGGGTGGCGCGTGATGCGCGACAAGGTTGTGGTGTGGCTTGCATGCGTGCCTGGCGACAAGGACAGATGGCATTGGGCTTGAGGTAGCGGCAGGCAAGCATGCTATTAGAAGCGAGTTGAGACCCGGGTCGAGAGAGAGCTCTTCTGGTGATGGTGAGGGGTGTGAAGCTGCTATGCGCATTTCCAGCACATGCATCATTCTGGTGAACAGCTGTTCTATCTGGTGTTCAAATCGGTGAGCGGTCTGACCTATGATGTTATTTTGCTTTAAAGCGCGCCTCCATTTCTTTTAATTTTGCGTTCAGTTTTTCTTCTAGTTTCCTGTCATCGTTTTGGGTGACCTATGGCGATTCCATTGTGCGTTTCTTTTTTGCGGGCGGGGGATTGGGTGGAGAGATAGGTCCGCTAGGGAGGAGTGGGTTTGATGAGAAGCTTTGTGATCGGAATCAGGCGGTTTGTGTGGGACGGAGTGGGGGAGGACTGATATGAGAGGATGTGCAAATTATACAGGATTGTGTGGAATGGTGTGGGGGAGGAGAGGTATCAGAGGGTAAGGATTAGGAAGGAGAGGTGGCTTGCCTCCACCTTTAGGCCTGTAGCTCCTCGTCAATGGGATTTACACAAGGTGCAGGTGTCTTTCTGGCAGCTCGGTCTTCCGATGAGTGTTGGCAGGGCGCTGGGGATGACATGAGGAGTCCAGCTTTTGGGAGCGTGACCCTGACTTTGATGAACTGGATTTATTCCTGGTGCGAGGGGTCTCGCGATGCATTGGATTGTCCTTGCAGGATATGCAAGTCGACTGGCCAGCTTGGATGGCTCGGCGACCACGGGCCTTAAATTAACGGTTAAATTAGCGATTGATCGGGAGAGGTTGGCCACTCTATGAACGCTGCGGCCTATTGGTGAAGTGCCGCGCACCTGCCACACGGAGTAAGATTGAGAACCCGTACGCGGCCGCCGTGGTCGGGTTCGAACCCGGGTACTCCAGATCAGTAGCCGAGCGCCCTCGGCTACTGGTCGGCTACTGATTCAAAAGCGGCCGCTTCCGGTTTTTAAGGTGCGATTCGGGTATACTTGAGACGAATCGCAAAGGCGCCCGTGTGCTGTGCGATGTTAGTGCACGTTAAGATCCCCAGGCGGTCGAAATTATTCTGGAGCCCTCCACTACGGCACCTCGTTCTTGCTTTCTTCTGTTAGTCCCTTCCCGCCGCGGTGGCTCAGTGGTTAGAGCGCTCGGCTACTGATTCGAAGATTGCGGCTTATAACCCGACCACGGCGGCTGCGTTTTTATGGAGGCAAAACGCTAAGGCGCACGTGTGCTGTGCGATTCCACTTCACGTTAAAAATCCCCAGGTGGTCGAAATTACTCCGGAGCCCTCTACTACGGCCCCTCTTCCTACTACTTCTTTCACTGCCTCCTTTATCTCTTCTCTTACTGCGCGGCTCCGGTGTCCGCCGTTATATGAGGCAGATACTGTGCCATTTCGTTTCCCCCAAAACCAATTATTACTCTCTTAGTCCCTCCTTTATCCCTTTACTTACGGCGTGGCTTCTATTCCCACCGAGATGTGAGACAGATACTGTGCCATTTCCTTCCTCTAAAAACCATTTTTGTGCCCCGGTTTCGAACCCGACCGCGGCGGCCTCGTTTCGATGGAGGCGAAACACAAAAGGCAGGCAGGATCTCACCGGAAGCGGCCAAGGTCCCTAGCAAACAACCGCTGGATAGGAAAATCTATTTAATTTGGGCACCCGAACACGCCGCCGTCCGCTGTAATGAGCCGCCTCACGAGCTAACCCTAGTTTTCTAATTCCGTTTAACTGTAAAGCCCACGGAGTACTGGGGGAAAGAGGAGCGCCTGCAAAATTAGGGGGAAATTGTTGATCATTAAAAATGGGGACATAGGCTGGTAGCCCAACAGACCCAAAATTAAATAATAGAAAAGCTCTCACGTGGCGGCAACAAAACAATACATTTATGAACCAGGTAAGACTTTACCACGTGTACCTACAGCTGAGGTCGCATCATCGATGCACAGACTGTGGGGCGAGAGGGACGCACGACTGCATAAGTTGGGAGTGACCAAATTCTCCCAGGGCGGGCATAAATATTTATAGTAGAGGAACCTGGGAGACCCTGCTAAGAAGGCTGGACCCTGAGCTCAAGCGCACCGCCATCCATCTGGCGAAAGAGGCCGCTACCTGTCAAGGACTGCCAGCCAGCCTATAACAGTGGACGCGCAACACCCCGTCTACGAGGCCTGCGTGCCGCGGGCGTTGAGAAACGTCTTTCCTGATCGAAATAAAAGTGGTTCAATCAAGCAGTCAGTCAAGCTCCTGTTTTGTGCGATGTCAGTGCAAGTTCAAGATCCCCAGGTGGTCGAAATTATTCCAGAGCCCTCCACTACGGCACCTTTCTTCCTTTCTTCTATCAGTTCCTCCTTTTTCCCTTCCCTTACGGCGCGGTTCAGGTGTCCGCGGATATGTAAGACAGACACTGCGCCATTTCCTTTCCCAGAAAACCAATTTTCAACTTCCAATTCCCCGCTCACCACTTTCCTTTAATTTCTCAATTCTGCCTGCTATACTTTATTTCCGCTGCCCCGGCTCAGGTGCTTCTGTATCGCTGGCAGATGTCGAGGCTAGCAAAAATCTTTTCCTTCCTTTTTATTATTATTTTAATAAACGCACGTACTACTACAACTACTTTCAGTTCCGCCGATCGCACTCAGGCAAACATAATCTTGGCTCCTGGCCACTGCGGTCTGCCTGGCAATGTAGTCGCTGATGCTGCCGGCGGAGCGCTTACGCACCGATCTCTTCATCGCATCTCAACAGGCTCAGAGGCTCATCAACCGTTTTTATGGTTCCGTGTAATTTTAGTTCATTATTGCGACAGCCACTGCCTGTACCGGGCCTCTACCTAGGGGCTTAGTAAGGCGCAGGACTGAGCTCGCAGGCAGGCAGGCAGGCAGGCAGGCAGGCAGGCAGGCAGGCAGGGCAGGCAGGCAGGGCAGGCAGGCAGGCAGGCAGGCAGGGCAGGCAGGCAGGCAGGCAGGCAGGCAGGTAGGCAGGCAGGCAGGCAGGCCAGGCAGGCCAGGCAGGCCAGGCAGGCACTGGCAGGCACTGGCAGGCAGGCAGGCAGGCCAGGCAGGCCAAGCAGGCCAGGCAGGCACTGGCTGGCAGGCAGGCAGGCAGGCACTGGCTGGCAGGCAGGCAGGCAGGCAGGCAGGCAAACTTTGATGATTAAAATTAGAGGAAAGTTTTTTGAGGCTTGTGGATGGGGTCCTCATTCCAGGGCACCACTGGCTTGAGCTTTCAGACGGACCTGTTTTATAAGGGCTCTTTGGCACTCGATACGATCGCTGGTCAGCATCGCCTCCCAGCGCTCAAATGACGTGTACTGTGCCTGTGAGTGCTTCGGTTTCGCCTCGCTTCCCCACAATATGTGGAAGAGTGTTGGGGGCTTGGCATCATGAGCATGCGTCAGCGTAGACACCAGAATCAAGAGCCACTCTTGTGTGCGGCCATTTTTCGCCGACTGGCGGACGTTTCACTGGCAACTGCGGGACTGCGGCAGCTTCGTGGCCGCGCCTGCATATAGCTTTGAATTACTGTCCTGCGGGCGCTAGAAAATCTTTGTCCACCATACTTCCCCAGAGCGGTTTTAATGCATGAGATCTTTGCGTTATCAAAAGAATAAAATAGATGTGTTAATCTTGAGATTAATTTCTACATTCACGTTATTTGGGCCAGCGCCTAGCACGTGCTCGCACTTATATCGCTACCGTCTTGGGGGTCCATTACATAGAAAACCTTTTTGGTCAGTATCAAGCATTATGTGCACATCTAGCATGCAATTTTAATTCCAATGCACTCCTAATCCTTTTTGCCGGCCATAAAGCGTCCACCACAAAAAGGGCTTTCTTGTCGCCAGCTAAGTGGTGCGCCAGCTACACCAACAAATTATCGTTGTGAGCTCAACCGAGTCGCAGGGCTAACAGAAAATAATTTTTGCCATGGTTTGTTATCTTGTAATAAAAACGAATATAAGCTTAATTTATGTAAGATTCAATCAATATCAGCAGAAAGGCCAGCTTTCACGAATTCTGCGGCCCAAAGTCGAGTTTATTTTAATCGGAAGCTCTCGGCGCGTGTGAGAGCGTCACGTAGCTGCTTGGCCAATTGTCACAGAATGTAATAAAATTGTGAATATGTTGCTGTGATTCAGGCAGGTATCAACAGCAGAGGGATACTACGGTCAGCCCTTTACCACGCCTATCTCTCTGAGAGACAGGCGGAAATAGAAACCCAAATTGGTAGCGGTCGTGCTTATATCCCCGTGCACGAAATGTGTTTGACAGAAGCAATAGCAAGCTCAGCGCACGGTTGTTGAAGACGTACTGGTGATCGAAAACACGCTCTTCGCCTGGACAACCTTCGGTCTACAGCTGGTTACCGATTGCACATCACTGCACCATCGAGTCAAATCAGTACATGTACATTCTGATGCATAAAATTATTATAGATGGTAGCGTACGTAAAAGGAGGCAACAAACGACCCGCCACCGCAGATATATGCTTGTATGTACCTGTTTCCAATCTGCACCCTACCTGGTGGACTACCCTCGGATATGTGTGCAGAAATGTGTAACAATGTGTGTCAGATAACCGTAAAACGGCCTAGAGAAATATGAGTATTGATGCACAGCACACACCCACATACGTCATTTGACGGAGTGCATCAGCGATGTTAGCGAAAAAAACGTTAACACGTATTCTACGTGCCGCTGGACCAGCCCGCCCTCTGACCAACGTGCCGGGCGCGCCGACAGATGGCGACTGGCGTCGTGAGTAGGAGCGCTTCGGCAGGCCGCGTGCGAGGGTAAAAGATTTTGTTCTGTATTGTTGGGTGGATGAGGTGAAGTTTGTGGAGACGAGGGAAAGTGTTCGGTGGTATGTGATGCCAGGAGATAGCGTCCTGTGTGCCTAATTTTGTGTGAATAATAATAATAATAATAATTTGTTTTTGGGGAACAGAAATGGCACAGTATCTGTCTCATATATCGTTGTACACCTGAACCGGGCCGTAAGGGAATGGATAAAGGAGGGAGTGAAAGAAGAAAGGAAGAAAGAGGTGCCGTAGTCGAGGGCTCCGGAATAATTTCGACCATCTGGGCATCTTTAACGTGCGCTGACTTCGCACAGCACACGTGCGCTTTAGCGTTTTGCCTCCATAAAAACACAGCCGCCGCGGTCGGGTCTCTGTGAAGCAGAGTCTATTTTCAGCGCATGAGACATTGGAACTCTAAGTGTTCGTTGTATGTGGAGGGACTAAGGATGAATTAGAATGCGGTGGATGGCTGTGCTCGGTCGACTAGTGCTCGAGCTAAAGCGTGCGCCCTTTCATTTCCTTATAGTCCCTCGGGACCAGGTGTCCACGTAATCTGGTGGTGCTTATGGAGGGGTAGATTACCATGAGTCGAAGGACGTGTCTTACGACGCATCCTCGCAAGAAGTTTTGCAAGGCTTGCTGTAAATACATGATCCCATGAGCGCTGCGTCTTTGCGCGTCGCATAGCGTATGGCAAGAGCAACAGCGGCGGTTTGCGCCGCCGCTGGAGAGCCGAATGTTGCGGAAGCAGCGAGCATGGGGATAAATCGGAATTTCTCGCTACAACCTCGTATTTATTGTAGTCCGGGTATTCCGCGGCGTCGACATAAACCGCACTGGATGAGATGGCAAGTCACTGGCATAGGTCTGAAATTCTTGCTTTACGCCTGCCGGTGTGGACATTTATATAGCGAGAGCTGCACTTGGCTACCAGTCGAGCATTTCGCGGTGGTCCGCAAGGGGCGAGTTTTGCGCATGAATCGTTACCATGGCAACCGTAAAGGAGCGCAGGTGCAGCGTGCGCTCCGCCGTTACCGCGGCCGCGATCCCACTCCATCGTCGGAGCCACTCCTGACATCACGTGGATGCGCAGTTCTGCGCATGCGCTGATTATATGGTAATCAGAGAGACCTCATTAGGGCGCCGCGCTTTCGTTGCCGCCTCTCCGCTCAATAACCCGAAGCGCGCGTCGCATGCGCAGCATTTCGTATGAAAGGCGATGTAATGGCGGCTGTATCACGTTTGGAATGGATGCAGAGGAGAGTCCAGCCGCTGCTAAACGGCGATATAGACAAGAGAAGATTAACTCTTCTGATCCTGAGGTTGTCGCCTGGCACCTGGCTACAAAACAACGAGAGAATTAGCGTGAAGAGGCGAGGAGAGCACCAGAGACTCCCGAACAGAGAGAGGAACGGCTTGCCAAATGGAGATGCCAGGCTGCTGAGCGTTTTAGACGGCGCATAGCCGCCGAGATGGAGCCTATGGGAGATACCAGTCAACAGGAACAAGAAGCTCAGATAGAGAAACGTACTTCTCCCTACGTATATCCTGGCATAGTTGAGCTGAGCCACCAATAATTATTGAACATATGTTTTGGTACTGGAGCTAATTTGATTTTATTTCTTTCTAGTTTCTCTAGGAAGTATTTAGAATCCAGGGTTTGTATGTCAGCTGCCTTGCCTACACACCTGAGAAGGACGTAGCTGGCTTTTGTCTGCGGAGGGTGGTGGTGTAAATAATATAATGAAATTGTTTAGGAGGTTGTAGCGGCGATTGTTGGTGTCAGGCCGGAACCTCCTTGGCGTAGGCTGCTGTCCGGGTTCTTTAAATGAGTTCTTTTTGACTCTTTTCGTCCCAGCTGGTCCGAGCTGCGTTCCACCCCTTCTTCGCTAGGTGGGTAATAATAGTGACCGCCTGATTTTGTTGGCAGGCCCATGCCATATGTTACAGGCCTGCCTTCTCTCCGTGGAACTTGCTTTGTGAGTCAAATTACTCCGGATCTGCAGTCCTCGTGGGTTGTTGTAAGAGTTGGTTTGTAGCTTTCGGAAATCTAGTTCCTTCCCTTTGTACAGTGTGTTAGCCGGCGGACAGTAGACCCAACGGGATAATCGCAAGTGCTGACTTATGTCGATGTAAGTTAGTAGTGCGGTAGGAGGTTCCACGACATCCGTAATGGGTGCCCAGGGGAGAAATGCTCGGGCTGAGGCACGTGCGCTATCATTTCCTGAAATGCTCTGGTGACCTGGTAGACATATTATCTGTTTATGTGTGGGTTAGTAGCCACGGTTGTAGCTGTCTTGTAGGGGTTTAGCGGCTAGGGGTGTGATCCTGCCCCTGATGTAATTGTGATACGGTGTCTGTTAATCTCTATAAATGTATCCCGAGGTAGTGTGTGTTGCAGCTAGAGCAATAGCCACTTCATCAGCAGCCAGTATGTTTTGGATAGCCAGCACTAGTTCGTCCATTGTTTTACTTTGGTGCAATACCGCGGTGACCGTAACTCCCTGCTCGGGACCCTCAGCATCGACATAGAACACGCCCTAGCGCCCGCGGTAATGTCTTTTCACAGCTTCGGCTCGTGCTTGTAGTCTTGACTGGAGAAATTGGGGTGTATATTCCTGGGTAGTGGCGCTGCATTGAGTTTTCCTCTCCACGAGGCTGGGAGGCCGTTTTTAGTGTCTAGCTATCGGGGAAATTGATGTATAAATCACTGAGGACTTGTTGTCCAATCCGATTAGTGGAGAGCCGTAGCACTTGCGCCGTGAGGTGTGCTGCTATCATCTAGTCTATTGTGATGTGGACGCTCAGTCATGAGAGCCGGTCAATCCATGTCGCAAGAGGGAGGACGAGGGCCTTCCTGCAGGCTGTTCAGATTGTGACGTCGAGGTTCTTGATGTCAAGCGTCTTGAGGTGGAGGAAGGGTGCTTAGTAGATGACGCAGCTTATGACGAAAGCCTGCACTAGGCGCACAGTATCTTCTCACATCTCTGATTTCCGCGTCGTTATCCTGGCGACTTGCTGGCTCACGAGCTTGAGTTTCTTCAGGGTGTGGAGGTTTTTGCCGCTGTTATTCATGTACAGAACAAGTATCTTGAGGATCTGAACTCATTTGATCGGTGAGTTGTCGACGTGCATGCTGATGGTGTAGTGATTATTGCGATGACGGAAAACTATGATTTTAGATTCGCCGGCAGAGCCCGTTAGTCCACACTCCTGTGCATAATTCTGAACTGTTGTTGCCGCTGTTAGTAGTGGATCTTTCAATCATTGCCATACTTCGCGTGGGTGTCCAGATGGCTATATCATCAGCGTACAGGGCGTAGCATATGCCCTGTTCCTTATTGAGAAGGGGTGGAAAATTTGAGAGTGCAATGTTGAACAGAAGTGGGGATTGTACTGCCTCTTGCGGAGTGCCTCACGTGTCCATCTTCACTTGCGTAATTTGTTTTGTACCGGTACTTATGTTGACGGTTCTGTCTGTAAGGAAATCGCAGATGTACGAGTAGACTTTCTGGCCACAGTTAGTACTGTGGAGGTTGTTGACGATTGTGGAGTGCTTGACCTTATCAAACTCGCCATTGAGGTCGAGGGTTAGAAGAGCTCTGTTTCTGTTTCTGAGTGTGGGATCGATGACTTCGCGTTTGAGTTGCAGAAGCACATCATGGGTGAGTAAGTGTGTACTGAATCCAAACTTCGTGTGTGGCAGTACCTGGTGTTCCTGAATATAGTTGGGAGAGACACGCATGAGCTGCCTTTTCTTTCTGTTTGCCTCGACAAGACATGAGGGGTATGAGGCGCAGGCTTTCAAACCTGGTTTTCTTTTCTAGTTCGTCAATAAAGTGTACATTAGCTGTTTTCCGTGGGTGTGAAATTTGCCCGTGCGCCAGCATTTGTTGATGGAATCCGTACGTTGCTTCCGAGCCTCCGTGACGCGGTTGGCCAAAAGTCTGGCCGTAATTTTTTGCTGTCGCGGGGCTGTGCCTAAGTGCATGTACGCTAGTGCTGCTATGGTTTCATCTAAAGTGAGGTCTCTATGTAGGTATTCGTTCAGTTCACCCCGGTAATCCTTATTGCAGGCTTCTGGATCCTTCGCGGTGCAGATATATCGACGCATAAGTTCATCCACGAGTTCGTGATTCGTGCCTTGAAAGCTGTGTAGGGCTCGATGCAAATTTCTGCGTCGTTCAGTCTTCGCTTCCAGAGGGTCAATTAGGCGGCGCAGGAGGTTCTACGTAGCCTTAAAATCTAGGTGAAATTTGAGGGATTTGCACTTTATTAGGCAAGTGATGCGAGCGAGGTCCAATCCTTATTGGCCCGCTTGAAGAGTAAGCTTGGCTATTCGAATTCTTAGTTTCCGATTGTGCCTTCGTTTCTTCCACCGTTTTATAAAACCACGTCTGGCTTCCCGAAGGTGCAGAAGGGGGTTGTCACCTGTTCGGCGGTCCTCAGTTATGGAGCGCGTTTTTGTGAGCGTTTCTTCAAGGACGAGAATGGAGGCCGCCCAATCTTCTTAACTGGTTATTCGTTCTGAAGTAGCCAATTTGGTGTCCTTCTTGAATATCTCCCAATCCTTAACTTTGGGTTGGCCTCATGGTTTGCTGTGCTTGTTGCTTTCGAAAATGGCCTGCAGCTCGTACAGATCGCTGCCTATGGTCTCTCCCGTATTGTGTTTGTTGCAGCCGGGTTGTTTGTGATGTGAGGAATTCTTCCTGGAGTTCGGAATATGTGTTCAAAAAGGCCAATAGCGTGAAGTTTTCTGTTGAGGTGCTAGGCGGAAGATTAAGAATCTCTTTGTAGGCCGCTCTTAAGTTGGTGTCAGTCTGCTGCTCCTGCTGTTTCGTGCTCTTGTAAAAAGTTAGTCCCTACGTTATTCTACAGAGGAATAGCGCTTGGACTTATTGCATCGTGGCCTCTTTTCGCATGCCTTGGCGATGTCGGTGGTACGACTAATCGTGCGGGTTGTTTGAGTAGTGACGGCTTAAAGCTTCCGAATGGTGTGAGAAGCCCTGAGGTTGCCCTGAAGCCAAAGTCCAAGTATCCCGAGAAGTTGCACTTTTTTGATGGGCTGGCCATCTATCGTAAAGTTTATCGGTCTCGGTGCATCTGTATCGTGGATTGCCCGTATTAGTCCGGACTTCTCTGGGGAGTAGGAAAGACCGCTTTTAAAGACGAAATCTTCCACTTCTTGTGCTGCTTTCTGTACCGTTGTTTCTTTTTGACCGAAGGAGCCCTTGGTGATCCATATTCTTGTATTTTCAGAATACAACTTATTTCCGATACTGGGAAATGTTTGGAGTTGCTGAGCAAGCTTGAGCATCGCGAAATTGAATAGCACGGGTTATATGATAGAGCTCTGCGGCGTGCCTTTTTGAACCATTTCTCGAACTTCGGAGCGTGTTTGGTCTATGCCTGTCGTCGCTGTGCGTCGCGTGGCAAATGAGCGTGCATAGGAAAAGTCTTTCGCCCCAGTTATGATCGGATATGCCTTTAAGAATTGCTTCGCGTGAGATGTTACCAAATGTGCCCTTTAGATCGAGGGCCAAAATGTGCTGCTCGTGAACTGAAGGGATGTGACGTTCCTTGTGTGTGCTACGAGGTTCCGCGTTCGACGGCGCGGCGTAGACGGAGACTCAGATGACAGCGGCATCATCAATTACCCAGCCATGCTCTTTGAGAGTGACGACCAGAACGAAGGGGTTTAAGCCCAACCGGACCCAACCGGACCCGCCGCCGCCGCCGCGGGGAAACGGGCTTTATCCTCCCCAATTGCCGTGGCGGTTCCAGGGGAGGCCTCCCGAGCACATCCCAGGACAAGGGACCACTTTCCCGGCCGGTGACCCGCGGGAACTGTCAGCGGGCCAGAGCGAGCCTTATCTTGAGGAGCGAGTGTCAGTTGATGGATGGAGAGCGGAGGCCGGTGACCCGCGGGAACTGTCAGCGGGCCAGAGCGCGCCTTACCACAGCCGACGCTATGCGCTACCTCGAAGACAACCTTCTTTCCCTCGGACTCAACACGTGAGGGGGGCGAGACCATAAGTGCGGTGGTATGTTTGTGCGCCCAAGTGAAAGCCCTAGCCCCCCTCCTTCCCCTCCGGCGTGGGCGTCCTCACCCTAGGGAGTGTGAAGAAGAGGATATAAAAATCGACACGCCACGGAAGAAGGACGCTCAGGACGACATCGTTCGCCAAGAGGGCCTTCAGCGCCGAAGCCCGACGGCGTGCAGCTTCTGCCAGCAACCGCTCGAGCCCAACTCCGGAGCCACTCCATCGCCCCCATGAAGTCGTCGGCACGTAAGCTCGGACGCCCCAGCCTCTGAATCTTAATCATGTATAATTATTGAATATATCGGTTTGTTTAAACTGAGCCATGCGGTGTCTATTTGCCTCTCCGTCCCGTGTGGACCTGCGCATTATGGGGGTCATCACACTGGTGTCAGAAGTGGGGTCTCAAAAGCAAATGTCCCCTGAATGCTGTGACATTCATGACTTCAAAATTGTAATCAAAAGGGAATCACGGGACTGATTGTGGGACTTTTACCCCCATTTGAGAGGCTTGAGGCACTGGAGGGCTTGAGAAAAAAAAAATGTCTGTATCTGAGGGAGCTCCCACTCCACAGCCGTCGCTCGGAGCAAGCATGCTGGCATTAGGAAGCGTCATTCCGACGTTTACGGGAGATAAGACAGGGGTTCCAATCTGCGATTTCTTTTCCATGCTAGAAGAGATTGGGAAAATGGGGGATGGTCCGATGCTCAAATGCTGGGAATGGCGAGGTGTAAGATGGCAGGAGCTGCTCATGATTTTGCATGGCGAGACGAAAAAGTAAAATCCACAGAATCATTTGCGGAACTTAAGAAGCTCGCATTTGAGCATTTCGACACTGAACCACGTCACGTACGGGTACAGAGGTTCCGTGACGCCGGACAGATGGTAGGGGAGGACGTGCGAACGTTTGCGTCGCGGCTTCAGCGCTTAGCGCGCGATACGTTAAGCAGGGAGGAGGAAGGAGACCAGCTAAAGAAGAAATACGCGGAGGATATACTTAAAGAGGAAATGACCGCTTTGTTCGTGGCTGGTCTGCAAGACCCCGTGCGCCGGTTCGTGCTCTCGCGCAAGCCGAGCAATTTCGACCAAGCCGTGGAGGCCGCATTGGATGAGGAACAAAATGAGGCGTTAACGACAGCCGCAGCGAGAGTACGCGTCATAGAGAAAGCAGTGCTCAACCCTGAGGTTGCTCTCTTGACAGAGCGGTTAGATCGCTTAGAACAGCTGCTATCTCAGCAGGTAGAACGCCAGGTTGAAGCGCGCGCTCAACAGCGCCCATTCGCTGGAAACCGGAGACCGCCACAAAGCTACAGGCGCGGTATGCGAGATTTTGAAGAAATCGTATGCTTCGCTTGCCAGGGTCGCGAACACATCGCCAGGTTCTGCCAAAACGTGCGCCGTGGGGAGCCACAAAGAGAAGTAGGCGAGACACGCCCTAAGCAAGCCTACAGCGGGGCTCCAGATACGGAGACAAAAAACTAGTTAGTCCTCCCCAGCCTGAGGAGCGTGGGGAGGGAGCAGTGGATGATGAGGTGGTGGTAGTTTGTGTGGCCGACGAGGCATGCCCTGTTGTGCGTTGCAAGTTAAATGGTTGTTTCATGGAATTGTTGATAGATACGGGGTCAAAGGTGACATTGCTTAAGGAGAGCAGTTTTAACACGCTTCGAAGGAAGGGGGACCGCGAGGTGTTGGAAGCGTCTGGTGGCATGGCAACCAAATTTGTAGGCATAACGGGGGATCCTCTTGGCATAAGTGGACTCTACCGGTTACACTTCTCTCTCGGCGGAATTGCATTGGAGCACCCCTGCTACGTATGCCCGGACACGGTGTCTCTGCCAGACGGAGTGTCAGGTATATTAGGGCAGGATTTTTTGAGAAAAGGGAAGGTAGTAGTCTCATTCTCTGAGGAAGAGGTTAATGCGGGCGGCTCAAAAGTTCCGTTTTTGAACAGGAAAGGGGCTGAGATTCGCATTAGCGATATTGACACCCGTCAAACAGTGGGATCATTGGAGAAGGTATATTCGCGGGTTGCCGTCAGGCTGGTCGATGAAGCGGTCGTCCTTCCTTGGTCGGAGCACATTTTGTACGCGTTTGTGCCTTCAGATGTAGAGAGCGGCGCCGTGGGAGTGCTTGAGCCGGTCGACTCTCTCAGCAATGGCCTGAAGGCAGCCGCGTGCCTCGCAGTTAATGACGCCCACAGAGTGCCCCTACGGGTGGTTAACTGTAGCCAGCAGCCACTGAACCATCCCAAGAACAAACCATTGGCTTTCTTCACCTCTGCGATAGAGAAACGTGAGCCCACCGATACGGTACTCGCAACTGTAGAGCATGCTAGTCCTTCGGCTGCTCCAAAGGGGTCGTTCGATCTTTCTCACGTAAAATCCAGAGAGAGGGAGGCCCTGGCTGGTTTGCTGAACGACTACTCGGAGGTATTCGCCGCGTCCAACCTGGATTTGGGCTGCTGTGGCGTTATAAAGCACAGGATAGAAACCGGCACTTCATCGCCCGTTTACCAGCGTGCGTACAGGATTCCTTACTCCCAACGTGAGGAGATGGAGCGGCAGGTGCAGGACCTGATTGATCGCGGCATTGTCGAACACTCAAAGTCACCCTGGGGAGCACCAGCACTATTGGTGGAAAAGCCAGATGGCTCGTATCGATTGGTAGTGGACTACCGCAAACTAAATGCCGTAACTCGCATCGATCCATACCCCATCCCCAATATACAGGAGACGCTTTCTCAGCTGGGCTCTGCCAGGTACTTCACGGTAGTGGACATGGCGGCGGGATTCTGGCAGATAGCAATGGATCCGGCAGATGCCGAGAAAACGGCATTCAACACGCCCTCAGGGCACTATGAATGGAAAAGAATGCCGATGGGTCTGGCCAACAGCCCTGCTGTCTGGCAGAGAACCGCTGATGTTATCCTGGCAGGTCTTCTGAGGAGGCTGTGCTTCGTGTACATGGATGACATAATCATATACAGTGACAGTTTTGAGAACCACTTGCGCGATATTGAGCAGGTTTTGGTGCGCCTGAGAGGAGCGGGTCTCAAGCTGAAGCCCTCTAAGTGCCAATTCCTCAAAAACGAGGTGAAATACCTCGGGCACGTTGTTTCAGCTGACTTCGTGCGACCGGACCCTGAGAAACTAAGGTGTGTCTCGGATTTTCCATCCCCGACTAGCGACCGCCAGGTCCGGCAGTTTCTCGGCCTGATCGGTTACTACCGAAGGCACATAGAGGAGTTCGCCAAGCTCGCTAAGCCATTCACCGCCTTAACAGCCAAAAATGTCGCCCTTCGCAGGGACGAAAACGCGGAGGATGCTTTTGGGGCCCTCAAAAGGAAGCTAATGAGTGCACCGCTGTTGCCCCACCCGGATTTTATTTGCCCTTCGTTACGGCCATAGATGCGTCAAAGTTCGCAGTTGGTGCCGTGCTATCTCAGGTTATCGAGGGCAAAGAACATCCCGCTGCTTTTGCTAGCCGACAGCTGAGCCCCACAGAGCAAAAGTACGGAGCTACGGAAAGGGAGTGCCTCGCCGTTGTCTGGGCAGTAAAGCACTTCAGATGCTACCTTTACGGCCGCAAATTCAACCTAGTCACAGACTGCCATCCTCTGAAATGGGTGATGAGTGTCAGGGACCCTAGCTCGCGACTCGCTAGATGGAATCTACACCTGCAGGAATACTGCTTCGAAGTTGAGCACAAGTCAGGAAAGACACATCTGAATGCTGATGCAGTCAGCCGCACAGCTGCCGTGGCAGCTATAGATGAGTTTGTCCCCGTAGTCGACCCCGCCGAATTACGCACAGAGCAGTGCAAAGATCCTGACCTGAAGCGAATAATCGAAAGCTTCGAGGGCGCACCGTCTCACCCCGAACAGCTAGGTTATTTCATTGGCAAAGACGGCACCCTGTGTCGGCGCACGAGGCCAACCAGGAAAGGAAGACCAGAGAAAACCGCTTGGGAGAGAGTCGTCATACCTCGGTCGTGGACAGAAAGGGTTCTTCGCGCGTTTCACGATGCGCCATGCGCCGGTCATTTTGGCGTAGCGAAGACACGCAGGCGTGTGGAGCGTTTGTAATTTTGGAGTGGCGTGCGACAGGATGTTAGAGACTACTGTGCGAAGTGTCATTCCTGTCTCGAAAGAAAAACACCCAAGGGACGAAGACCAGCTCCAATTCAGCCGTTCCCTGAGGTTTCGGCTCCCTTCGAGCGGACAGGTATGGACATAATGGGCCCATTGCCCACGACCACTTCCGGAAACAAGTACATTTTAGTATTTGTCGATCACCTTTCAAAATACGCGGAAGCGGTAGCACTCCCAGATCAGAAGGCAGACACGGTTGCCAGAGCATTTGTCGAACAGATCGTGCTCCGACATGGACCCCCGAGGCAACTCTCGACAGATAGGGGAACGAACTTCGTGTCGCAGCTAATGAGGAGAGTTTGCGAGCTGCTTAAGATCGCTAAGAAGCAGACAACACCGTACCATCCGGCTTGCAACGGCGCGGTGGAGCGACTGAACCAAACCGTGGCCGGGTTCCTGTCGCATTTTGTTTTGCGCGACCAGCGGGACTGGGACTTGTGGCTCCCGTATGCAATGTTTGCCTACAATTCCGCAGCACACGAGAGCACGGGCGAATCGCCATTCTTTCTTCTCTACGGCCGAGACCCGGACCAGCCTAGTGAAGTGCCAGAGGGCCCCCGTCGTGTCCCATACGCTTCACTGGACGACTATAAGGTTGAGCTAGAATCGCGCTTGCAAGTGGCGAGGGACATCGCAAAGGAGGCCTTAAAGAAAGCGGCGAAGCGCAGGAAGGAGGTGCACGATCGCAGTGCTAGAGACGCGCCGTTTGATGTGGGGGACAGCGTGTACATTGAAAACTGCCAAAGGCAGATTGGGCTAGCTCGTAAGTTCCAGACGAAGTGGAGAGGACCGTGCGAGGTTGTCGAGAAGCTTTCTCCGGTAAACTTCAGAGTCCGAGACGTGAACCGGCGCTTGATAAGGATACACGCAAATCGCCTCAAGTCGGCACCGGTTCAGTATTCACGAAATGAGGAAAGGGAAAGCGCGGATTTTGATGGGGACAGAAGTGAAGCGGAGCGCGCAGATAGTTCGCAAGAAACGCCCTCTCCTGCATTTGTTCGGCAGGCGCCAGAGGTGACGGCCGGAATGCCACCGAATTTACTTCATGCATTGCTAGAAGAAGAAGAAGCGCGCGAGGTTGCCGCGCAGATAACGCCAGGAGAGGCTCCTGCCACAAGCCCTCGCGAGTCCCAAAGCAGACAAAGGGTCACAGACTTACTTAGTATGACTCATGAAGGCCGATATCCGCTGCGAAATCGAAAAGCTATGTCGGACTAATGGCGTAAACAGAGCGGAGTTGTGAACTGGTTAGAATTGTGTAATTCCGCAGCTCATAACATTGCTATGTGCTTATGTGTTAAGTTATCGGAGTTGGTAGTTAAACCTTTCTGTCATTAAGTAACACCTTCACAGGAGAGAATGCGAAGCGCATGCAGAACCTGCCCTACTTCCTTTCGTTATCTATATTTTTGTCTGTGCCGTGATCGTGCTAGAAGTGGGAGCTCCTTTGTAACTGTGGTAAATTTATTTCGTCCAGTTTGGACTAGAAAGGAGAGGCTTGGGTGCTGAGTTTCATGTTTATCTGTAAAAGAAGATCAGTGCTGCCCCTGGAGACGCCAGTTATGACAGCGGAGGCATATGGTGTTGTGCAGTGGTGTTGAGTGCAGCGAAAAGTGTTTTGTCGGACGCACTGTGCGAGGCGATTCAGAAAGACAAGGGGAGCTGCATGGACTCAAATGTTCGGAGAACATTCTTCTGGAGGGTGAGCGAGTGTGACGTTCCTTGTGTGTGCTACGAGGTTCCGCGTTCGACGGCGCGGCGTAGACGGAGACCCAGATGACAGCGGCATCATCAATTACCCAGCCATGCTCTTTGAGAGTGACGACCAGAACGAAGGGGTTTAAGCCCAACCGGACCCAACCGGACCCGCCGCCGCCAATTGCCGTGGCGGATCCAGGGGAGGCCTCCCGAGCACATCCCAGGACAAGGGACCACTTTCCCGGCCGGTGACCCGCGGGAACTGTCAGCGGGCCAGAGCGCGCCTTACCTTGAGGAGCGAGTGTCAGTTGATGGATGGAGAGCGGAGGCCGGTGACCCGCGGGAACTGTCAGCGGGCCAGAGCGCGCCTTACCACAGCCGACGCTATGCGCTACCTCGAAGACAACCTTCTTTCCCTCGGACTCAACATGTGAGGGGGGCGAGACCATAAGTGCGGTGGTATGTTTGTGCGCCCAAGAGAAAGCCCTAGCCCCCCTCCTTCCCCTCCGGCGTGGGCGTCCTCACCCTAGGGAGTGTGGAGAAGAGGATATAAAAATCGACACGCCACGGAAGAAGGACGCTCAGGACGACATCGTTCGCCAAGAGGGCCTTCAGCGCCGAAGCCCAACGGCGTGCAGCTTCTGCCAGCAACCGCTCGAGCCCAACTCCGGAGCCACTCCATCGCCCCCATGAAGTCGTCGGCACGTAAGCTCGGACGCCCCAGCCTCTGAATCTTAATCATGTATAATTATTGAATATATCTGTTTGTTTAAACTGAGCCATACGGTGTCTCTTTGCCTCTCCGTCCCGTGTGGACCTGCGCATTATGGGGGTCATCACAGGGATATTTGCGAGGACTTCTCTTATAAGGAGGAAAGCGTCTGAGCCGAGAGGCCTATCTGAAATCCAGTCATGGTAGAGACAAGGAAGTCTTTGTCCTCGATGTAAGTTTGACGGCGGGTGTGGGCGACTTGTTCGTAGCGTTTGCCTACGCAAGACGCTATGGAAATTAGGCGTAGTGCGTCCAACGTAGTTTTCTTCCCTTGTTTTAGAATGGTGATAATACCAGCGTGTCGCCAGTCCTGAGGCACTAGTCCTTTGTCCCTTTGCTCATTGTTGAGGTAGTGCGGGAGAACCTGAATATGATCGCTACTGAGATTACTAATGATGGCATTTGTCATCTTGTCTCCTCCGGGCGCACTGTTTCCCTGCGACGTGTGAACTCCAACTCGGAACTCTGCCACTGCTATAGGGGCGTGCAGCGTAGGGTTCGGTGGTCGGTGTAACGAAGCGTACATGGAAGGATGAGGGTGTCGCTGACATAGCGCGTCCACAGTGCTTCCGTCAGCGCCTCAACCGTGCCAGGAAATTGATTAGCAATTGTTTGAAGCGGTCCGTTAGTAGCCGTTTTGGTTTTGTTGAGTTCAATCACACTGCCGAGGATTGTCCATGTCTCGGTGGTGCTGAGGGTGCCTTTAAGGGATGAACAGAACTGGGCCCAATTTTGTCTGGCTAACTGCGTCGAGTATTGTTCGGTTTCCTCCGTGACAGCGGCTATGTGAAGTTTGAGTTCTCTTCTGTGATTCTATTCTATGCTGGTTGGAAATAGTTCTGTGCAGCGCGTGCAACTGACTCTCTCTATTTAGAGATCACCTTCGCTGCGCTGCACATGGGGGGGGGGGGGGGGGGGGAAGGGGAGAAAAGAGACAGAGTAGAAAACGGGTCTGGTCGGGGGAAACTGGCGAAGGGAGAGGGGACAAACAGCGCGAGGTCAACGCACGGCGGTGCGAGGGGGGCAGCGGGTCCGCAGGCATCCGAAGTGGGGCGCACGGGCTTTGTGTCAGCGCTCGCGGGCACAATACGAGGAAGTGGGCTTCTGTTAAAAGCGTCTGAAGAGACCCGCCTTGTCAATGTAGCGGGCCAGCGCGCAATGTGCACTTTTCGCCTTTTGGTGCGGCGCTTGGGGGAAGGTCAGAGCCCCTACGTTGTCCGAAGGGAGCCCTAGATCTTTGAATGTCGCGGTCATTTCTGCTCGCGCATTCGCGTGGGTGGGGCAAGAACACAACAGGTGCTCCACAGTTTCTGTTGACCGCAGTCCGCGCAGAGTGGGTTGCCCTCCTGGGTGAGGCGGTGTCGGCGTTCTGCTGTCCAAACGCAGCCGATTCTCAGCCGCAAGAGAGCAGAGACAGCGCGGTTGCCGAGGGCGAGGAATAGGAGCGGCCGAGGCATTCTTCCCGATGCCACTCGTGGGTCCGGGTGGCACATGTTTACCTTGTAGCGGATGATGTGGCGTGCCACATCGAAGGCTGAGATATTTGCGCAATACGGCACAGCCGGGTCACCGTGCGCAGCCTTCGCTAGTCGGTCGGCTGCCTCGTTGCCAGGGAGCCCCACGTGTGCTGGCTCCCACTGCAGCACGATGTCGCAACCTCGCGCACTTAGTGAACACAGCTTATGAAACAGCCACTGCACACACATCGCGGCGCGGTAGGGACGCTGCAGCTGCATGAGAGCTGATCGCGAGTCGCTGAGTATAGCGACGTGCTTCAGGTCTGGCGTCTCGGCGATCACATCAGCTGCCAGATGTAGCGGAGAGATTTCAGCCGTTGTTGACAACGCAAAGAAGCGCAAGCGGCACTGCTTGGTGACGCCGATCGCGGGCGCGGTGCAGGCAGCTGTGGCCGAGTTGCCATCCTGTGAGACGGACCCGTCCGTGTAGAGATGGACACGGGAGGCGTAGTCAGTTCCACTCGCTGAGCGGTCTCCTGCCGGATTGCGCAGTGCGGCGTGCGCTGCTTGCTCCGCACTCCCGGGATGGTTGTCTCGATTCGGAGCGCCGGTGCTCGATGGGGCGACTGGCGAGGTGGTGCTGGGGCTGGCTTCGCGCGAACAACAAAGTCGAAATCTCGTCGCGCCTGTCCCATGCGTGAGCGCGGCGACGCTCTCAGGTCGGCGATGATTTCTGCCGTGCCAGTTGCTCGATGAAGGCGCTCGATATGATTGAGCGCCGTGCGCTCCGTGCGAAGCGAGACCGGCCAGACACAGAGTTCCGCGTGAGTTGGACCGATGTTGGATTCCATCGGGAGGCCCGCGTATCTTCGCATTGCTGCGCGCTGGTCCCGGTCGAGTTGTTCCCACTGCGCGGGGCGAAGCTGCAGGAGCGGCAGCGCGTATAGTACGCACGCCGTTGCGGTATTCTCGTATAGGCGAAGGGGAAGGGTGGGCGTGGCTCCCTCTCCGCGCGCGAGCAGACGGGACGCGAAAGCGGCGACGCGCTTGTTGTTCAATCTCAGCTCACCTACCGCAGCCTTGTAGCTGAGCTTGGAGTCGATGCTCAGGCCCAGGTACTTTCCTCTGTGCTGCCATGGGAGGGGAGTGCCTTGTAGCTGCAGGGGCGGTGTGGTGTTGGTTGCCAGTCGCCTCGGGCTGAACAGCATCGCCACAGTCTTTTCCGGGGAGGCTGATAGGCCGATTCCCGTCAAATACCGTGAGATGGCATCCAGCGACGCCTGCACCTCACTCCGAAGCTCGGGTCCATGCAGGGTAGGGGCCGTAGCGACGATGGCGATGTCGTCGGCGTAGATGGCCACCCGGATGGAATGCTTGGAGCTCGGCAGAGAGAGCGGCAGCCGTGCGAGCGCCAAGTTGAATAGAAATGGGCTGATGACGCTGCCCTGCGGGACTCCCTTGGTGACCGCTCGCTCGGTGCTGCAGGTGCTGCCCACTCGCACTTGGAATGTGCGGCCAGTCAAAAAGGCCTCCACGGAGCGGAGTAGCCGCGCGGAAACGCCCAGCCAGCGGAGTGCGTCCATGATGACCTCGTGCGGCAGCATGTCGAAAGCGCTGCGCACATCGAGAAGCACCAGATATGCCTCCTGACGCTCTGCCTTTGCCTGCTCCAGTATACACATCACTTGGGCGATGCAGTCCGCTGTGCAGCGTCCGGCGCGGAAACCGCTTTGCTCGGGAGACAGGGCCTCGCGAACGGCGGCTATCCATTCCAGTCTGTGGAGCGCCACCGCCTCCAGGATCTTGCCCGCCGATGATGTAAGCGGCACCGGCCGGTACGAGGAAGTCACACCCTGTGGCTTGCCCTTCTTGTGGATGGGGACCACGATCGCGCTCCTCCACTCGGTCGGAATGTTTCCACTGCGCCAGATCTCGTTGTACGCCGCGAGCAGAGCTGGCCGCTGCCCCCTGTCGATGTTTAGCAGCATCTTGTATGTGATGCCATCGGCACCGGGGGCACTGCGGTTGTCCCGACGTGATTCGAGCGCACGCTCCAGTTCGTGGGCAGCCAAGTCTGCCCTGCACAGCCTCGCGATGGTGACGCCCAGCCGGCTGTTGACAGGTGGCAGAGGGAGGTTGGGGGGCGCGATGTTTTGCGCCCCGCAGTTCGGTGCAGCGAAGCTGTCTGCCAGCGTCTCCACGAGCGTCGCGGTGTCGTACCCGTGGGCGATGGCGATGGCCAGTGCAGGGCAGCGCGTCGCAGGGGGGTGCAGCATGGCGTGGAGAATTCGCCACGCTCGGTCAGGGCGGCGAGTGTCTCTCAGGGCAGCGCAGAGGCGCTTCCAGCTCTGCTTGCGGCGGCGTACTGCGTGGCGACGACAGGCCGCGTCCAATCGGTTGTAGAGCGTCCAGTGCTCCGGTTTGCGCGTCCGGATCGCTCTGCGCTGCGCGGCTCGCCTTGCAGCCCGAAGGTTAAGTAGCTTGACGTCAGGAACCGGGGCGCCGATCGGTACCGTGCACCGGGCAGTCGCCGTGCGCGCAGATTGCGCTACGTGAGCGAAATAGTCCTTCCCGACGGGAACCGGGACACGGGATAGTTCGCGGAACTTCGCCCACCTCACCACACTGTAGCAGTGCGTCGCTGCTCGATCACGGTAGGAGGGGATGAGGGTTATCGGGTAATGATCCGACCCCTGCGTGTCAGCTTCGCGCTCCCACAGGTAGGCGCAGGTGCCAGTGACGAGGGAGAGGTCGATGGCGCTGTGTTGCCCCACGCGCTGTATATGCGTGGGGCTGCCATCATTGATGATGTTCAGTCGCGCCGCCTGAGTCGCGGCCAGAAGCTCCCTTCCCCGTCGGTTGGTCCCCTGGCACCCCCAGTGTGTGTTGTAGGCGTTAAAGTCCCCGCAGATGACGGCGTCCTTGCCCAGGCGGTCGCTTAGCTTTTCCACGAAGGCCGCATTCCAACTCACGCCGGGACGCACATACACACTTGCCACAGCTGTGTCTGTGTTACGCACCCGGACGATCACCGCACAGCACTCGACGGCGTCACTCACCAGGTCACCCACGGACACAACCACGTGTGGTAGGGACGTTCTCACATAGATGGCTGTGCGAGGGGCCCCAGTTCGGTGAGCGGCGTCGTAGCATGGCACAGCGCTGCAGGACGTAGTGGCGCAACTGGTTGGTCCGCTGTAGCCAATGTATCCTGGTATTTTAATCTCCTCCGCGCGCACGTGCGTTTCTTGCAGAGCAAACACGTCGCAGTCGATACGCGGTAGGAGTTGGACCAGTTCAGCGTGGCGGCGGCGCAATGAACGACAGTTCCACTGCCTTATGCGGGGCCTGGGCACGCTTCTCTCACTAGCCATCTCGGTTCAGGGCTTGGTGGGCCGCCAGGGCTGCGTCGCATAGCTGACGCGCTGGTGAGTCGACTGGCAGGAAGTCTGCCAGTGCCCTGGCGGCTGCCGAGAGGGCGGCGATGACTGCGTCCTTGCGTTGTTCCGTCGCTTGGCTGCGCACCTTCGTCGTCGCACCGGTCCGTACTCGCAGGGCGTCGCTGTAACTTGGCCCCATCTGCTGCAGTTGAGGGGGTCTTGTCGCGCCATCTGTTCCGTTGGAGGATGGCTGCGCGGTGGTGGGGATTGTGGTGGAAGGTGCGGGATGTTTTGCCCTCACCGCTCGTAGGGCTTCGCGGCGTGTCATGGAATCACTCGCGGTGGCGAGGAGTGACGCAACCTTGCGCTCCTCCTGCCATCGTGGGCAGCGCGGCTCACTTGATGCGTGGGCGCCGTTGCAGTTCACGCACCTTGGTGATTCGGCGCTGCAGTCCTTAGTCTGGTGCCCGCTGCCGCATCGGAGACAGCGCGCAGGAGATGTGCACGCCGCCGTCGCGTGTCCAAGAACCCCACACTGTCGGCACTGCACCGGGTGCGGGAGACAGGCGCGCACAGGGCGTCGGAGTTTATAGAGTGCCACTTCCTCGGGGGGGGGGGGGGGGGGGGGCACAGCGCGCAGGACAAGGTTTCGGCCTCTCCTTGTGCATCCGACGACTGGCACTCTGCTCTGGATGTTGGCCGCCAGATCGTCCTCCGATATGGTGGGGTCAACGCCGTATAGCACTCCCGCGCATGTGTTCGTGCGAGCCTCGCGAGCGCGAACCCGCACGCCGCACACCGTGTCGACAGCCAGGAGAGGCTGCAGGTCCGTTGCGTTGTTGGCATCCACTGCCACTACATTGCGGCGGTGGTTGACGCGCACGGCCTGTACTCCCGGCAGCTTGGAGAGTTCTGCAGCTATTACCTCCTTTGTTGAGGAAAGGAAGTTCCCCCTGCTGCCGATGGGTCTATATAGCACTGTCTCAGAGCCACGGGAGACTTCTATCTGTTGAAATTGTGCAGCGAAGCGGGCGGCTACGGCGGCGAACGGTGCGGCGGGCGCGCCTTCGCTAGCAGACGACGCTCGCGGGGAGTGGCCGCTGCTATCCGGCTGGCGCTGCTGTTGCGAGAGCGATGGAGAGGGGGAGGAGGCTGCGCCTGGGCGCCGTGCGGTCTCGTTTCCCCGGCTTGCAGACGACACTCGCGGGGAGTGGCCGCTGCTATCCCGTTGGCGCTGCTGTTGTGGCTGCGTCGGTGAGGGGGAAGCAGCTTCGCCCGGAGCGGCTATTCAGAGGAAGATGATCCTCGTTGCGATTGGCCAACTGAAAACAGACGTCACTGCTCTGCGCTACGTCACTCTGTGGGGACTTTTGGGGAGCATTGTGCTTCAACCGATAGGGAGAATTTCAACTCTTTTCGAAAATCCTTGCTTGCGCCGCGTTCCTTGGTACGATAGGTGCCCATATCCCAAGGTGCATCTCTCTCTCTCTCCGCCATTTCCTTTCGCCTCAAGCATGCAGACGGACGTGAGCGCTGGTGCTGCTTCAGCGACCACCGGCAAAAATTCCGAACGGAAGTGGTGCAAGTTTTGCGACAAGGCGTTCTCCAACACTAGTAATTTAAGAAAACACGTAAAGAACGTTCACGGGGAAGGAGCTTTGCAGCATGTAAAAGACGAGGAAGCGCTGACGATGAAGGTACGGTCGTTCTCGTGCGACTTGTGTCCGAAGCATTTTGTCATTCTTCGTGACCTGCGGCGGCACCATGTGGACGAACACAACTTCGAGGAAGAAGTGGAGAATCTAGTCTTCGACTCTAATACAGGTAAGAAACGAAGTCGATGCTATTGCATGCATGCACGCAGTGGTCACGACAACAAAGGGGCAGAGCGGGAGGCAGTCGGACGCTCGTTATAGCTTCGATTACTGTTTTAAAAGTTGCAGTTTACTGTCCTTTCGAGTGCGCGCTTTTGAAGTGTGTTAATACAAAGCCCGTTCGTTTTTTATTTTTATTTACGGGCTTACACTCACCCGGGGAAACGTGCACGTGGTTTTGCGCATAAAAACTTCGCGATGACATGCGCGTTTTAGTCAAATTTGAAACGCAGCGTACTGTGACCTATGGAAGTCATGATTGTAGTCAGTCATTCTGCAATGTATCATGACTCGGCACTTTACAAGCGACGTAATGACCGCCGCGATGGCCAAGTGGTTGAGCATCCGCCTCGCATGCGGGAGGTGCGGGGCTCGATCCCCAGTGCCGCCGGGCACTCACCGGTGATACAATGAGTACAAGTTTTCCCCTGGCCTGGTGCTCGCCTTATCTGGGGTGAACTGCTTAGAAACGGGGTCTTTGACCCCACCCTGAGAAGTCAAAAATACCTTGTGTCATGGCGCTCCTTGGCCATAGATGCCTTTGCGCCATAAAAATCGATAATCATCATACAAGCGACGTAATGAAATTTACAAAGTATGCGTAGTCATAGCCGCGACTCATAATGGTTATGAAGCATAGCATGACTCAGCACTTAAGTAATGCAATGTGTACAGAGGTTGTACAAAGTTTGCTTAGTCATGCTACGTAGCCGTGACTCAATGATTTCGCATTCTCGCGTAAGTGTGTTTGCAGATGTTTTTTTTGGTATCCTAGGTCCTCCATAAGGGGCTCTCTTTCATATTTAAATTAGCCACTGCAGGAAAAAAAACTGCTCGTGCAGCCTATCCTAGCAGCAAGACTCGGTGCTACAGGCCTTGCTTATGCTCTGTTGCACCTGCGATGTCTTGACCGAACTGCACTTCATATCTCCATCACAACCGCAGTGTGACAGAGGTACACACATACAGGACACACGACATTGTCGCGGCATGCACTGGCTTGGCAGTGCTGTAGCCATCGCAGTTGCAACACACAGAAGTGTGCAGGAGGAATGCCCAGTGTTATTCTAGCCTCTGGAAGTCAACAAAGCTGCCCTGAATTTGTGGTCCAAGGACAGGGCCACGTAAAAGGTTGCCATGCAGGAATGAGCTTAGCAGAGGTAGACTATGTAACAGTTCGTGTAATCAGTTAACCTAGTATATTAAACAATATTCTCCAGAAATTGTTGCTCATGCACCAGTAGCATGAAAAAACCGTAAGTGAATGACTGATCAATTTTTTAATAGTAAAAATAAGCTGGGAAACGCCGTTCTGCACTACTGGCAAAAGGCAAAAAATGGTCAACTAAATCCGTGATTGTCATGTGCACTTGGCACAAGCAGAGCGCCAGTAGTAGCGCGGGAGTATTGCCCGTGTTCCCAATCCATAGTGCTTGCATTTTTCATTAGTCTATGTAAAAAGAGCAAACTTCACTTTGCACTTGCCTTTCAAAAAAATGAAAGTGGTGTGATGCACAAAAAAAAAGAAAATTTTTGCCAAAATTCTATAAACATGCAAAAGCAGAATTGCATGAACTTTGCCTTGTCTTGTTACTTCACTGTTGGCTTTCTAATGGTGCCTTATGCCGTTTTTCATGCACTGTCATTGTGTACATTTTTATCAAAATGAAGCACATGTATGTTCAGGCCTGTTTTTTCTTTTACTTTTTTAGTCATGGACATTGATCACGTCATAACTATGCTGTAATGCTGCTATGACACTGTGGTTGCTATGTTGCCGTTGCTATGCTCTTAGCACAGACCCACATACTTCACAAAATCTTGCTCGGGTGTTTACGCATCAGAATAGTGCTCTTGCACCAATAATTAACTTCTACTGTGTGGAGTGCTTAGTTATGTTTATAATTTTTCCATTTCAGAATTTTTCACCTGGAAAGATGGAGAAGAAAGCAGAACTTGCTGTCATTTCATAGCTTCAAAAGGAAGGAAAGAAAGCGCATCAAGCGTTTTCAAACGCTACCTGCATTGCCACCGTTCCGACACGCACAAAGAGCTTCCTATAGAACAGCGCCAAAGGCAGAAAAAGGGGCAAGGAAGCTGCAGAATTGGCAAGCATTGCTTTGCAACTCTAGAGGTTACGGAAAAAGACAGCAAAGTATATGTAGTGTTTCAAAAGAAACACTACGGACACTTCAATGAAGTCTGCCACCAGAGGCTGTCCCAGGATGAGGCCAGAGTGCTTGCAGGTTAGCCACTCCTCTTGTACAAAGCGTTTGTGCATGCAGTGTTCACTGTACCAGAATGTAAAAACATTTAGAGGCTACACTCTATCAACCCTTCATATGGTGTGAGACAAAAGTGCATTACTAGAAATTTAGGGAAATAATTTGTTCATTGAACTGAAGAGTGATCATTACAATGAATTTTCATTCTCCTGCAATGCACTCATGGCACAAAAGAGGTGGTACGACACATGAAAACACCTATTGTAAAGTGGGAAAAGGTATGTCCCACAAAACGAGGGGGCAGAATAAGTTATAGTAGGATACAACTTAAGAACCAAGTGACCAATGCCCCTCAAAGGAAGCCTTCTAGGCAGTGGTGTCGACCAATTCTTATGATGTCACGTTAATCCTAAGGAGTAGCATTGCAGGATGGTGGCAGATGAACGGGGATTAGTTGCGGCTTAACTGCTGGGTCATGAAAATCAGCTGATACCATTGAATGGAGGGTCTTCTTTGAGTTCCATGCGCCACTTTGTTCTTGAGCTGTATCTGACTATAGTGCAATACACTTGAGCTTGCTTGGTCGCATGGAAGGGTGAAAAACAATTGATCCACAATGGCACATTGCAGGCGCATTGCGCGTACGAACTTCACGCTGTTTAGTTTAGAGATGCTTTGTGCAAGTGGTCCAGTCTTTCGAATTGAACAGGATTAGGAATGCCGTCTAGAACTGAACCACTGCAGTGTCTGTTTTCTTTTGTAGCGAGAGCTACATTAAGGTAGCATTTCGAACCTTTAGCGTGGTGGTGGCACGTGACCATGGCCACCGCAACATGGCCACGTGGTTCGTCACGTGACCAGCCACATGGTGCAGAGCAGGCGAAACCGAGCTGCAACATTTGTGCGCATGCGCCATGTCAAGTGGGACGAAGGTGAAGATGAAACGCCCAGCAAAACGGAGCGGCGAAAGACTGACTTTGCAATTCGACTAAGCGAGTTCCACTCGGCCAGCTGTAGCTATCGCGTCACACCAGGTTTAACCAGAGCTAAACCACCGCCAATTTTTTTCTGCTGGTTTCATTGACTAGCCTAGGTTTGTCTCTCAGTCGGCTGACATTAAACTTCAACCACAAGAATTTGGCTTGAGCTCCATGAAATGCGTCTTGAATGACAATTGCAGCATCAAGAGCCAAATAAAAAATTAAATGCTAGCCCCTATTTTGGCCGCCTGTCGAAAGCGTAGGCATTTTGTTCTGATAAGAGCAACAACGCTACCAGGCTAACGGTTGTATAAGGGGCATGTTTTTTTCTCACAAGACAGGTTCGTCTGCAGTGAACTTTCATTAATTCGGACTATTTCACTGTGTTGTCACTTCATTACTAATGCTCGCAGGAATGTCAGTAAGCTTTACAGCAGCCCATCCCATTGTCATTTTCCCTACCATCGCCAACTGGTTGAGCATGCATTTAGAGATCCTGCAGCTTCCTTTGGTGTTGGCTTTGCACAATCTAATGTCTCCGTGAGAACCAAAGTGGAGGGTGCTCGAAAACCACTGCCCAAATCATTCAGTGCCTTGCTTTTAATCGTCTAGAAAGCTGAAGAACAGTTCTAAGGTCTCCTCAGTTATCGGATCCCCCTTAACTATGAACAATGAAAACCTGTTAGGTCACTAGGTGAATGCAATACCAAGAAAAATTACTAAGGGCGCTTAAACTACTTACATGAGTGTGAAAGCATTTTTATTTCAGTTCCTTTTCATTTCAAATTTTTCTCTTTCTATTTACACACCTACTCATTAGCATACATTTGTAAGGTAACGCATAAACTTGGTTCACCTCTGCTCGCCCAGACGCAACATGGTTTTGTGGCCTGTGGGTTCCCCGCTCGCTTTGCAATCTGGAAGTCCTGGGCTCAATTCCCTGCACCTTCGAAATTTTATTTTTATTTGATGTCACAGAGACATCATCTGGGATTTTTGGGATCACTGCTGGTTAACGCCGCTGCAGAGTTTCGTTGCATTAAAAATGTATGCCTGGAACAGAGTCATTGCTAATCGTAATGATTCCTCACTGACGCCCACACTTTCAAACATAAAACAGAGTAGTGTGCATCCAGTTACGAAATCCACTCACAAACAGGGTCCCGACATTCCTGTTGACATGCGGAATATAACAAAAATGTTCTTGGAAGCCCGGATCAAGATTGTGTCGCTTATGGGTCGAAGAAATGAGGGCGGAAAACGAGTCACCACTGTTGTATTACATGAAGAATGGTGACCCCAACAGTCATGATGGTGACTTTGAGCTAGCGTTAATGACATTCCCACAACGAGAGTTACTTTCTAAATTGGGGACAGAGAAACTGTGCATTGACTCCACCCATGGCACAAATAAGTACAAATTTCAACTGACAACCCTGCTCACAATTTCTGAAGACGGATCTGGTATCCCGTGTGCCTATGTGATTTCAAAAAGGGTGAACATGGGCACCATGGTGAGGTTTTTCGAGGCCATCAAAGAAAAAACAAACACAGTACAGTGTCAGGCATTTATGTCTGATGATGCCCCTGTTTATGGCAATGCATGGGAGCAGGTGATGGGTACCCTGAAGAGTCGACTGCTTTGCAGCTGGCACGTGCTGCACAACTGGGGCGCGCGCCTGAATACGGTCACAAACAAGGACTGCAGGGATACAATAAGGGACATGCTACACACTCTGATGAAGTGCACAGGTGAGACAGAGTTTCAACAGTTGCTCCCTGCGTTTCTTAGCATTTATTCCAAAGAGCAGCAGCTTAATCGCCTTGCTCCAAAGGAGCTGGAAGAGCTGGATGGCTACATCAGATATTTTGAAAAAACATACGCAAAGAGGGAATGTCAGTGGGCTTACTGCTATCGGCAGTACATTGGATTAACAACAAATATTCACTTGGAGTCAATGCACAAGACACTGAAGTACTCTCACTTTGGTGGCAAGATAAATGGGCGACTGGATAAATTAATCAAAGTACGTTTTTATTTGACGTCTGACAAGCTTTACAACAGGGCTATTGCACTTATGAAAGGAGGAGCAGACCACCGCAAATCTGCCCTATTTGGGAGGCATAAAGTGGGGATTGAGCTTTGTAAGACCAGTACTGAGAGAGTGGGAGATGGCCAGTGGCATGTAAAGTCACAAAGCTTGGTGAACTTCAAGCACACAGTGCAAAGGACTAGCAAATCATGCAGTGGCTGTGAGCTTCATTGCAAGCAGTGTGAGGCTTGCCACAACATGTTCACATGCACATGTGTTGACCATGCAATGCATGCGCACATGTGCAAGCACATGCATGCTGTTGCTTTAATGGAGCTGCAGTCGCGCAAGTTGCAGAGCAGCCAGGCCACCTGTTCCAATTGTCCTTCCAAAGATGGCATCCAAGACTATGCTATCGATGATGCAGGCTCCTTAATGGCCAGTGCTCAACATATTATGCAGAGCACTCAGCAAGGCTCCACACTAAAAATATCACCAGAAAGAACTAATGTGCTGAAATTGAAAACTGGGTCTACCTTCCAAATGCTGATTAACCAGCTTCCAGAGAAAACTGCCGAGGAGCAAAAGATGATAGACGAAGACCCGACAAAGTTTGCTGCAAAGCATAGCTTTGCAACCGCAAAGCAGCCAACAGAAAAAAAAACACGGCTGGTGCCTGCAAATAAGAACGTTGAAAAGCAGCCGCGGTATGGAGCACTGAAATATGGCAAAATCAAGCCTGCATTGGGCCGTCCTCCCACTATGCTACAGCAGGAAACAGTAAAACGGCAGCTTCTCTCTCATGGACTGGACGAAGAAGTCTTGATTATTCATACCGGAAATGACCACGATTACTGTAAAGTAAAAAAGTAAAATAATGCTTCCTTGCGGATTGAACTTTGTCCAAAGCTGAGAAATGTGCAGTTTATCCCTGTGTAGCAAAATGTTCATGGAGTGCATTGACTGAAAACAGTAAATAGCAAGCATAAATAAGGGAAGTCATAGATAGTGCATCTGTTATAACATAAGAGGCATCTCGAACTTAATTTGTGCTGTTGCTTGTGTAACATACAAGTGCAACCATTATGAAAGGGAACACGCAAGCATGCCCCAAAGCGAGCCAGTGCTTTACCCAACATGTCTTAAAAAAACAAGTATGTCATGCTTTTCAGTTGTCTTCCATGAAAAGCGGAACAGCAGTGCTCACTGAATTGATAAATTGGAATAACTGTTCTTGACCACATGTTCCTTTTTGTACTGCCTGCACTTGTACATAGATGTGGTATGGTGTGCAGCCATGTGGCAGTTGCTTGGATGGTGTGTGCGTTAGAGCGCGAGAGGCACCTCCAACCTTGTCACGTGTGCTGCTGGTAAGTGTGTGCATGGAGTGTACATAGATGTGTAACATAGTGTACAGCGGTGTGGCAGTGGCTTGGATGGTGTGTGTGTTGAAGAGCATGAGAGGCATCTCCAACAGTGCCACAGGTGGAGCTGACATAAAGTATATAGCAAGCTCTCAATGCAAGCCCAGTTAAATTCTAGAATATGTTGAAGTGAGAAAACAGTCTTTTGGTTGCGTATATATGCAGTCTAAGGAAGCATGTGCAAATTAAACTCAGCTGTCACTTTTCTGTTAACCAGAACTTTCACAATACACATTGTTGCAATACTTCTGCCCAGGTGTAACATGCCATTAAGGTCAAAAAGCACAGGACAGCAGATGTGTTAGCTCAAAACAGCGATGAAACATGCTCACAAGCTGTTGACGATTTGGACAGCACAAAGGGAACTAAGATTTAAAAAAAAACTGGCTGAAAATGTCCATGAGACATGCTCACAAGCTGCCGATGATGACTCAGACACCAGAGATGCCGTTACTGAGGGAGCACCAGTGATGTGTATGGCTGTTCTCAAAGAGTCTGAATTTTATTTTCGCAGCATGACTGCACTGAACACTTTCCAAGGAAAGTGCAGCAAATGAAGTGTTAGCATGTTTCATCACTGTTTTCAGCTCACAAGCTGTTGATGATTTGGACAGCACAAAGGGAACTAAGATTTTAAAAAAACTGGCTGAAAATGTCCATGAGACATGCTCACAAGCTGCCGATGATGACTCGGACACCAGAGATGCCGTTACTGAGGGAGCACCAGTGATGTGTATGGCTGTTCTCAAAGAGTCTGAATTTTATTTTCGCAGCATGACTGCACTGAAAAATTTCCAAGGAAAGTGCAGAAAATGCCATATTGTTGTTTTGATGGACCAGTTGCTGTGGCATAGGCAAGCTTACAGTAAAGACTTAGCCTAAGTGCATATGAATGCATTGCTGGTAATGTACTGAAGTATTTGCCTAACTCTTTCCTAACTGTATGTTTCATTCTCACTTAGTAAAAACTATTTAAGCAAAAGGTTTGTGCAATGCCAGACAGTATTTTGGTGGAACTTATAAAATTCTAATGTAGCAGGCCAAAGCGGGCTGTTTGTATAAAGTGCAGTCAGGTAACGGAAGAACCCTGGTGCCCTGAATTATAGTGAGCCTACCTTGTCATTCAAGTGGCAATATCAATGATCCTGAGTACAACTGCATTTAATGCTACGGGCTTGCAGGTTGCTGACTTGAGCCATGCTAACATCTGGGGCAATATACAGCTGCAGAGCTGCGGGTTCAGGTTGAGGGAAGCCAGCACCTCCACTAACTATAAGGAGGCATTCTAATCCTAGGCATTGTTGATACAGTCCAGCAATACATAGTCCTTGTCATGCTTGCATTGCAGGAAGCTTGCTGTATCTTTGTGTGCAGAGCAGAATGGGCTGCAAAACTTTTTTATAGAGAACTAAATTTTTACACCAGACTAGCCATCCAAATTTTAGGCTGAACCACACTGGTCATAGGGACAGGTGCTCACTTGTCCTTGACTAGAGAAAATGTAGCTTTTTCACAAGTTGTGTGCTTGCCTTGCTTGTGTTTGTTTTTTGCAGATTTGATGAGGGAAAATATTTAATGCAGAAAGTAGCACCTGAATTTGCAGGCTGTTTGTAGACCCTGCCAACTGAAGATGGCAGATTTCAGGTGAGGATTATTTTGTGAGGTAGTTGCTGGGCTGCTTTGACAAAGTTCTTCAGCATAGCAAGCTCAAAACACAGCAGGGAAGAGGAGTGCCATTTGCTAATTTTCTTGAAGCCCGCATGGTCATAACAAGGGAACTGATATCCCATGTCAAGCAGCACCAGTAAGGGTACACTACAGGCCTCAAGTAATTCCTTTCTAGTCATTCTTTCTTCCCGAAATTTTCCTCCTAGGAATGGAGAACTCATCCCGCTATGGCACCTCAGTGGCTCTGGCGTCTTTAGACTGCTTACCCCAGGGTTTGATCCTGGCCGTGGCGGCTGTATTTCAGTGGAGGAAAAATACAAGAATGCCAATATGTTGTGCAAAGTCAGCACACGTTAAAAAGCCCCAGGGGGTGCAAATAATCCGGAGACCTCCATTATGGTGTCCCTCATAGCCCATGTGTCGCTCTCAAATATAAACCCCACAGTTTAAAAATAAGATATTTCAGGCCCCTCATTCCCCACTCAGAATCTGCATGTGTGAGTAAATTTTCTCTGGTGCTACTCAACAAAGAACCTTTTGACAATTAGCAAGCATTTCTCATCTTTAGGCAATTAGTGCACTCTGTTGCTTGTTCATACCTGCCTTGCATTCACTATCATTTTTGTTTGCATGTGGTGCACTTCAGGAAAAGCAGTATGAAGTGGCACTCCATGCTGCATAAATACCTGTTTGTCATGTCGTGATGTCACAGTGAACTGCCCTTTTAGAGGACAGTTGAGAATATGTAGTTATCGTGGAGCACATAACTACCATTCATCTTATTTAACAAAGACAATACTGCTGCAGCAGACAAACAGTATTACTCATTTTTCGGAACATTGCTGGTGCAATGTGTCACACGGACTTATATTGCCGTGGTAGAACTAGTTGAGAATGGCCTTCCTTCACAATAGTAAAGCACTTCATAAATGAATTTGCTTGGCAGTCATAGGTATGGTGCTGTGGCAAAGTTGCTAGGAATTTGTTCCACTCATGCAGATACTTATTTCTATTTTTGTTTCAGGCTTTCGTACACCATATTTACTTACATAATGGATGCACTTGCATAATAAATGCCTTGCCTACTTCAGTCGCCAAAATTTGCGGAAGTTTAATTGACCACACCAAGTTTTACAGCATGTAATAAATGCACCAAAATTACCATTCAAATTTTTTCCCACAGACTGCATCCATTATGCAAGTAACTGTGGTATTAGGTTACAGAATGAAGCACTGTCAACCGTAACATGTGGCCGCAAAACTGCCTGGAGCCACTTGAAGAGGAAGGCTCCCAAGGCTCATCACACCACATTTTCTCCAGTATCCAGACATGGCACCCGTTTCATCCTGCACCTCACATTCACCTCGGGATATTGATAACCTCTCAGCTAGATAACGAATGTTGCAAATAAAATGTCTAACAGAAAGCTGCGGTTGTATGTATCAGGGGTTTTCCTTGACTTGTGGCAGTCAACCTGGACAAGTTGTCGTAATGCAAGGCAGCCCAGTATGCACGAAATGTGAATTGCAACACCTTCACATATCATTTCTTAGGGTTCATCGTTTTCCACAATTGGGTGCAACTCATCCTTCCACAGTCCTCGCATAAAGTGCTCCTTTTCCTTTCTTGGCTGCCAAAATTTCTTTTCCTAGGCATTTTGGCAATTTTCAATTGCATTTCTCCACGAATGTGGTACTTCCGAGAAGTTGGAAGGTAATTTTACATATGATCTATTTTTAATAAGCTTCAAGATACTACGCTTGATTTAAACATTTGCAGTCACAGATACGCTGCCATTGTGTGATCACTGTACAAAAACATTGATTCTAATGGATGTTTACGATGCCCTACAAGCCCATCTGTGGCTTTAGAAAGCTACCCTTCCTAGTACAGACATTAAATACAACTTGCACATAGCAAAAACTAATCTGTGTGTGTAACGTTGAAATTCAATAGATTCCATTAGACGCCGCTTCGATCCCAGCTGCGGTGATTTAATTTTGATGGTGGCAAAATGCTAAAGGTCCGTGTGCTGTGCGAAACCACTGGTGGTCGACATTACCGGAGCCCTCGACTACGACGCCCCTCGTAGCCTGATTCGCTTTGGGGCGTTAAACCTCATAAACCAAACAACCAACTTGTCTATTAATTGCAATACCCACATCACATGGGCACAACTGACAAGGTGTTCAATGCATGTTCATTAACAGCATTTTTGCTGCAACTTCCAGTTATTGTCCTAACACAATAATGATGGGAATACTTGAAGATTAGAAAAGTTTCTTTCATTTGAACAAAACGTGCCTGTAGGGTCAAAGCCTTTGTCAATATTGTTCACGTGTAGTAGTATCTCACTTCTTTTGCAGAAAATAGTTTCTCGCTAGTTCAATCTAAATGGTCACAATCAGCCTGTGGTGTCAGTATAAGGTGATGTCAAAATAAGGACTGTTACATTAATTAGGTTTTTTTGAAATTAATCATGAAATATAGTACAAAATGCATGAGCTTGTTACTTGTAGCAAACGTGAAGATGGCATACGCATGAATGTCGCGAAGCTGGTCCCTGCAGTGCCGCATGAAAACCGATAAAATTTAATCACGAATGGTACATGTGTTAAATGCTGATCAATTAAGGCTAAAAATAAATCACAGACCATCAATGTGACTCATGCGGCACAGTATGCGTAAGCATTATGTTCCTGCCAGACGGAGCGCAGCAGCTGCTGAGAGGTTCAGACTACGAATGGGTCCCATCAATCACCACGTGACACGCCCACTCCACTCACCTAATGAAATCCAGCTATCTGTGACACATCCACTCTCCCCACCCCTCGACTGGGATTGTCAACCGCTTGCCAACCATCTCCACCTACCCTCTCTTCTCTTTCCACTCTCTCCACTTTGCCACCTGGGGCTTCAGACGGATGGATGGACGAATTATTCCAACATGGGGGTTCTGATGCTGACGCATTACAATGATATTTTTGAATCACAGCTACAGTTTGTTACATGCCAAGTAGAAAAGTACTCGCTACACCATGCATCACAAGGAAGTACATTTGGCGCCTAAATTGAAATGTGCAGTGTAGCGAGCAGTTAGCACCAGGTGCTGTACACAGACACGAGCGCGAAATGGACAATGTTTATTACCTTATTAAGGCCTTTTCTGTGCAGCAGTTGCATGTGCACTCCTCCTGTACAGAGTGTGAAGACTGCTTTTGAAGCTAAGGTTGATCACATTGCAACGAATAAAGACAGCACAAACACGAGAACCGAACACACAGCACTGACTCAACTCTTCGATGGTCAGTGCTATGCGTCTGGTTCCCGTGTCATCCCTTTTTGTTCTGCGACCAACCTTAACTAAAACAAACAACTTGCCCGAACCTTTGCTTTTGAAGCATACCATGCGCTAGCACGCAGTAGAGTGCACAGACTGAGCCATGTGTGCTATTGTAGCAGCAGTAAACCACGGGCAAGAAATACCTTTGTCCGTAAAGTTTCGAGACTGTTTTATTTTCTTCTCTAGAAATAATTCCCCAAAACAAATGTTGGTGCGTATGTGTAGCACAATCTTTTCGGGCTAACCTGAGCTATTTATGTTAGTTGCTGAGGGAGCCGCTAGATGGCACTACATGTAAATTCGTTGTCACTTGTCGTCTGCACATTCTACTGTGAGTGAATGTGGAGAGATGGACGTGTAAGCTTATAATTCTGTGTGAAGCTTGGCATGACAGCCACACAGATGTAGCAGCTCCTTCGTGGCGCTTACGGCAATGAGACATTATCGCGGGCACAAGTTTTCGAGTTCCACAAGAGGTTCGTTTCGGGGAGAACGTCTGTGGAAGACAACACAAAGCAGGGGCACCCTTAAACCTCACAGAATGAAAACAACGTGGCTCGGATCAGGAAAATCATACAGCAAGACCGCACCATTACAATCCGCATGCTATCAGATGCTCTCGACATTAGTAAGAACAACATGCCACCAAATTCTATGTGAGAACTTGGGGAAACAAAAGCTGAATGCCAGACTTGTGCCGCACTCCTTCACACAGGACCAGAAGGACACGCGGGCATCAGTGAGCGCTGATTTACTCTCTGAGGCAGAGAAGGATGCTGGCATTCGTCAATGCTGAAGACGAAACATGGTGTTTTCAATACGATCCTCAAAACAAAGAGGCAGAACGCCGAATGGCGGTCCACAAGCTCTCCGGCGTCGAGAATGGTGCAGCGACAGAAGACCAAAACAAAGACGATGCTGATAGTTTTTTTCGATGCCTGAGGTGTCGTACACCACAAGTTCGTCCCACAAGGGCAGACGGTGAATCAGGAGTTTTATATCCGCGTGCTCCAACACATGCGTGATGCACTGCGACGCCGTCGCCCTCACTTATGGGCATCTGGACAATGGAGCCTTCTCCACGATAACGCAAGGCCGCCCACTACTCTCAGCGTGACAAAATTTCTCGCCAAGCACAGCATTACTGTAGTTCCCCATCCGCCATGCTCGCCTGACCTCACCCCATGCGATTTTTTCCCGATTCCTCGTGTGAAGAGAGCCCTAAAAGGTCGCTGGATGGGGAGTGGGGAGGCCATTCAAGGCGCCACGACATAGGAGCTGGCAGCCCTGCCAAAAGAAGCGTTTTCCAACTGTTTCCAAGACCTCAAGAAGCGTTGGAAGCTGTGTATAGACTGCAAGGGAGATTATTTCGAAGGGGTGCTGCACAAATGATTTCAATGATTTCAACGCATTTTTTTTAATGGACTAAGTCTCGAAACTTTACGGACAAAGGTTGTATGTATACACAGCCAATTGCGATAGTCGGTAATGCGAATTTTAAGCGCAGCTGTTTATGTATTTTAGTTTTGCAATATGCTAAGGTACAAAATTTAAGAGAGCCACCTGCCACGGCAAGATTCAGTGATAGGTGGCATTTCGCTTTGCTACTACCTGCCACAGCTGGGAGGTGGCGCGTTACGCTACTAGCCGCCCTCCGGGATCTTCCCGTGGCAGCCACCTTCCAGTTTTCCATTCATCCGCTCTTGCCGTGGCAGGTGGCGTGTAATGCCGACTACGACGTGGAACCCAAGAACGGGTGGCAAAGAGTGGCGCTCTAAAATGGATGTGAAAAGTGTAGAAATGAAAAGTGTGCACATACCTCCTGCTCCTTTCTGAGAAAAGCCAACAAAAACCATCCTAATAATACTTCAATGCTAAACCGTATTTGGCTCACTTGTACGAAGTTACAGCACCTCACACTACCAGCATGAAAAAAAAACCAGTCACAAAAGACAAGGGACAGGAGAAGGAGTGTTCACGACTGGTCCAACGACTGGTCCTGTCGTGGCGTGAACACTCCTTCTCTTGTCCCTTGTCTTTTGTGACTGTTTTTTTTTCAAGGTACAATGCACCAACTGGCCCGCATTTCAACCCTTCTGCATACCAGCATGACACAAAGGTGTTCTGTGATGCCTGCAAACTTCTAAAACATTCTGCAAGACGCATCAGACTTGCCTACTAGACTTGCTGAGCTATTGCTGGCACAGCAGTGCCACAGAAAAGGTTACTGCACAAACACGACTACCAGTTTGTTACTATCACTCAGCAATGCAATGGTGCTAATATCAGCAATCAAAACCTGCCACATTTAAGAACATGATTATTTATCCAGCAAAATGGCAAATGAGCTTCCATACGATAAATTCAGAGCCAACATCTCGTTGATGCAGCCAATATAAAGCTAACATCATGTGCTTAAGGCACACAAGTGAACCATACAGCAGTGGTTTCCACTAATGATGCATATGCCTAAGTATGGCAGGAGTCTACTACTACAGCTTCGTTTACAGGAACCCAAGGTAAGTCGGGAAAAGGCCTCAACAAGAACACTTGTACTTGATGGCGAATTTTCCTGAACTTAATCTTGGTGAGTAAGGACCGGCGTAGGTACAGTAATGCCCAGTGTTAAGCAAGACAGAACATGCAAAAGTGCCACCCGCAACTGTGGCATGCTCCCTCTGTCCCAGAAGTGCCAGTACAAAACAGTTTCCGAATAATCTGACTCTATGACTTGACAATGCTTGTGTGCACATTGCCAAGAAGATGGGGCTGAGCAACGAACTGCTTGCAATTTGGTTGACTTAGCCCGACCCAACGATTACTAAGCATTTACACAAGCCTGAACGGCCAACTTGACCCGACATTGTCAGGTTCATGCAAACACCTAGTATTACACATGTGTAAACCCATGCAAGAGCCAATTAGGTCACATACAGTCCCAGGAGTGCCTACTCCGTGGTCCATTTGCCTAAAATTTCGGGCACGGCGCGCCCAGATGACACCACAATTGATTATTAAAAGCATAACAGAATATTAACAAAAGCATTACAACAGCACACAGAGCTCAAAACAGGTTTGAAAACACAAATGCTAGGCATTATATAACACTTTCTTCTAAAGCACGAAAATTCCCATAATTCCGCCCTCCTGCACTTGCTGCAATAGGCTCTCGAATTTGCATGCATGCCATGCAAAAGCTCTTACGAGTCCCACTGCCCAGCAGGTGGTTACAACATACCGCATCACCAGCAGCCTTCACATGCATTCGCACTTCACTGGCTTCCTTGAGAACTTCGCTCACAGCTATACCATCTGCAGACAAGTAGGGAGTTCCGAACAAAGCTCAAAATCACACAGCCCGCCACTTCAGCCACCGGTGCAAAACCAGCAGAGCACAGTGCGGCCAGTGGAGTTGATGCGCGCTTGGTGCAGTCTGGCACAGCTGTCTTCACAACGTGCAACTTACCGGAATGCACCCAGCATGCCTCCTGACTTGCCTTACTAACGCTGAACACTAGTTAATTTCAGCACTACCTTCCTTCTTTTCCCCTTTCCTCTAGTCACGAAATTCACAGCAAAAACGACTCCAGATTCTTTTCCTCCTTACTCTGCTTGATTACAACTAAACCCTAAGATGCGCGACCATTTTTTGACAGTCTTCTAAATTAGGCTGGCAAGTATGACCATGCCAGCACAACTCCATCTAACGTCTGGTCTTCTGGTTATGTTGATGTTTGCTGCATTCACCAAAAATAAAATCAGATTTACAAATTTTTCCGGGCACTCGATTCAAACTCGTGATATAAACATAGAGAAGGGCTCCGTGATTACTGTTAGAAAGTGAATAGCAATGTTGTCTGGCTTTGGTGCACTGCGCTCAAAAACTTGGCACAGGTTGCTTGTAAAAACGGCCAGGATGATGACACTTCCATTTCACCTTTTGGCCTATTATAGCCTATAAAAGCTTCATCCTCAGCAAAAGCAGCCCCTTTTCATTAGAATGACGTAACCTATCATCGCTATGACCCAACTCTAATGTGTCCTCCTTGGTATCTCGTGAAGTCTGGCCGCACTGAGCTGCTCTGTAACGCAGTAAGCATAGCGCGGAAAGAACGCAGGACGAAGAGGAAACAGGACAAGAATAGTGCTTGTCCCCTCTCGTTCTTCCCGTGCTATGCTCACTGTGTTACAATGAATTACCAACCTGCCCAAGCCTATTCCATTCTGAGCTACTCGGCTTTGTTATTACCAACTTTCTTTACATTGAACAAAAAGATGCAGGACACGAAGAATCACTCGCAGCTGAAGTCTGACAAAATGCGCCACTTGTACATAGCATCAGAGTATGCATGGTCTGGGCACCTGTCTATCACCTACTTGATACACCAGTTCTGTCCCCACTCATAAACACCCAAACACTTGCTTCAGTCTCTTTAGCAATGAAGGCAAACACACTGGCTTACACAAACATCGAAATTACATGCTATTACATCTTAACAAAAGTGTTCAGTGTCACATTGTTACTATGCTATATTAATTTATACATGCCACCACATCATCTTTGGCAGACAATAAAAATCTCGCTTTTCAACAGTATGTGGGCAGTCACTGATTGCACAAACCAAATATGACTGTATACCAACAGAACGTGAACTCACAGGATTACCTTAGAACTCCCACGTCGATGAAAGCGTGCAGTGAACATGGAAACACTTTTCACTTTTTCAGATGCGCCGCTCAGCGTGTGCACACGCGTTCAGTACACTCTGCCTGCGCCATGAAGGAAGACGGGTCACTCGGCCCCAAGAGCAGAAGTACGCATTGCCAGTGCATTCCAGAATACTCAATTCCAATAGCTACTATACGAGACGTAAGCACGGTTTTCGACAATCCAGCGTTCGCACTGTGCAGCCTTATTTCTTCGCTCTGTCCCAAGCATTGGGACCGCTGAGTTGGTTGCAAGCTACAGTCGGGTAAGCCTTGCGATTGTTCTGCCGACAATTGCTTCACTCTGCGATCTGGCAGATCAATGCAATTTCGCACACAAGCACCCACAACAGTCGTCAATCGGTACTGTCGCCATTTGGTGTCCAGATCAGTGCCTTGGACTGTTAGAGGGCGGGCTATAAAAGACATGCTGCAACGTTCTCCAACCCTTGCTCCATGAGATAGTCACGGCGATGACGTATCACAGCCTACACACTGCATCGTGATGATTATAACAAGAGCTATATGTACAGATCTTTTCCGCAATGAGCTTGAAACACCCAGATCTGGGACGCCAATACTGGACGGCACGCGCTTGCATCCTGTTCACTCACCTTTAGGGGCGCATGGGAGGTAAACACGCATTCTACGGGCGGTCTGCTGGTCACAAACAAAAAGGGCAAATTTAAATATCTACACAGGCCACAAAGACGCGACGCCGGCGAATTCTTCACTCGCAACGACCGCCGACCGCGATTCGAAGCACGTAAACAACCGCCATGTTGTTTTTTTACTTCTTAGCTCACTGACTGTAGGGGGCGCTTTAAGAGCGCTACCATCATCATCATCGCGATCTTCCTCAAAGAGGCGCAAATAAAAATAGCCTATATTGGGAATAAACTAGAAAAAAAACAATGAGTTAGAATTTACATTATAAATAAGATAGTCACTTATGCAGCTGTCGATAATCAACACACACATTGAAAGGAAGCGCCAATAAAATTGATACAGCAGTGTCATTCACGAAAATAAAACCAAAACATTATAAATATGTGCGCTTTCTCCAAAGCTGCCTGGTTAGACTAAAGCTGAGACGTGCGACCATGTTTAGCAGATTTCTAAATCGGCCCATAAGAAAATTAAGCAAAAAAAACTGTAATAGGAGCTGGAAACGTACGACACAAAAGGGTCAACATTGCATGGTCAACAATATGCACGCTTTGTCTCTTGCTGCGCATCCAAGGCTTCAGTGCATGTCTCTTTGCTGTTTCAAAGCAGCAGTCTTCTATCATTGTAGCGGATAGAACCAAACCAAATGTAGTGTCATGAACAAAGCGGTCACATAATTTTCACTTATACGGCTCAAAATCACATTATTTGTTATTCAAGTTTAGTTTCAATTACATGAAGCAACCACAAGTACCATTATAAATGGTACTTTTCATCAGAGCACTTCGGATGGACTGGAAGCCTCACTCCCAACAGTGTACAATAAAACCACTCACACTAATCACGTTAATTGGCAGTAATGTGTACTTTACACTGCAACAGATGCAAGTCAAAAGATTTGACCATTCAAAATCATAGTGTGCTGATATATTGCTGCAATCTTCAACATAATCATGCTTGCCATTACAATGAAAATGACTCATCAGCACATGTAAACACGAGAATTTTTTGCTTTACACACATTTTGACACCACGCCTAGTTCACTACTTATAGGCTCCGTACAGTCAAGTTTGGTCACGAGCCCTGCGCCAACTAGCGCAGCTTTCACAAAACTGTGGGGCGGGGGAGCGGAAGCGCCGTGTGCTGCAGCACTCTCTCAGATGATTTCACGGCACTGCAACTATTGCGAGTACTAGCGGAAACGACCTAAGAAATTTCAGGAAGCAAAATACACTACTGCCGGTTATGCTGCGTCCAGAATTATTACAGCCGGGCAGGAAGCTTGGCATCAAAATGTGCAAGTTTGCTGGTAGGCTGCACGACCGAGAGGTGGACTGTAGCAGTACGGAGAGTCAAGTCAACAACCTCTGTCAAGTTTAACGTCAGTCATACTGCCGCGCATTTAAAGCTACATTTTTAAATTGCATACACGTTACAACTCCTGCAACATGCATTTAGAATTTTGATAGCGCTAGAGCTACTTTCTAATTGTGGGCATCTAACCGCACTTTCGGCATTTGTGTGGCTTCTCACCGTGCTTTAGTTTCTTTGATGTTTGTGATCATATCAAACACGTACGTGCTGTCGGAATCAGAAGCTAACGTAATGCGAGGAGGGGGTGGGATTATTTCAGCACTGTGGGATTATTTCAGCACGCAAGCTTATCACCTGAAATGTACGAATGCATGACGGTGCGTTCCTTCCACTGGTAATACTACCTAGCGACTGGGTAAGAGGTAGCGCTACAACTTCTTTTAAAATCCGAGAACTTGCGTCCTGTAACCTTTGCTGCCAATAGCACGTACTGACGCCCACAAGTTTTCTGAATATCGAAATCACGAAAAAGCTGGATTTCCTCGCCTGCTGGAGGAGGGGTGCACTGTGCAGTTCGTGCAGGGAAGTGTAACGAACATGTTCCAGTTTGTGGCTGCATGCTTAGATCGAGTGCCAAGCAATTGGGCTTTTTTTAAATCTGTATGTCCAATAAACTTTAGTGTTCGCCTGTGTTGCGCGGCTTACGCATACTGCGCCATAGTGCAAATTAGCTGTTGTCGCTTTATTTCATCTTATTTTATATTCAGAGCGATGGCTACAAATTTGTGTCGAATTAGTCAACAAGCATCTACACTAACCACCTCGTGAAAATATGCAAAAAAGTGCAATTTGAACGCATGCCAATTACTACAGTTAGCCGAGTCTATGCAACCAAGAGACCTTCAAGAGATGATAGGTATCTGACATGTTTCATACACCATAATCGTCCCTTAACAACCATGGTATGCACTACTCATTGGAATCCTACATTCCACTGATGCCAAAGAGTGAATTTCTGCAGTAAAATAAAGCGCAACTGAATTAAGCCCTTCAGAGCGGTGGGAACAACGCATTGTTAAAAGCCTTTAATAGGCATAAAACCAGAAAAGGCCACTTGCGACATTGGAAAGCACAGCGCATGATGCAGCAAGAACACGGCCGGCGGTCATGTACAAAACGCAGCAAGGACTTGAGAGCAAGTAGTGCAGCCAGCGTGTTCGCCTTCCCAGTATCGTCATACCTGCCACGGTAGTGCTGAAAGCAGTGCTGCTCCGCAGCGCTCTCTGGCCACTGTATGGAGCCTGTGCTACTTACATTTATTTACATGACAGGCATGAATGCACACATGCATGCCAATCATAGCATGGGTGGCATGCATATGTAATAGTTGATATGCACCTCGTCAACACCACATATTGTGCATTTGCACACACAAATACTCATGAAAATTTAGGATAGGTAAATTTAATGAAACGAGGGCAAAGAGGTCGGCCAGAAAGATTGATATCTGGCCTGCTTCTCTGCACTCAGGAAGGGGAGGAGGAGAAGAAAGAGGGTCCTGATGGGTGCCGATCTGGTGAGAAGAGAGGTGAGAGTACGTGTACGCACATCTGATGGCGTCAAAATTCAAGAGTGCTAGCAATTACTGCAGCTTAAATGGTCAAGCACACAGAACACACACCAAAGTTATGGTATGGTATGGAATATGAGGTTTAATGCCCCAAGGCAACAGGGTTATAAGGGATACCATAGTGCAGGGTTACAGATTAGTTTTGACCACATGGGGCTCTTTATCGTGCACTGATATCACTCAGTACACAGGCGCCTTGCATTTCACCTCCACTGAAACACGGCTGCCGCAATTGGGATTGAGCCCGTGTCCTTGGGCTCAGTTGTAAGGCACCCTAACCATTCAGCCACTGTGGCGGCACGACGATGGCGGCATAGTGTACTTTTACTATACCTGCAATGTAAAAATTAACAAAAGGCAATTTCCCCACTTCATTTAAATTATTACAATTGCCCAAAGCCCTCCTTGGTTTCCATTGCTCTTGGTTTGCTACACACTTGAGCCTTTTAATTTTTCGTCAGTTCAGGTCCCGTGAGGCATGCAAAAAATTGAGATATAATCGTTGCCAGTTCACTTTATGTCATTCCAACTCTTCGCAGGTTTGTGTACGAGTTGATATAAATAACAACGAACAAAGTTGTGACAATACTGCAGTCTTTGCATGCCTCACGTGACCTGAACGCACCGCTGACTTCATAGTCGTCGTTCGGTTGTTTAAGCTAAACAGTGTGAGAGAAAAATACAGTTATAAATATACTGTCTCTTGTTGGAGCAATCCATGCAGTTTTCTAGGTTTTCCAAGCTACTGCGAATCATTCTAACTGAAAGAAAACAACTAAAATTTTGGTGCCTCTGCTCCTTTAATACCTACTGGGCCTTAACAATATAAAACGCACCTAAACATATCAGCAAACTGAGCTGTCTACCTTCAAAAATGTATCGATAAGCTCTTTTCTCAATGCACTTTTAACCATGTTGCCTCATACTTGTGGTGTGCATATGTTCTGACTGTGCATGTTACAGAACCAGTAATTCAGAGACCAGCAGATCCATCCATTCAGCAGCATGTCAAGTGAGGAAGTAAAAATAGAATGCAGATAGAAAGGAAAGGCACACAGTTTTTTCAGACCTTCCAAGTTGAAGACTTCCTACTCATATGTGGCCAATTGTAACTGTTTCCTTATTGAAATTGCACTCCAGTCTAGACGTTTGCCTTAAACCATAGAAAAATTTGTCAACATGTTTCCTTCTACAAGGAATAACCAAATATAAGTAGACAAGCCATGCTTACATTTTCATGCATTTTTAAGCTCTTCACTATATGCACAGAAGCATGTCACATATATGATGTGTTGATATTGGTTTATGCTGGTTCTTCACTTTATATTAAAAGATCATGGCTACTCTTTTTTTAGCGTCCATTGCCCCATAGAGCTGCCATCTAAGGTGCAAGCTCATTTGAAGTTAAAGGTAGCTTGCCTAGTCACTTCTGAGTACCCATTCCAAAAAAAAAACAGATTTTCCCCTCAAAAATGGCAACATGCTGTAATACCAGGCATGCAATTAATGTGACACCTCATGCACTTCGTAATGATCCATTGACCTACATAAGGCCAAGCCAGCATGTTGTTCACGTACGTGCATAAATTATATTCACTTATACAGCGCTAACGTCAAAAAGAAACCCTTCTAGCTACAAATGCTAGCACAAAGTTCATGCAACAGATTACAGCATGCATGGCATCCAACGTCCATATGTACAGCATACTTTTACTAATAAGGCTACAACGGCGCACCTCCACAAGGACAAAGGAAGATAAGACAAGACACAGTCTCGCCCTTGTACAGGTGTGCTCTTTTATCCTTATTATGCCATACTAACTAGCCTATCAGTCTGCGTTTTTACTAACTGCACCAGCAGAAACAACAGCTGTGAAATTTGGAATGCATTCATGGTGTCTAGGAATTTAAGCTCAGAAAATGTTACACACAGAGGGTGCAAGAGACTGCTCATTCAGAGTGTTTACTTTTCTCTCTGTATTATGTTTTACTTACCATGCAATAACCCAACGTTTCCAAGCGAACCCTAAGGCCACATCGTGCTGACTCTGGCTACGCAGATGCTGAAAGCCTGTCATGCCTCCCACATTATCACAAACCACTACAGGAATGACAGAGCCAGCAAAACAAGTTTTAGCCTTGTCTGGCTTCATTCCAATGCTGAACGTTAGAAAAAATACACCAAGAACCATGTTACTTTCACAAGTTCTACTTATAGGTTATAAAAACACTTCACCAACAGCTTTCACAGATATTACAAGGTTAGGTGGTGTGACCATACTACAAAATTCGCTAAAAGCCTATCAGTGAAGAAAGCGGCGTAGGGACCACAGCTCATATGTGGCACGATGCGTCGCGTTGCGTGAGGTCTCTCCGCGGGAAAGGCTGCGGCGTCGTGCAAAGCAGCTGTGGCCTACCGTGTGCTTTGCGCAACATGGGCGTCAATGCGAAGTAATCCATTACAGCTTGGCTAGTTGGTGGTTAGACTTTGCAGGCATATCAAACATGTAAGATGGAAGATATGTCCTTTCACAGGCTAGTGCAGTACTTCTTGTCCGCCTTCCTTCGGTACACAAGTGCCTTTTTTGCGCATAGCTTGCCGCCGGTGGGCACATATGCAGGACTATAGGAACATGGTAAATACCACAACTGACAAATGGGATGACAGAATACAGACATCGCACAGGGGGCATAGAGATGACATTATGCATGCGAGGTTGCCGTATCAGTACGTACAGGTCAGAATCAGTTACGCGGAACACAAGGAAACCATAATTCTCGACACACTCATTCAATGCAGGCACCGCCTTGCAAAATGTAGTCTTTACGAGCTTCCCATATCATACCACTAGCTGGAACCGGTCGCACTGCAAGCTTACATAATAAAGACAGCACTAGGGCACAAGTCCGGACGTTAGCGCGGTCAATATCACTCGCCTTTGCGCTAACCTTCCATGCCTTTGACGACACCACTTCTTTCACACGTCAATGCACCGCGCGCTAAACAACCATGTAAACAAACCACCGTGGCGATGGCAGCGATGGTCACCGTGGCAACCATGGAGACGCCAGCGACCTAGGAACTGTGGCTAGGGACGTTTCAAAAGTTTTCAGCGCCATTTTTACCTAATTTTGCGACAAAAAGTACCCAGAAAAGTACCGAGATAAACGCCATTTTGAAATGACGTCATTAAAAACCACGTGACATGAAGATCAGGTTCCTCCGTTTAGCCCTACGCAGCTTCGCCTGGGCGCGATGCTTTTTCCCGGCTAGCAGACGACGCTCGCGAGGAATCGCCACTGCAATACTGCTGGCGCTGCGGTCTCGTGCAAGGTAGAGTCACTGGATAATTTCAGAGTACCGCGAAGGTCCCACCTTGTGTTGGCAACAATGATCGGCGCGCCCATGAAGCTTCCAAACTGCCTAAAGCGTGCGTTCGGCGTGGCTACATGCGAGCCGAAAGTGGGCAAAAATTTGAGTGCAGCAAGGACATTTTCATACTCTACTGCCTTAAGGATTTCAACTTCTACTCATAAAACAGTAGACTTTGCTAACTGTATGAGGTAAGCGAGTATACATGGTTTGCATGTGACGTCACGTCCGGCGGCGCGCGCTGCGGCGGACATGTTGGTGCAGTCTGTGCGGAGTCGGTGGATTGCGTATCGCACGCGTTTCCTCGCTAGTGGTAACACGTGCAATTTTGTTGCCTTTTGTGTGGCATGCCGCCGCTTCTCAGTACGCAGCCTTTAGACGCTACCTACCGCATAGATCTTACGGGGTCGGAGCGCGTTCGGTATGCGGAAAAAGTGCGTCTCTGCGATAATATAGACCCGTTCATGCTGCGGCCGGGAATGGACACAAGCGATGACGTATTTCCAGAGATTTGTTACGGTGACATCGTCAATTACCTTGTTTTTTCTGCAAGCTTTCTGACCCTTGAAGAAATGAAGGCGTTTAAGTCCACCGAGGCGCTTAATTATTTCACTAGCGGCTGGGTGAAGGGACTGTCGGCAAACCAGCTGCAAGGGGACAAGGTGCTTCTACTTGGAGAGGTAAGCCGCAGGGCATTGATCTTTGTAAGGATTAGAGTAAAGAAATAACGGTTATTAAATCCACAAGTGACTGAGTGTAAGCAATCACTCAGTAAAGTTTTAAAAAGAACTGTTTACAAACTGTCAGGCTAGTGATTCATTTCTTCATATGTACTGAACCTGGACGACTTCAGATTAAATCACGAGTTATTCTATTTTTATGGGCATATGAAAGGAACCGTTGCTGGTTTATCTTAGTTTGGAAACCCAACAAGTTATTGCGCAAAAAAGAAACGGTCATGCGTGGAGAGATTGTTATCGCTCGCTACAGATTTGTCGACCAACAATTTAGGTCTCGCCTGTCGCGTCGCGCACTATGGCCCGCATTAAGTGATCAAGCTCATCGCTGTTGCCGTTTTCGACGGTCCGGTAGCGCGACAAGATCGACAGTGACGTGTGCCTTCGCAGAGATGTGCCCAATGTTAATTTGGATCCGTAGCCTCCATTATTTCCGACTCCTCAGCCTGACACTCCGCTTGAGCCGCGCGTTTCTGGGTCCGTCGTCTTGCCGCGCGAGCGTGGCGACCGGGATCACCATGGTTTGCGCTGTAGCCGAGCAAAAGCGTAGGGGCCCAGTCCGGGTCCGTCTCCTCCCACAGTTTTGATGGTCTGCCTACAAAATGCAAGAAAAATTTGTTTAAAATGAGATTTTCCGCTATGCTTGTACGTCATGCACCTAAATAAACACTGTGCATATGCAACGGACTTACCTTTTACGAAGTGGGCGCCGCAAACACGTATGCCCGTCCATTCGGTGTTGAGATCGGCACGTTTTATACGAGCCAGCCACACCTCCCGTCGCTTCGCGCATAAAGCTTTCGTACGGTCACCTTGATGCTCGATGATCTTTGGAAGACGAAAAAAGTTTGTGTTTGTTGATTTCGCCCAACAAGTGCGGTTGGAGCATCCAACAACAGCGCAGATAACCATCGCAACGCCGTCGAAGTACACCGTACGCGCGAATTGCATCAAGTGCACCACGGCCGCTGCGACTGCACCAACATGGCGAAACAGTATCCCAGGGTTCCCAGCTACGACGTCAGTGCAAGCCATGTATTGGAACGTTGCGCGGCAGTTTACAGGCAGGATTACAGGAAGCCAATCTTTTTTTTTTTTGCTCCGTGACTTTTTCGCCTTGGAGCGAATGAGTTTCATGTTACATGAGCATCGATGCAAAACTGCTTTGCTGTCCTGAGGATAATAAAGCATCCACTGTTCCCTCTTCCATCATTTCAGTTCACTCGATTCTTATCAATATTTTTTGGATGGTGCACGTCTAAAAAAGCGTGAAAAGGCTCAGAAGAGATCTTCCGAGATTAATACTTTTCCATGCGGGAAAGGCAACACAAGCATGCTCCAGTGTCTGGCTCAATAGTGTTCCACAATGTGAACTTGCTTGGTGGATTAAACTTTAACTAGAAAACGAAAGCTGAAAGTTATATTCTGAAGGTCCCGCATGACAGTTCCAGTAACGGGCAATCATAATTAGCCTGGTTGTGTAATAAATATTCAAGATTTATTCCTAGACTTTCCAGCAGAAAATCCTGCAACTTGGGCGCGTAATGAAGGAACGCCCAGGAAGAACACAGTGTAAATGTAGTCGAACCCAAAGAAAGAGTTACACGACGGCACTTTATTCTTTCATTGTACAGAAGCCGGAGACAATATTTAAACATATTCATTGCTACTTATCACAGACATACACAAAACCATCTACAACCATCTACATAGCATAAAAGGAAAAAAAACGAATCATTTCACACCAGCAGCTGCTGCACGCATGCCTATGCTTTTGGATCCACATTTTGGCTGCTGGGGCAATTTTCGTGAAAATTCCTCATTTTTCTTGCGTAGTGCAAATCGCAGCCTGCACAACAAGAACTCATGCACGGTTTTTTCGGCGACATGGTGGCATGCTGGCAGTTCACAAAATCTTTGCTCGATTGATGCTATCAGTTTTTCAACTTGCTCTATTTTAAGGGTTCCCATTAAAAGTGAGTTCTCATTTGACCTGAAATAACTCTCGGCTGTCTCAAGCAAAGCTACTACGGCTTTGGAAGGTCTATAAAGCGACATCTTGTTAGAATATTTTTTCAGCTGCAGCAAACTCAAATCTTCATTGCTGTTTTCAGCACTCTCATCTATTAACGCAGCTCTACATTCTCCGCAAAGCTTGTGCTTCTTGGTAATGTTCCTTGCGATGTACCCTGACAGGTACACTAAGGAGTGGAGCTCCCCTGGTACAAGGTTTTCGACCTCTTCTGGCAAGTTTATGCTTTCAAGCTGAGCACACAGGTCAGACCTTGAGCTCAAGAAATCTGCCAGTTGCACAGAGTCGTCAATATCATACGATCCATGCTTGCTAGTTTTGAAAAATTATGCCAGGACTATAAATCTCAACCCGTATATCAACTCCCTTGCCCTTGGCACTGGAGAATTTACCCTTAGAGTACTGAACAGGTTTTCGAAGGCGTCTTGAGAAAAACGGCTCAAGAGGAGAAATCTGAAACCTCGTTCCCTCACATAAAATTGCCACAGGTTGAGCGCTGTGGTGGTAGTGATGATAACACCAGCTTGGACTGGCTTCCATGCTGGGTTACGTCTGCCTTTATCAAATATGCTTAGTTTCCTGAACATATTCATAAATTCAAGTAAAAAACTTCAGCCTCCTCAGCCTTCTCTCGACGAAGGTCGCTGAGTGCAAGTGAGATGGATCTAGACGTCATTAAAGAAAACCACCTGAACACACTGTCTAAAAACCATGCTGTTGTTAGAGCTTCACTTTCTAGCTTGTTTTGGTCAACAAGAAGCCGCAGTGCAGAAGAAACGGCATGATTAAACAGGGCGCAGGCCATACCAACATTCATTTTTTCAAAATGGCTTGGGTCCAAATGCTTAATCTTTAACCGTGGTGCAAGCTTAAGGTTGTTGTTCTCATCAATCTCGCAGAGCTGTTGCACGTACTTTAGGGAGACCTGAAAAATCAATGAATTAGTATGCATCAATTATGCACGCCAGGATGTGAAAAGCCGACAGCTGTTACATGAGGCAGTTTGCGCAACAGACGAGACGAGACTGAGTTGCAACATAACAGAAAGAAACATCAGAAGCGAGGTGTGTTTTCAGCTATTTAGCGCATGCTAGCTTAAACCACACAGTAAAATGGCATTATTAAGATGGAAGAAAATATTGGGTCAGATCAGTGTTATTTATGTGGTTCAAATTTGCATGCTGTTTTTGTACCAATGATGGTGAGCCACTACCAAGCAAGTCGCCCTGAACAGTTGACCATGCGAAGGTTGAGTGACTGGCGTTTAAAAATAATTGCTGCAGCTTTCTTAGCCACTAAACTGTACTGCGCTATAAAATGTCATGGTTACTCAGCATGCGACTAAAGTGATTGGGATGATATTTTTTGTCGCAGTTTCATGTGTAAGAATCATATACGGATGTCTCAGTTTTTCTCTGGTGTTTAGGCAGTTATATAATTTTGGGAAGCTTGTATGTTTTCGTACTGCTTTCTGCATCTATATACGTTGGGCTAGGGAAGTTTAGGAAAGCTGTATGCTCATCATTTCACCTGTCATTTACTCTATCACTAACATCCAAAAGTATTGCTTAAATTTTACAGGTTGCACTACCGCTTTTTAAAATAAGTATTCGCTTCAGTTCTGAAATAAAATGGTCTAGCTGCAGCAGCTTCTAAGCCGAGTAGCGATTACTGTTCTTGACAGCTGGCCCGAAAGACGTGGGTTCAATTCTGGCTGTGGCATTAGCATTTCGATGGAGCTGAAATACTCGAGAACCATGTACTGTGCCATGTCAGTGCACTTTAAGAACTCCAGGCACTCGAAATTGTCCGCATTCCTTCACTTTGGCGTCGCTCATAGCCTAAGTCACTTTGGGACGTTATCCTATATTAAACAAAACTAACCCTAAGCTTACAAATATCAAAGCCTGCCTAGTTTAGGCAGCAGTGTTAAGAAAAATGCTGTAAAATTAAATTCAAGTTCACTCACTACGTTTGTTGGCAAATTGTGCCTCTGGACAATTTCGTCGTCAAGAACTATTCTTTGCTGCCGTGCAATGTGACCTCGGAGATTCTTGAGTAGATGGGGCGCATCTGGGAGAAAATGCAGGCTTCGGCCATCTCCGCAGGGATGGGGACACATTGTCCTAGCACGGCCATATTTTGAGGCCACAATGCTGCACAGCCTCCAGATGGCTTGGTTTCCGCTGCCCATATCCGATGTCACACAGTCTACTGAAAGACCAATGGCCTCACAGCGTTGAATTATTTGAAACAAGATATCCAGCACCTTTTTAGCATCAAAGGAGTCACCTATAATTGAAGGACAAAACAAGCATTTAGTCAATTTTTTTTCACTCCATTTTCAAAGAAACTATTCCACTGAAAGGAACATACCCCCCTTTAGTAAAAGGCTGTATGGAGCAATCACTTTATGCGTAGGTATGAATGGAAGATAGATGACAGATATTTATAAACAGTAATTCACCGGTGAAATGGTAGGCCACTGTTTGTTTCCACCGTGATGTCACACCAGCTAACATAAAAACAAGGGCATGTGTTGCCATCACGGCCGTCGCTCCAGGGTCCGACAAAGGCACGGTTGGATGTCCTAAAAGACAACAAACAGATTTGAAAGAACTGCAGGGCGTGTTTTACTATAGGCCTTACCGATGACAGATTGTGTAGTGTTGTCGTAGTCAAGGCCAGCCGTCAGCTGAATTTCATCCAACATTATCACAGCACTTCTTTCTTCTGGAATAAAATGAGTCACTTTGGCTTCACGAGCGTTGAGCATTTCTTCCAGAATGCCTAGAAAATAATTTTAGGAGGTGCAACTTAAAAGGTATATATTGCAAACATGTGGTATTGGTGATCAAATGCCAAATGCAGAGAGAACATGGTATGATGCAGGAGCTAGGCATACCAGGAGCAAACTTGAGATCCTGAATATGTTGTTGGAGTGTTCTCTCTCCGGGTAAGGGCCACCCATTTTCTCTGAGGTGCTCATAGCCTTTTGAGCCACACGACAACCTGAGCTTCAATGCTTTCTGAATAGTCTTGGCTGTCCATGAAGAACCCCTCATGCTTTCTTTCTGTAAGCAACGCATTTGGTCTTCCTCAAGGAGGTGGCTAAGGCTGTCCTTCATGTTTTTGCACTCAGTTTCCGCCTTGATTCTTTTTTTACTTTCTAAATTCAGCCGACGCTTGAGAGCTGCAACCTCTTCAGTGACCTTGTCAAGCTGAGCTGTTTTGTCGCAAATTTTTTCTACGCTGCAGTCTTTCTGCACTTCTGTTGGCATTTTGCTGATTTGTCCTGAAATGTATTCATACAAGATTTGTAAAAACATTTCGGCATAAAGTAAAAGATAATGATATGAGCAAAATGTGGCACACAGAAGTCTCACCAAGGGTAGCGTCTTTTTCTGTGTCTTGTGTGCCAGCTAACTCCACAGAAATGGAAGTGCTGGCTGCTTCTAGTGATGCTGCCTCAGACACAGTCTGAGCTGTCACTGAAAGAATTTGTGATATAATTTAAGCACAAGCCCTACTATCATTAAAGTGCATGTACAGCCACATATACATTGTACTTGAGTTGCAGCAACATAGCAGCTACAAGACAGTAACTCCATTCGATTCAGTACCTGTTCACAGCATCGTTAAAAAGAGTTTGGCATAAAGCAAAATACAATGATATCAGTCAAATGTAGCCCACAGCAGTCTCACTAAGGGTAGCATCTTGCTCTGTGTCTTGAGTGCTGGCTGCTTCCAGTGATGCTGCCTCAGGCACAGCCTCAGCTGACACTGAAAGAATTTGTGATATAATTTAAGCACATGCCTGACTGCCATTAACGTGCATGTGTAGCCACATATACATTGCACTTAAGTCGCACCAACATTTCATTTCATTTCATTTATTTGTCCCTTAAAGGCCCGAAGGCATTACATAAGGGGGGGCGTACATACAGGTTGGAGGGTAGTAGCAGAGAACACAAAAGAAATAAAGGGGGAAAAATACACGGGGTACCAAAAAAGTGTACAATAATATACAAACTAAAAGCAAGAAATAAACATACAAAAAGAAAACAAGGAACAATTGGCACTTCGGTGTCGCAGTATGAATATGTTTATGAGAAGTGATTAGCCAGTTTCTCGCGGAAAAGGCGGCGATCGGAGCATGTTATTACGTTGTCGGGAAGGCCATTCCAGAGCACTATGGCGTCGGGAAAAAATGAACTGCTCATTGCGGAGGTGCGGGTTTTAATGCGTGCGATTGGGTTACTGTGGTTTAGGCGGGATGAAGTACGTGGGGGTGGCTGCAGCAACAAATGTCTTGGTGAGCGATAAAAGAAAGAGTGAAAGAGGCATAGACGGGAAATAACACGGCGAGTTGCTAGTGTTTGAAGGCCGAGGGATCGTTTTAGTAATGTTACGCTGGTATTTCTTGAGTACTGCGAAGTAATAAAACGGGCGGCGCGATTTTGAATGGCTTCAAGGTCTGAGATGAGATACGATTGTGATGGATGCCAGACAGATGACGCGTACTCCAATTTAGGACGTACGAATGTTATGTATGCCAACTTTTTTACTTCAGGTGATGCAGATTTTAGATTGCGCCGGAGAAAACCAAGTGTGCGTGATGCTTTGGAACAGATGGTCTGAATGTGTGTTGTCCATGACAGCGATGATGTGATGTGTACTCCTAGGTATTTATAAGATGATGTTCTCGTGACGGCGACCGATTTTATGTTGTAAGTGCTATCAATAACTGTGTTTTTGCGAGAGAATGATATGGAGTGGCATTTATTTAGATTAAGAGGCATGTGCCATTTGTCACACCACGCTGAGATAGTGGTTAGATCCTGTTGAAGAGCGGCAATGGCGCTAGCGCCGTGGATGGGGCTGTAAATTACGCAGTCATCTGCGAATAAACGTAGCGTTGATTTTGTGTTGATCGGTAGGTCATTGATGTAGATGAGGAATAAAAGAGGTGATAAGCCTGCACCTTGAGGTACGCCGGATGTTACGTCGGAAAAAGCTGAGCGACAGTTATTAACACAGGTGAACTGCTTACGTCCCTTAAGGAACTGCTCTAGCCAGGAGAGCAAAGTTTGTGGAATGCCGAGCGATGACAACTTAAAAAGAAGAAGATTATGGGAAACACGATCAAATGCTTTTGAAAAGTCGAGAAAGATAGCGTCGATCTGGACAAGGTTATCTAAGTATTGTAGAATGTCGTGGGTGAATTCGGCGAGCTGGGTCTCACATGACAGCTGCTTCCGGAAGCCGTGTTGATTCGGATAGAAAAAGTTCATTGATTCTAGGTGGGTCATAAGATTGGAAAAAATAATGTGCTCAAGTAGTTTAGACGGTATACTAGTGAGGGAAATGGGACGATAGTTGTTAGGGCACGTGCGGTCATCCGCTTTAAATATGGGTGTAATTTGAGCTTTTTTCCAATCGTCAGGGACAATCCCGGTATCTAAGGATTGCGTAAAAATTAGATGCAGTACGTGGCTAGACAACGAAATGGTATTTTTTAGTAGCTTACTGTTAATTTGATCGCAGCCGGCAGATGTAGATATTTTCAGTGAGGCAATAAGCTGTGATACACCATCAGGGTTAATTTCGATTTTAGGCATTTCTGAGAGTGAGATTTCTGGAATGTGTTCATTAGCAGCAACGTTAGCAGCGGAAAAAACTGACGTAAAGTAATTGTTGAGCGCGGTCGCACAGTCATCGCTTTTGATTGGTTCTCCATCAGCATCTAGGAGTTGTACATGGCGATCTTGTGGTTTATTAGATAGCATGCGCCAGAATTTGTTGGGGTTAGAGTGAAGGATTGATAGTAAATCTTGAGAGTAAAACTTATCTTTAGCACTTGTCAGTTCTGTGGTATACTGTTGGGCGCACAAGCGATATTTTTCCCATGCTAAGTGACTATTTTGAAGTTTTGCTGTTCGATACAGGCGCTTCTTTTTGCCAAGGAGAGACTTGAGGCGTTTGTTAAACCATTGATTCTTGGTATCTGATTTAATAAGTAGTGTTGGAACGTGCTTACTTTCCAAATGTAGTAGGGTGTGTTTGTACAAATTCCAGTTCGAGTTAGGAGAGCGATTTAGATAGGTGCAACGAAAGTTGTCGAAAAATTTTTCAAGATCATTGTTCATAGCATCAAAATCAGCCCTTTTGTAGTCTTTTATCAGTTTGCTGGTTGGTGATTTCTTCTTTAAAGGTAGCGTCATAGAGATGTGAACAAGGTTGTGGTCGCTTAATCCAGGAAGGACAGTAATGGATTTTACGTCGTCCGGGTGACTTGTGAGCAAAAGATCTAGGATGTTGTCTCCTCTCGTTGGACTTGTTATCACTTGCTGAAGGTTAAAGTCAAGGGTTAGTTCTAGAAAAAGTTTCTGTTCGTTTGCAGGTGTCGAACTTAGGGTCGAGAGCAATGACCAGTTAATTTGTGGGTAATTGAAATCACCAAACAGAAATATGGGTGCTTTGGGATATTCATTCCTCATAATCGTTAATTCATGGCGTAGGGAATCGGGGAATGATACGTGACTGTCTGGGGGTCTATAGCAGACACCGAACACTATCTTTCCGGAGGCGTTGTGAAGGCATACCCAGATCATTTCTAGGATATTATCATGCCGGATAATCGAGGACTGCAGAGTGTTACGAACGGCTATTAGAACTCCTCCCCCTTTTCGGTTAGTGCGATCTTTGCGGTATGTGGTGAAATGGAAGTCTGAAGGGAACAATTCGTGGTTTTCTATCTCTGGGTGCAGCCAAGTTTCTGTGAGTATGACCATATCGGCGTCTGTGACTTCAATGAAACTGTGAACCTGATGGCGTTTAGGTAGAATACTCCGTATATTAGTAAAAGCGATGTTGATGAGTGCGGGTGAATGACGATTGCTTGGCGGAATCGGTTCATTCAGTTCAGTAGAGTGTCACTTGGCTTGCTCTGAGGCCTGCTGTGTATTGTCCTGTGCTCCATTTATCTTTGCCGCGGGCTTGGTGTTCGTATCTGTTTCTGTTATGGTATCAGAGGCATGATCGTAGGTGTAATATTTCTCGCCAACGATAAGTTTATCGTATCGAAGCTTAAAGCTACACCCTCGGGGCTTAATGAATTGAACCAATTTGGAGCGAGCGAGTCGAGTGGCGAATTCGAAGTCTTCTCGGATAACGTAAGGTGTTTCTTTCAATTTACGACCACATGCAAGCACGCTTTCTTTTGCCTTGTAGTGATTCATTTTAACTATTATTGGTCGCTTTTTTTCCGTTGAGAATTGACCAATGCGGTGGGCGCGTTCTATTGCGCTTGGTTCTAGATTCAAATCTAGTTTTTCTTTGCACAGCGCAATAACTTTTTCCTCCGATTCGGTCCACGATTCTTTGTCGCTATCATCTAAGCCGAAAAAGAGCAGGTTGTTTCGGCGCATTCTGTTCTTCGCGTCTATGTTGGCGGCCTTTAGTTCAGCGATGTCCTGCCTAATCTGGCTAGTCTCTACCTGTTTTGATGGTGATACTGTTTTACGCTCGTCTAATTCGAGCACTGCTACTCGGTTTGAAAGTGCAGTTAGTTGTGTTTCATGGCTGATTTGGGTTGTTTTCAATTGATCAAGGTCGGCACGCATGGCTGCATGGTGTTCTTCTAGCCGCTTGAGAGCATCTAAAACATCGGAAAGGTTGGTTGGTCCGGGGCCAGGATTAAGTTCAACATCTCCCGAAAGCAGCAGCATCAGCTCAGATAGCAAATCAAAGGCAAGTATGTCACATAACACACGCAGCGCAGTGCGCCATTTCAGGTCGTAGGGGCACGACACCGCGAAAAGACAACGATCGCTACTACGAGTCTCCTTAGCGTAGTCTAGGTAACTAACCTGGAAGGCCAATACCGGGGTGAACATCGTGCAAGAGTCGGTGTCGTGCCCCGCCGAGCTGACGTTGTGCCGCAGATTAAATACTGTTGCCTCAGGCCATGTGATTGATGACGTAGTCGATGGCGGTGGTTTCCAGGCGAAGGCGTCGAGCGGCGCCAAATATGGGCGGTCAGGTCCGGATGATACAGCAGATGACTGTTCAGGCATCCACGGAGCCGAAGAATCCGGGAAGTGCAGTGTAGGTGATGGGCAGGGGTCCAGGCCACGGCGCGTACCAGCAGAGAGCCAGTACGACAGCACCTGGAAGGCCAATACCGGGGTGAACATCGTGCAAGAGTCGGTGTCGTGCCCCGCCGAGCTGACGTTGTGCCGCAGTGATGCTGCCTCAGGCACAGTCTCAGCTGACACTGAAAGAATTTGTGATATAATTTAGCACATGCATGACTATTATTACCGTGCATGTGCAGCCAAAAGCCAAATGCAGTGGTTCTTTGCACCACAGCGGTACCGCATCTGCATCCAGTTCAAGCAAGGAAGGCAGTGCACGGGAGAACTCTGAACTGATGCAGTGAGCCACGGCTGAATCGAAGGCACTTTGAGCATGCTTATAAATTACTTGTTCAAATTCTCACACGTTCCTGGTAGACAAAACTGCTCATTTCTGATTTGTAAAAAACTGCACAAGATTCCTTCATTACAAAAAGCTCTCTAGCATGAATTAATTTGTTTACTATTCTAATATCACCATATGAACATGCATAGAAAAATTTGCAGCCACCCTCTACTGCGGTTTCAGTTTGTACAAGCACAGCTTCCATGTTTTCAGCAGCTGGCGGCAGCTGCAGTCCACGTGGAAATGGTGGCTTTCTCAACTTCCGTGGCCCACGATGAAAAAATACGCTTGGCACCGCTTTCCATTTCAGTTTTTTTTCATCTACTCTTGGCTTTTCGAAGTCCTCGGGAACAAAGTGGTCCGGATAATTTATTTCATGCCATAACGTTGAGAAATCAAGTGTACACAGTAACATCTAAAAGTTATCTTGCATACGAGTGGCACTTATCCCAAGTCACATTTGATTTGCAATTATCAAAAGGTAATACCCTAAGCTGATACAGTTATGCTAACAAATAACAACTAGATGAACAACCAATTTCATCTTGGCAATAGGATGGTACCCATAGGCAAATACTACAAGTAAGAGGCTGTAAGCTTTTCTGAAAAGCAATATTTACATGAAACAGACAGCGCGCTATATGTCTCAAAGCACACATAGCTAGAGGAATATAGCACGTACGCAAACGCTATCTTGGTGAATTTTTTGCGATTTCAGCGTTCAAAAGCTAACAGCTAGTTTCAGAACCTTGTGAACACAAGTATAGCTTGGCTATGGAAATTAATTAGATCGAGGTTAAATTTAAAAGGAGTGCTGAATGTTGTAAAGTAAGCAGCATTTTTCCCTGTACAATTTGTGATAGTCGTTTGCTACGAGCGTCATCACTTCAAAAAGGCCACTCAGTCGCATGACGAACACGGAAACCCTAAAAATTTTTAACACTGACACATAAGGAAACAAGCTTAGAACCTTGGAAGAATCTAGTCTTGTGTGCTGAAAGAAAGCTGAACACTGCGGCAAAAAAAGAAGTGTAGCGCAGTACCATATGCAACCCCTACAACCCGAGTGACGCAATAATTCACGCATAGAAGGCGAGACAAGCCCGAATGTTCAATGTGCGGTCGTTCGAGCGCGTAACGTTATCGCAACGACCTCGTTATTATGCACTATTGTTTCATGGTCCCCTTATCCTGCATTTGATCATTTCAATGAGCCTGCACATGTCTGTCAGAGAAATACCATGCACACACAGCTCTATCGTTTGCTGTCGATTCAAACTACGTCCGCGTACAGGTGCGGACATAAGCAAAAGGAGCACGCTGTTCCGTGCTCATTACAATCACGCCTTTCCTATCGGGCATAAAATATTCTTTGTTCAAGAGCAAGCGCACTCGCGTCCACTGCCAGTCCTGACATACCAGAGCTTGCAGTTACAATTAGGCATCATGCGGCAAATGTTAGACGGCAACAGCGAGCTCTGTTTGCTTTTGTCCGCACGTGCAGCAGTTCTATTACAACATAATTTCATGCACTTTACGCTATGCCCAAGACCTCTGCCATGAACCAATCGAACTTACCTCGCAAAAGCGTGTGTTTCTTGTCGGCACGAACTTCTCCCGGCTGATCCTGTGAAGCCAGGCAAGGCGCCGTTTCTCGTTGTTTTCCCCCCGTGGAATGGAGAAAAAAGTCTTCCCAGACTCCGTCCTGCTGCTGCACCCGAAAGCGCAGCAACCTGGCATGTTGTCTCGGAGCGATTTTTTATTCCAAACCTGAGCGACAAGCGCGAAACGTTGCAGTCCGCACACTGAAACTGCTGCGAGAGGCGTCCACGCTTCGTCTGTTTAGAAGATTGCGAGAGATCGCAGGCGGCGGCAAACCACGTGACCTGTGTTGACCAATTGGTGGCGCCGCGGGGGGGGGGGGGGGGCGCGGGGAAAAGATTCGCGCTACTCTGATATTATCCAGTGACTCTAGTGCGAGGCTTCTCCGGGCAGTTTGGAGATGCGGCACCTCGAACTGCTGCAGCAGGCGTCAGGGGGGGGGGGGGGGGGGAATTCCTCTGCAGCCAGGTCCGAATTCCTGCCAGCCACCTTTGCTGAGAATTTGGGGCCTGGCTTTGCTTTCTTGGCTCCTTTTTTCTTTTTTCCTTTTTTGGCTGCTTTGCGCCGATCCGCTGAGTCGGAGGGGGCAGGAGAGGGGGAGCCACGTTGGCTTTGTCTCGCTCGCATTCTTTCTTTGGGGAAGCCGGTCTCGTTCGGTTCCCCGGGAGGGGGTGAGGCCGGTTGACATTCCTCGGGCGTCGACCGCGTGGCGTCCGGGGCTGGCATCAATATTGCTGGATATACGATTGAGCCATCCAGCACCATGTTGATCAGCGACGTGGAGTGCGCTTCTGGCATGCTGGCTTCGGGGCCTCTTGCCGTGGTCTCGGCCGGGGACTTCAGTAGCAGAATGGAGCTCCTGTCCCCTGCCTCCACTGGAATAGTGGTAATCACGGCTGGGGTTGAGCTCTCTGCTGTGGTGGTGGTTCGGCGTCCAGGCGTTTGGCTCTCCGGGAAGGGCGGGCGTTGGCCAGCGGCGACGAGATGCCGGGCCTCGTCCTGGAGCTCCATGATCTTGTTTGCTTCCGCATACAGCTGTTTCAGCATGCGGGAGCATCCAACGCTGCCCGAACGGCGACGTTTTCCGCCGGCTAGCGAGCGGAGGTTTCGGGTGGTACCCTCCATCGTCTCTTTAAGACGGTTAATTACTCAGCCCTTTAACTGACCCTAGGGTAAAATAAAGGCCCCATTGTGGGGCTGAAAGCTAGTGAACTTAGGACTAAAATATAGACGTCTTCCTTCTTCGAAAAACCGACCGAATGTTTGAGTTCTCTGTTGAGACGTTGACGTTTCCATCGTTTAATGAGCTTTTCTCTATCTTGCCATAACTGGAAATAATGGCGATCTACATCTGGTGCCGCGGCTGTACGCTACATCAATTGAGAGTGGGTTATGTGTGCTTCCATCAAATGTTGTGTCCATTCTCTAATGTTGGCGATCCATCCTTCGGGGGCTGGGCTTTTTTGGAATTTGTCCCAATTTGTGATTTTGGCGTCTCCGAGTATTTTCTTCAGCTTATTCATAGAGATGACGGTTCTGAGAACGTAGTGGTCACTGCCTAACTCCTCGCCTAGATGCGCCCAGGTTACCGTGTGGACATTCTTCGCAAAGGAGAGATCCAGTGTGGTGTCTCCACAAACGCTATTGCCTATGCGGGTGGGTGTAGCGAAGCATCTGGTTAGGTCGAGATCTTCCTTGTATGCTGCTTCTACGCGTGAAGGACCTTTTGTAGTGTCTCTGTCTTAGCAATAAGCCGCGTGATGTGCCCTCATGTCCCCTACAATAACAAGTTGTTTGTTACCCTCTTTCTTGGAGCATGCTTGAATGATTTTGGCAAATCGCGCATGTCTTGCTGTCGGTGGGCTGTAGAGGTTGGCAATAAAGGTGCGGTTCTTGCCGCTTTTCAGAGGGATAGTTCCCAATATTTTTAAATATTAGATGATGAATTTCGGTGAATATCGAGAGGATTATAAGGCTATGGCGTTGGTTATCTACACCGCAACTCGTCGATAGGTCGGATCGTATATGACGTAGTATCCTCTCATAGAGGGAGAGTGACCTCCCATCTCCTGGATATAGATCACGTGTGGTGGTATCAGATAGTGCTGAATTAAAAGCTGAAGTGAGAAAATTTCCTTGTGAAGGGAATGACAGTTCTACCGCCAAATTTCCAGCTGCTGGGAGCCATTTATTAGATGACGCTGCCATCGAGACTGGTTTTTGCGTCGCTGACATCATTAACGTTGTTGGTGCGTCTGTAGGGATTGAAACAGTTATCCAAGCTGTTTGCTCGCTTGTGCGAGCCGTGTTCCAGCACTCGACCGCTACTATGGAGTTCCTCAATGGCTTGTCCGTGTTGTTGCATTTGGTTAGCCATTTGTTGTTGTTCAGTGCTTAGGTGTTGGGCTCGCGTGTATGCTGCTTGTACCCACAATTCAACTGCCTGCACCCACAAGCTAATTACCTGAATTGCCGAGTAAATATTTGCAAGAGTAATGGTTTCGAGGGGTGGTGCCTCTGGTTGCGGTGCGGAGGGGGAAACCTGCAATGGTTGTGCGAGTGGCTTTGGAGTGTGTGTGACGTTGGTTGTTCAACTACCACTTGTGTAGATGGTGGCTGGAGTTGCTATTTACTTGGCGCTGAAGGCGCCGTGTAAGGTTCTCAACCTGTGCTTTAGGTTGTTTGTTTTCCTGTTCTAACTGGGATTGGGTAGGGCTAGAATTTTAGCGGTGGGACGTAACCAAGGGTGGTCAGCTCACCTGATCATGAACCTTTGGAGGTGGCGGTGGCGATAGTTTCTTCTCGTGCTTCGTGTTCTCGATGACGCTGGCTTAGTGGCAGCCTCTAATATGATCCTCCTGATAGTTGCTGGCTTGCCAGCTGAGCCAGGGTTGAGACTTTAAACTAGAAGGAGAGGAGCTCTCTTGGTCCAAGCTGAATCATCGAAGGCGGTTTTCGGTTGCCCGTCTTTCCTGCTGTGGCGTGCGGGGTGTTCTGTACGGCTGTTTATTCTTCTCCTGTGCCACTTGGAGGAAATGTTCGGTGAGAGAGTTCGGTCGGAGTCATTTTCGGCATTCTCGCGCTCCTTTGACGTAACATTCACCGCAGGCTTCGCATCGCGGGGCGCATGTGTGCAGTTCTTCCGGGTCGTGGAAGCCACAATTCCAACATATCTGGGCGTACGCCCGAGCAGAAGCAGAGCGTATGGCACACCTTTTCATTTCATTTCATTTTATTACCTTAAAACCCCCAAAAAGGGGTGTGACATAAGGGGTGGCAAGAAATAAAAGCACAAGTTTACAACACTTTCAGTGAAAAGACATGGGCAAGTATTGGCAACATTGTTTGGAAGCCCGTTCCAGTCTGCGGCTGCACGAAGAAAGAAGGAATTAGAAAAAGTGGCGGTGCGTCAGCGTGGAGGGGCCACTTGTAGGTGATGGCTGGTGCGATCAGATATGCGTGCTGGGGGAAGAATATAAGGTGCAATTTGCATAGGGCTGTGGAACAGGTTGTGAAATAAAGACAGGCTGGCAATGCGACGGCGGAGCGATAGGGGTGATAATCCGGATGCTGTTTTTAAGGAGGAAACGCTGATGTCATCAAGGTACGATGATTGTATGAAGCGGGCAGCGCGATTTTGACCAGATTCGAGGGCACTGAAGAGGTAAGCTTGATGAGGATTTCAAATGGGCGATGCAAATTCTAGTTTGGACCTGCCGAATAATTTTTAAGCTAGTAACTTTACATGTTGGGGAGCATAGTGAAGATAGCTCTTGAGGAATCCTAGCGTCGTGTTTGCTGACGATATTATGTTTGTAGCATGCGAGCTCCAAGAAAGATAAATAGAAATTGTTACGCCTAGATACTTGCATGACTGAATTAGTTGTACGGGAACTTTAGATATTGCGTACGAGAAGATTAGAGGATTACGACGATGGCTGATGGACAAAAGATTCCATTTACGTGGGTTATGTTCCATTAGCCAATTAAATCAGCACTCCTGAACAGCACTAAAATCATTTTGAAGGTAAGGCGGCGCCTGTGTGCTGTGCGATGTCAGTGCACGTTAAAGATCCCCAGGTGGTCGAAATTATTCCGGAGCCTTCACTACGCCACCTCTTTCTTCCTTTCTTCTTCAATCCCTCCTTTATCCCTTCCATTACGGCGCGGTTCAGGTGTCCGCCGATATATGAGCCAGGTACTGCGCCATTTCCTTTCCCCAAAAACCAATTATTAAGGGAAGTTTGGTCAGCGGTGGTGAGAATACAACGATAAATTACACAGTCGTCAGCGAATATGCGTATGTTAGATGTTACGTTTGAAAGAAGAACACTAATGTATACGAGCAGTGGACCAAGCACATTTACCTGTGGGTCGCCCGGCGTTAGTAAGACTGAGTTAGAGTTGTTATTGTTTACGATTAGTCAAAAACTCCTTAATCCACTTCAGAATATGGTGGTGCCAATTTAATCGAGAAAGTTTTATCAGCAGGCGTTTAGGGGAACTTTATCAAAGGCTTTGGCCCCGCCGTGGTGGCTCAGTGGTTACGGCGCTCGGCTACTGATCCGCAGTTCCCGGGCTCGAACCCGACCGCGGAGGCTGCGTTTTTATGGAGGAAAAACGCCAATCCGCCCATGTGCTGTTCGATGTCAGTGCACGTTAAAGATCGCCAGGTGTCTGTGCTGCGAGCAGCCGAGGCGAGCGGATGTGCGTTGCATGCGCTCCGCAATTTTCGAGCTTTTCGACCCAGCAAACACCATCAGACCACCAAAATTTTTGGTTGGAATCGACGTCGGAACAGAAGAGGATCACTGGGACACCAAATTCAAGCCGATGGGTCCAATATTATGGATTCTATCGTACCATGAATTTCACACGAGTTCGGCCGAACGTTAGACCTTGCTAAGCCTAACGCCAGCACGGGGGTTCCGCGGGCTTCCTGGCTTCGGCCAAGGCAGACGCAGCCCGGAACGATGTCCCGACCTACCAACCTAAACGCAGAACAACCCCTAGCGAGAGGACCAGCTAGAAATTCGGCACAAGCCCAAGATAGGATGAAAGAAGACTTTATTGAAGCCGCCGAGCCCGCCGACATGCAAGACCGAGGCATGCAGCCAAGAACTGAGAGGCAGCACCCCGATAACAAGATTTCAGGCGGAAAACTAAGGTCACGACTGGGAAATCGCCATGTCGAGGAGACAGAAAAGGCGCCAACGAGACAACGGGCGAAGCGGATATATGGCGATGGCAGCGGCGCTAGGGAACGGCAAATCCCTAGACGGAGCAAGGAGCGCAGCAGGCGCGCCAGCTGCGCCGAAGCAGCGAGGAGAAGCCCTGCGGAGAAGACTACCTCCGCTCCCCAAGGACGACCTAAATATAGTACTCAGGCCGAAGGGGCTCATTGTGAGAAATTTACAAACCCACGAAGTCGCTCGGGCGGTCGTCGCGGCCACCGGCTGGAGATGCAAGGCGGGAGATTTAATCATTAGACTACGCAACGGCTCCAACATCATAATTGTGAGCACCGACAACGAAGACGCGGCCCATTTCCTGAGACACATCACCCAACTCACGTTCGGGGACCGCATCTTCGCAGCCAACGCGCACGTGGCGGCGCCGGAAAGCACGCAGCGAGGAGTCATCCACGAAGTGGACCAAGGGACCACACCGGAGGAGCTGAAGGCAAACCTAAGAGTCAGGACGCAGGGAGTCAAGATTCTCGCCGCCCATATGCTGGGAAAGTCAAGCACGGCAGTCAGCATTTTGACGTCCCCATAACCCCCAAGCAAGTACTCTATTACGGCGGGGAAATGTGGTGCTACCCATACCGCCCCACAAGACAAGTCTTATATATCTGCTGCCAGCACGGCCATCGGTCAGAGGTTTGCCCGTATCCGGGGGCCAAGGCTTGCAAGCAGTGCGGCGAGCAAAACCCAACGGACCAACACCAGTGCACTCCTAGATGCCTGATCTGGGGGGGGGGGGGGCGACCACATGACAGGCACACGGGACTGCAAGCAGCGACTCACGACAGCTGAGGAGCTGCGAGGGAGACCGACGCAGAAAGGCCAGCGGCGCAGCCCGAGCAGGAGCCGCGTGCGGAGGCCACAGTGGTTCGGGGAAGAAGACTCGGACTAGGGCCAGAACAGCGGCGGCGGCGGACACAAGTCACGGAGCCGAAGTCGCAACCGGGGCAGGAGGCAGAGTCGAGGCGCCAACAGGGACGAGCCCTACCCTCCCTTGGCGAAGCAGACCGGGCCAGCGGCAGCGGCAGCAGCAGCAGCAACAACAAAAGAAGAGCGGCGTCAAGGTGAGCTGAGGAGCGGGCCCTCCCAAATCATTAGTTCCGCACTCGGGGCAAAACAATAACCGCAACAACAACATGCAGACAAACAATGAGATTAGACTAGCGGAGAAAAACAGGGCACTAATACGAGAGCTAGAGCTGTGCCTCGAGGAAACGCCCAACTCAAAATGAGAATTGACGATTTGATCAGGGAAATGCAATGGCAGAGGCAGGCAGGGTGTTGTGATGACCGCCCATAATGCGCAGGTCCACACGGGACGGAGAGGCATAGAGACACCGTATGGCTCAGTTTAAACAAACAGATATATTCAATAATTACACATGATTAAGATTATACATCAGAGGCTGGGGCGTCCGAGCTTACGTGCCGACGACTTCATGGGGACGATGGAGCGGCTCCGGAGTTGAGCTCGAACGGTTGCTGGCAGAAGCTGCACGCCGTCGGGCTTCGGCGCTGAAGGCCCCCTTGGCGAACGATGTCGTCGTGAGCGTCCTTCTTCCGTACTGCTTGTCGATTTTTATATCCTCTTCTCCCCACACTCCCTAGGGTGAGGACGCCCACGCCGGAGGGGAAGGAGGGGGGCTAGGGCTTTCACTTGGGCGCACAAACACACCACCGCACTTATGGTCTCGCCCCCCTCACGTGTTGAGTCCGAGGGAAAGAAGGTTGTCTTCGAGGTAGCGCATAGCGTCGGCTGTGGTAAGGCGCGCTCTGGCCCGCTGACAGTTCCCGCGGGTCACCGGCCTCCGTTCTCCATCCATTAACTGACACTCGCTCCTCAAGGTAAGGCGCTCTGGCCCGCTGATAGTTCCCGCGGGTCACCGGCCGGGAAAGTGGTCCCTTGTCCTGGGATGTGCTCGGGAGGGGCCAGGCCCGCCGAAACGAGGCCGCCCCTGGAACCGCCACGGCAATTGGGGAGGATAAAGCCCGTTTCCCCGCGGCGGCGGCGGCGGGTCCGGTTGGGTCCGGTTGGGCTTAAACCCCTTCGTTCTGGTCGTCACTCTCAAAGAGCATGGCTGGGTAATTGATGATGCCGCTGTCATCTGGGTCTCCGTCTACGCCGCGCCGTCGAACGCGGAACCTCGTAGCACACACAAGGAACGTCACACTCGCTCACCCTCCAGAAGAATGTTCTCCGAACATTTGAGTCCATGCAGCTCCCCTTGTCTTTCTGAATCGCCTCGCACAGTGCGTCAGACAAAACACTTTTCGCTGCGCTCAACACCACTGCACAACACCATATGCCTCCGCTGTCATAACTGGCGTCTCCAGGGGCAGCACTGATCTTCTTTTACAGATTAACATGAAACTCAGCACCCAAGCCTCTCATTTCTATTCCAAACTGGACGAAATAAATTTACCACAGTTACAAAGGAGCTCCCACTTCTAGCACGATCACGGCACAGACAAAAATATAGATAACGAAAGGAAGTAGGGCAGGTTCTGCATGCGCTCCGCATGCTCTCCTGTGAAGGTGTTACTTAATGACAGAAAGGTTTAACTACCAACTCCGATAACTTAACACATAAGCACATAGCAATGTTATGAGCTGCGGCATTACACAATTCTAACCAGTTCACAACTCTGCTCTGTTTACGCCATTAGTCCGACTTAGCTTTCCGAATTCGCAGCGGATATCGGCCTTCATGAGTCATACTTAGTAAGTCTGTGACCCTTTGTCTGCTGTGGGACTCGCGAGGGCTCGTGGCAGGAGCCTCTCCTGGCGTTATCTGCGCGGCAACCTCGCGCGCTTCTTCTTCTTCTAGCAATGCATGAAGTAAATCCGGTGGCATTCCGGCCGTCACCTCTGGCGCCTGCCGAACAAATGCAGGAGAGGGCGTTTCTTGCGAACTATCTGCGCGCTCCGCTTCACTTCTGTCCCCATCAAAATCCGCGCTTTCCCTTTCCTCATTTCGTGAATACTGAACCGGTGCCGACTTGAGGCGATTTGCGTGTATCCTTATCAAGCGCCGGTTCACGTCTCGGACTCTGAAGTTTACCGGAGAAAGCTTCTCGACAACCTCGCACGGTCCTCTCCACTTCGTCTGGAACTTACGAGCTAGGCCAATCTGCCTTTGGCAGTTTTCTATGTACACGCTGTCCCCCACATCAAACGGCGCGTCTCTAGCACTGCGATCTTGCACCTCCTTCCTGCGCTTCGCCGCTTTCTTTAAGCCCTCCTTTGCGATGTCCCTCGCCACTTGCAAGCACGATTCTAGCTCAACCTTATAGCCGTCCAGTGAAGCGTATGGGACACGACGGGGGCCCTCTGGCACTTCACTAGGCTGGTCCGGGTCTCGGCCGTAGAGAAGAAAGAATGGCGATTCGCCCGTGCTCTCGTGTGCTGCGGAATTGTAGGCAAACATTGCATATGGGAGCCACAAGTCCTAGTCCCGCTGGTCGCGCGAAGCAAAATGCGACAGGAACCCGGCCACGGTTTGGTTCAGTCGCTCCACCGCGCCGTTGCAAGCCGGATGGTACGGTGTTGTCTGCTTCTTAGCGATCTTAAGCAGCTCGCAAACTCTCCACATTAGCTGTGACACGAAGTTCGTTCCCCGATCTGTCAAGAGTTGCCTCGGGGCTCCATGTCGGAGCACGATCTGTTCGACAAATGCTCTTGCAACCGTGTCTGCCTTCTGATCTGGGAGTGCTACCGCTTCCGCGTATTTTGAAAGGTGATCGACAAATACTAAAATGTACTTGTTTCCGGAAGTGGTCGTGGGCAATGGGCCCATTATGTCCATACCTGTCCGCTCGAAGGGAGCCGAAACCTCAGAGAACGGCTGAATTGGAGCTGGTCTTCGTCCCTTGGGTGTTTTTCTTTCGAGACAGGAATGACACTTCGCACAGTAGTCTCTAACATCCTGTCGCATGCCACTCGAAAAGTACAAACGCTCCACACGCCTGCGTGTCTTCGATACGCCAAAATGACCGGCGCATGGCGCATCGTGAAACGCGCGAAGAACCCTTTCTGTCCACGACCGAGGTATGACGACACTCTCCCAAGCGGTTTTCTCTGGTCTCCCTTTCCTGGTTGGCCTCCTGCGCCGGCACAGGGTGCCGTCTTTGCCAATGAAATAACCTAGCTGTTCAGGGTGAGACGGTGCGGCCTCTAAGCTTTCGATTATTCGCTTCAGGTCAGGATCTTTGCACTGCTCTGTGCGTAATTCGGCGGGTCGACTACGGGGACAAACTCATCTATAGCTGCCACGGCAGCTGTGCGGCTGAGTGCATCAGCATTCAGATGTGTCTTTCCTGACTTGTGCTCAACTTCGAAGCAGTATTCCTGCAGGTGTAGATTCCATCTAGCGAGTCGCGAGCTAGGGTCCCTGACACTCATCACCCATTTCAGAGGATGGCAGTCTGTGACTAGCTTGAATTTGCGGCCGTAAAGGTAGCATCTGAAATGCTTTACTGCCCAGACAACGGCGAGGCACTCCCTTTCCGTAGCTCCGTACTTTTGCTCTGTGGGGCTCAGCTGTCGGCTAGCAAAAGCAACGGGATGTTCTTTGCCCTCGATAACCTGAGATAGCACGGAACCAACTGCGAACTTTGACGCATCTGTGGCCATAACGAAGGGCAAATTAAAATCCGGGTGGCGCAACAGCGGTGCGCTCATTAGCTTCCTTTTCAGGGCCCCAAAAGCATCCTCCGCGTTTTCGTCCCAGCGAAAGGCGACATTTTTGGCTGTTAAGGCGGTGAGCGGCTTAGCGAGCCTGGCGAACTCCTCTATGTGCCTTCGGTAGTACCCGATCAGGCCGAGAAACTGCCGGACCTGCCGGGCGCTAGTTGGGGATGGAAAATCCGAGACACATCTAAGTTTCTCAGGGTCCGGTCGCACGCCGTCAGCTGAAATAACGTGCCCGAGGTATTTCACCTCGTTTTTGAGGAATTGGCACTTAGAGGGCTTCAGCTTGAGACCCGCTCCTCTTTGTCGCACCAAAACCTGCTCAATATCGCGCAAATGGTTCTTAAAACTGTCGCTGTATATGATTATGTCATCCATATACACGAACCACAGCCTCCCCAGAAGACCTGCCAGGATAACATCAGCGGTTCTCTGCCAGACAGCAGGGCTGTTGGCCAGACCCATCGGCATTCTTTTCCATTCATAGTGCCCTGAGGGCGTGTTGAATGCCGTTTTCTCGGCATCTGCCGGATCCATTGCTATCTGCCAGAATCCCGCCGCCATGTCCACTACCGTGAAGTACCTGGCAGAGCCCAGCTGAGAAAGCGTCTCCTGTATATTGGGGATGGGGTATGGATCGATGCGAGTTACGGCATTTAGTTTGCGGTAGTCCACTACCAATCGATACGAGCCATCTGGCTTTTCCACCAATAGTGCTGGTGCTCCCCAGGGTGACTTTGAGGGTTCGACAATGCCGCGATCAATCAGGTCCTGCACCTGCCGCTCCATCTCCTCACGTTGGGAGTAAGGAATCCTGTACGCACGCTGGTAAACGGGCGATGAAGTGCAGGTTTCTATCCTGTGCTTTATAACGCCACAGCAGCCCAAATCCAGGTTGGACGCGGCGAATACCTCCGAGTAGTCGTTCAGCGAACCAGCCAGAGCCTCCCTCTCCCTGGATTTTACGTGAGAAAGATCGAACGACACCTTTGGAGCAGCCGAAGGACTAGCATGCTCTACAGTTGCGAGTACCGTATCAATGGGCTCACGTTTATCTATCGCAGAGGTGAAGAAAGACAATGTTTTGTTCTTCGGAAGGCTTAGTGGCTGCTGGCTACAGTTAACCACCCGTAGGGGCACTCTGTGGGCGTCATTAGCTGTCACGAGGCACGCGGCTGCCTTCAGGCCATTGCTGAGAGAGTCGACCGGCTCAAGCACTCCCACGGCGCCGCTCTCTACATCTGAAGGCACAAACGCGTACAAAATGTGCTCCGACCAAGGAAGGACGACCGCCTCCTCGACCAGCCTGACGGCAACCCGCGAATATACCTTCTCCAATGATCCCACTGTTTGACGGGTGTCAATATCGGTAATGCGAATCTCAGCCCCTCTCTTGTTCAAAAACGGAACTTTTGAGCCGCCCGCATTAACCTCTTCCTCAGAGAATGAGACTACTACATTCCCTTTTCTCAAAAAATCCTGCCCTAATATACCTGACACTCCGTTTGGCAGAGACACCGTGTCCGGGCATACGTAGCAGGGGTGCTCCAATGCAATTCCGCCGAGAGAGAAGTGTAACCGGTACAGTCCACTTATGCCAAGAGGATCCCCCGTTATGCCTACAAATTTGGTTGCCATACCACCAGACGCTTCCAACACCTCGCGGTCCCCCTTCCTTCGAAGCGTGTTAAAACTGCTCTCCTTAAGCAATGTCACCTTTGACCCCGTATCTATCAACAATTCCATGCAACAACCATTTAACTTGCAACGCACAACAGGGCATGCCTCGTCGGCCACACAAACTACCACCACCTCATCATCCACTGCTCCCTCCCCACGCTCCTCAGGCTGGGGAGGACTATCTAGTTTTTTGTCTCGGTATCTGGAGCCCCGCTGTAGGCTTGCTTAGGGCGTGTCTCGCCTGCTTCTCCTTGTGGCTCCCCACGGCGCACGTTTTGGCAGAACCTGTCGATGTGTCCGCGACCCTGGCAAGCGAAGCATACGATTTCTTCAAAATCTCGCATACCGCGCCTGTAGCTTTTTGGCGGTCTCCGGTTTCCAGCGAATGGGCGCTGTTGAGCGCGCGCTTCAACCTGGCGTTCTACCTGCTGAGATAGCAGCTGTTCTAAGCGGTCTAACCGCTCTGTCAAGAGAGCAACCTCAGGGTTGAGCACCGCTCTCTCTATGACGCGTACTCTCGCTGCGGCTGTCGTTAACGCCTCATTTCGTTCCTCATCCAATGCGGCCTCCACGGCTTGGTCGAAATTGCTCGGCTTGCGCGAGAGCACGAACCGGCGCACGGGGTCTTGCAGACCAGCCACGAACAAAGCGGTCATTTCCTCTTTAAGTATATCCTCCGCGTATTTCTTGTTTAGCTGGTCTCCTTCCTCCTCCCTGCTTAACGTATCGCGCGCTAAGCGCTGAAGCCGCGACGCAAACGTTCGCACGTCCTCCCCTACCATCTGTCCGGCGTCACGGAACCTCTGTACCAGCACGTGACGTGGTTCAGTGTCGAAATGCTCAAACGCGAGCTTCTTAAATTCCGCAAATGATTTTGTGGATTTTACTTTTTCGTCTCGCCATGCAAAATCATGAGCAGCTCCTGCCATCTTACACCTCGCCATTCCCAGCATTTGAGCATCGGACCATCCCCCCATTTTCCCAATCTCTTCTAGCATGGAAAAGAAATCGCAGATTGGAACCCCTGTCTTATCTCCCGTAAACGTCGGAATGACGCTTCCTAATGCCAGCATGCTTGCTCCGAGCGACGGCTGTGGAGTGGGAGCTCCCTCAGATACAGACATTTTTTTTTCTCAAGCCCTCCAGTGCCTCAAGCCTCTCAAATGGGGGTAAAAGTCCCACAATCAGTCCTGTGATTCCCTTTTGATTACAATTTTGAAGTCATGAATGTCACAGCATTCAGAGGACATTTGCTTTTGAGACCCCACTTCTGACACTAGTGTGATGACCGCCCTTAATGCGCAGGTCCACACGGGACGGAGAGGCAAAGAGATACCGTATGGCTCAGTTTAAACAAACAGATATATTCAATAATTACACATGATTAAGATTATACATCAGAGGCTAGGGCGTCCGAGCTTACGTGCCGACGACTTCATGGGGACGATGGAGCGGCTCCGGAGTTGAGCTCGAACGGTTGCTGGCAGAAGCTGCACGCCGTCGGGCTTCGGCGCTGAAGGCCCCCTTGGCGAACGATGTCGTCCTGAGCGTCCTTCTTCCGTACTGCTTGTCGATTTTTATATCCTCTTCTCCCCACACTCCCTAGGGTGAGGACGCCCACGCCGTAGGGGAAGGAGGGGGGCTAGGGCTTTCACTTGGGCGCACAAACACACCACCGCACTTATGGTCTCGCCCGCTCACGTGTTGAGTCCGAGGGAAAGAAGGTTGTCTTCGAGGTAGCGCATAGCGTCGGCTGTGGTAAGGCGCGCTCTGGCCCGCTGACAGTTCCCGCGGGTCACCGGCCTCCGTTCTCCATCCATCAACTGACACTCGCTCCTCAAGGTAAGGCGCTCTGGCCCGCTGATAGTTCCCGCGGGTCACCGGCCGGGAAAGTGGTCCCTTGTCCTGGGATGTGCTCGGGAGGGGCCAGGCCCGCCGAAACGAGGCCGCCCCTGGAACCGCCACGGCAATTGGGGAGGATAAAGCCCGTTTCCCCGCGGCGGTGGCGGCGGGTCCGGTTGGGCTTAAACCCCTTCGTTCTGGTCGTCACTCTCAAAGAGCATGGCTGGGTAATTGATGATGCCGCTGTCATCTGGGTCTCCGTCTACGCCGCGCCGTCGAACGCGGAACCTCGTAGCACACACAAGGAATGTCACACTCGCTCACCCTCCAGAAGAATGTTCTCCGAACATTTGAGTCCATGCAGCTCCCCTTGTCTTTCTGAATCGCCTCGCACAGTGCGTCCGACAAAACACTTTTCGCTGCACTCAACACCACTGCACAACACCATATGCCTCCGCTGTCATAACTGGCGTCTCCAGGGGCAGCACTGATCTTCTTTTACAGATTAACATGAAACTCAGCACCCAAGCCTCTCCTTTCTATTCCAAACAGGACGAAATAAATTTACCACAGTTACAAAGGAGCTCCCACTTCTTGCACGATCACGGCACAGACAAAAATATAGATAACGAAAGGAAGTAGGGCAGGTTCTGCATGCGCTCCGCATGCTCTCCTGTGAAGGTGTTACTTAATGACAGAAAGGTTTAACTACCAACTCCGATAACTTAACACATAAGCACATAGCAATGTTATGAGCTGCGGCATTACACAATTCTAACCAGTTCACAACTCTGCTCTGTTTACGCCATTAGTCCGACTTAGCTTTCCGATTTCGCAGCGGATATCGGCCTTCATGAGTCATACTTAGTAAGTCTGTGACCCTTTGTCTGCTTTGGGACTCGCGAGGGCTCGTGGCAGGAGCCTCTCCTGGCGTTATCTGCGCGGCAACCTCGCGCGCTTCTTCTTCTTCTAGCAATGCATGAAGTAAATCCGGTGGCATTCCGGCCGTCACCTCTGGCGCCTGCCGAACAAATGCAGGAGAGGGCGTTTCTTGCGAACTATCTGCGCGCTCCGCTTCACTTCTGTCCCCATCAAAATCCGCGCTTTCCCTTTCCTCATTTCGTGAACACTGAACGGTGCCGACTTGAGGCGATTTGCGTGTATCCTTATCAAGCGCCGGTTCACGTCTCGGACTCTGAAGTTTACCGGAGAAAGCTTCTCGACAACCTCGCACGGTCCTCTCCACTTCGTCTGGAACTTACGAGCTAGGCCAATCTGCCTTTGGCAGTTTTCTATGTACACGCTGTCCCCCACATCAAACGGCGCGTCTCTAGCACTGCGATCTTGCACCTCCTTCCTGCGCTTCGCCGCTTTCTTTAAGCCCTCCTTTGCGATGTCCCTCGCCACTTGCAAGCGCGATTCTAGCTCAACCTTATAGCCGTCCAGTGACGCGTATGGGACACGACGGGGGCCCTCTGGCACTTCACTAGGCTGGTCCGGGTCTCGGCCGTAGAGAAGAAAGAATGGCGATTCGCCCGTGCTCTCGTGTGCTGCGGAATTGTAGGCAAACATTGCATATGGGAGCCACAAGTCCTAGTCCCGCTGGTCGCGCGAAACAAAATGCGACAGGAACCCGGCCACGGTTTGGTTCAGTCGCTCCACCGCGCCGTTGCAAGCCGGATGGTACGGTGTTGTCTGCTTCTTAGCGATCTTAAGCAGCTCGCAAACTCTCCACATTAGCTGTGACACGAAGTTCGTTCCCCGATCTGTCAAGAGTTGCCTCGGGGGTCCATGTCGGAGCACGATCTGTTCGACAAATGCTCTTGCAACCGTGTCTGCCTTCTGATCTGGGAGTGCTACCGCTTCCGCGTATTTTGAAAGGTGATCGACAAATACTAAAATGTACTTGTTTCCGGAAGTGGTCGTGGGCAATGGGCCCATTATGTCCATACCTGTCCGCTCGAAGGGAGCCGAAACCTCAGAGAACGGCTGAATTGGAGCTGGTCTTCGTCCCTTGGGTGTTTTTCTTTCGAGACAGGAATGACACTTCGCACAGTAGTCTCTAACATCCTGTCGCATGCCACTCCAAAAGTACAAACGCTCCACACGCCTGCGTGTCTTCGCTACGCCAAAATGACCGGCGCATGGCGCATCGTGAAACGCGCGAAGAACCCTTTCTGTCCACGACCGAGGTATGACGACACTCTCCCAAGCGGTTTTCTCTGGTCTCCCTTTCCTGGTTGGCCTCCTGCGCCGGCACAGGGTGCCGTCTTTGCCAATGAAATAACCTAGCTGTTCAGGGTGAGACGGTGCGGCCTCTAAGCTTTCGATTATTCGCTTCAGGTCAGGATCTTTGCACTGCTCTGTGCGTAATTCGGCGGGGTCGACTACGGGGACAAACTCATCTATAGCTGCCACGGCAGCTGTGCGGCTGAGTGCATCAGCATTCAGATGTGTCTTTCCTGACTTGTGTTCAACTTCGAAGCAGTATTCCTGCAGGTGTAGATTCCATCTAGCGAGTCGCGAGCTAGGGTCCCTGACACTCATCACCCATTTCAGAGGATGGCAGTCTGTGACTAGCTTGAATTTGCGGCCGTAAAGGTAGCATCTGAAATGCTTTACTGCCCAGACAACGGCGAGGCACTCCCTTTCCATAGCTCCGTACTTTTGCTCTGTGGGGCTCAGCTGTCGGCTAGCAAAAGCAACGGGATGTTCTTTGCCCTCGATAACCTGAGATAGCACGGCACCAACTGCGAACTTTGACGCATCTGTGGCCATAACGAAGGGCAAATTAAAATCCGGGTGGCGCAACAGCGGTGCGCTCATTAGCTTCCTTTTCAGGGCCCCAAAAGCATCCTCCGCGTTTTCGTCCCAGCGAAAGGCGACATTTTTGGCTGTTAAGGCGGTGAGCGGCTTAGCGAGCCTGGCGAACTCCTCTATGTGCCTTCGGTAGTAACCGATCGGGCCGAGAAACTGCCGGACCTGCCGGGCGCTAGTCGGGGATGGAAAATCCGAGACACACCTTAGTTTCTCAGGGTCCGGTCGCACGCCGTCAGCTGAAACAACGTGCCCGAGGAATTTCACCTCGTTTTTGAGGAATTGGCACTTAGAGGGCTTCAGCTTGAGACCCGCTCCTCTTAGTCGCACCAAAACCTGCTCAATATCGCGCAAATGGTTCTCAAAACTGTCGCTGTATATGATTATGTCATCCATATACACGAACCACAGCCTCCCCAGAAGACCTGCCAGGATAACATCAGCGGTTCTCTGCCAGACAGCAGGGCTGTTGGCCAGACCCATCGGCATTCTTTTCCATTCATAGTGCCCTGAGGGCGTGTTGAATGCCGTTTTCTCGGCATCTGCCGGATCCATTGCTATCTGCCAGAATCCCGCCGCCATGTCCACTACCGTGAAGTACCTGGCAGAGCCCAGCTGAGAAAGCGTCTCCTGTATATTGGGGATGGGGTATGGATCGATGCGAGTTACGGCATTTAGTTTGCGGTAGTCCACTACCAATCGATACGAGCCATCTGGCTTTTCCACCAATAGTGCTGGTGCTCCCCAGGGTGACTTTGAGGGTTCGACAATGCCGCGATCAATCAGGTCCTGCACCTGCCGCTCCATCTCCTCACGTTGGGAGTAAGGAATCCTGTACGCACGCTGGTAAACGGGCGATGAAGTGCCGGTTTCTATCCTGTGCTTTATAACGCCACAGCAGCCCAAATCCAGGTTGGACGCGGCGAATACCTCCGAGTAGTCGTTCAGCATACCAGCCAGAGCCTCCCTCTCCCTGGATTTTACGTGAGAAAGATCGAACGACACCTTTGGAGCAGCCGAAGGACTAGCATGCTCTACAGTTGCGAGTACCGTATCGGTGGGCTCACGTTTATCTATCGCAGAGGTGAAGAAAGACAATGTTTTGTTCTTGGGAAGGCTTAGTGGCTGCTGGCTACAGTTAACCACCCGTAGGGGCACTCTGTGGGCGTCATTAACTGTCACGAGGCACGCGGCTGCCTTCAGGCCATTGCTGAGAGAGTCGACCGGCTCAAGCACTCCCACGGCGCCGCTCTCTACATCTGAAGGCACAAACGCGTACAAAATGTGCTCCGACCAAGGAAGGACGACCGCCTCCTCGACCAGCCTGACGGCAACCCGCGAATATACCTTCTCCAATGATCCCACTGTTTGACGGGTGTCAATATCGGTAATGCGAATCTCAGCCCCTCTCTTGTTCAAAAACGGAACTTTTGAGCCGCCCGCATTAACCTCTTCCTCAGAGAATGAGACTACTACCTCCCCTTTTCTAAAAAAATCCTGCCCTAATATACCTGACACTCCGTTTGGCAGAGACACCGTGTCCGGGCATACGTAGCAGGGGTGCTCCAATGCAATTCCGCCGAGAGAGAAGTGTAACCGGTACAGTCCACTTATGCCAAGAGGATCCCCCGTTATGCCTACAAATTTGGTTGCCATACCACCAGACGCTTCCAACACCTCGCGGTCCCCCTTCCTTCGAAGCGTGTTAAAACTGCTCTCCTTAAGCAATGTCACCTTTGACCCCGTATCTATCAACAATTCCATGCAACAACCATTTAACTTGCAACGCACAACAGGGCATGCCTCGTCGGCCACACAAACTACCACCACCTCATCATCCACTGCTCCCTCCCCACGCTCCTCAGGCTGGGGAGGACTATCTAGTTTTTTGTCTCGGTATCTGGAGCCCCGCTGTAGGCTTGCTTAGGGCGTGTCTCGCCTGCTTCTCCTTGTGGCTCCCCACGGCGCACGTTTTGGCAGAACCTGTCGATGTGTCCGCGACCCTGGCAAGCGAAGCATACGATTTCTTCAAAATCTCGCATACCACGCCTGTAGCTTTGTGACGGTCTCCGGTTTCCAGCGAATGGGCGCTGTTGAGCGCGCGCTTCAACCTGGCGTTCTACCTGCTGAGATAGCAGCTGTTCTAAGCGGTCTAACCGCTCTGTCAAGAGAGCAACCTAAGGGTTGAGCACCGCTCTCTCTATGACGCGTACTCTCGCTGCGGCTGTCGTTAACGCCTCATTTCGTTCCTCATCCAATGCGGCCTCCACATCATCATCATCATCATCAGCCCTACTACACCCACTGCAGGGCAAAGGCCTCTCCCATGTCTCTCCAATTAACCCTATCCTTTGCCAGCTGCATCCACCCTTTGCCTGCAAACTTCTTAATCTCATCCACCCATCTAACCTTCTGCCGCCCCCTGCTACGCTTACTTTCTCTTGGAACCCACTCCGTTACCCTTAAAGACCAGCGGTTATCTTGCCTTCGCATTCTCCACGGCTTGGTTGAAATTGCTCGGCTTGCGCGAGAGCACGAACCGGCGCACGGGGTCTTGCAGACCAGCCACGAACAAAGCGGTCATTTCCTCTTTAAGTATATCCTCCGCGTATTTCTTCTTTAGCTGGTCTCCTTCCTCCTCCCTGCTTAACGTATCGCGCGCTAAGCGCTGAAGCCGCGACGCAAACGTTTGCACGTCCTCCCCTACCATCTGTCCGGCGTCACGGAACCTCTGTACCAGCACGTGACGTGGTTCAGTGTCGAAATGCTCAAACGCGAGCTTCTTGAATTCCGCAAATGATTTTGTGGATTTTACTTTTTCGTCTCGCCATGCAAAATCATGAGCAGCTCCTGCCATCTTACACCTCGCCATTCCCAGCATTTGAGCATCGGACCATCCCCCCATTTTCCCAATCTCTTCTAGCATGGAAAAGAAATCGCAGATTGGAACCCCTGTCTTATCTCCCGTAAACGTCGGAATGACGCTTCCTAATGCCAGCATGCTTGCTCCGAGCGACGGCTGTGGAGTGGGAGCTCCCTCAGATACAGACATTTTTTTTTTCTCAAGCCCTCCAGTGCCTCAAGCCTCTCAAATGGGGGTAAAAGTCCCACAATCAGTCCTGTGATTCCCTTTTGATTACAATTTTGAAGTCATGAATGTCACAGCATTCAGAGGACATTTGCTTTTGAGACCCCACTTCTGATACCAGTGTGATGACCGCCCATAATGCGCAGGTCCACACGGGACGGAGAGGCAAAGAGATACCGTATGGCTCAGTTTAAACAAACAGATATATTCAATAATTACACATGATTAAGATTATACATCAGAGGCTGGGGCGTCCGAGCTTACGTGCCGACGACTTCATGGGGACGATGGAGCGGCTCCGGAGTTGAGCTCGAACGGTTGCTGGCAGAAGCTGCACGCCGTCGGGCTTCGGCGCTGAAGGCCCCCTTGGCGAACGATGTCGTCCTGAGCGTCCTTCTTCCGTACTGCTTGTCGATTTTTATATCCTCTTCTCCCCACACTCCCTAGGGTGAGGACGCCCACGCCGGAGGGGAAGGAGGGGGGCTAGGGCTTTCACTTGGGCGCACAAACACACCACCGCACTTATGGTCTCGCCCGCTCACGTGTTGAGTCCGAGGGAAAGAAGGTTGCTTCGAGGTAGCGCATAGCGTCGGCTGTGGTAAGGCGCGCTCTGGCCCGCTGACAGTTCCCGCGGGTCACCGGCCTCCGTTCTCCATCCATCAACTGACACTCGCTCCTCAAGGTAAGGCGCTCTGGCCCGCTGACAGTTCCCGCGGGTCACCGGCCGGGAAAGTGGTCCCTTGTCCTGGGATGTGCTCGGGAGGGGCCAGGCCCGCCGAAACGAGGCCGCCCCTGGAACCGCCACGGCAATTGGGGAGTATAAAGCCCGTTTCCCCGCGGCGGCGGCGGCGGGTCCGGTTGGGGCCGGTTGGGCTTAAACCCCTTCGTTCTAGTCGTCACTCTCAAAGAGCATGGCTGGGTAATTGATGATGCCGCTGTCATCTGGGTCTCCGTCTACGCCGCGCCGTCGAACGCGGAACCTCGTAGCACACACAAGGAACGTCACAGTGTTCACCCCTGAGGTCGCCGCCGACGTCGCCGGCCGAGCAGCCCGCGCAACAACAATCAGAGGAGCAGAGCTTCAAGGAGGAAATGAACTTCATACTAGCCATGCAACATCAAATGCAGCAGATGCAGCAGAAAATGGCGCTTCAAGATCAGAGCTTCCGTAACTACGTGAAGAGCCAAAATACTCAGAAAACTATAAACGATGCCAGAGATAGGCTATATAACGAGAGGAGATTTGGATCAGAAACCCAAGAGACGAACTCTAGCGGTAATGCAACATGGCAGGACAAAACCAACTAGAAATATGGCAGCAGCGGAACTGCAAGGGCTCCCGGCGCAAGAAGGGACTCCTGCAGCAATTCATTTACACGAAAAACAAACTACCGATTATAATTATGCTTCAGGAAACCAATAGCACACCCACGGTAAGAGGGTATAGGTGCCAAGAAAGCGGGCGCACCGCAACCCTCATCAGCAATAAAATAGTAACCACAGCGCATGATGAAATCGAGGACACACAGATATAGCACGTAATAACCGAAGTAATTCACAAGAAGGAAAGAAGAGCCAGAAGCACCTTCATAGTAAATCTCTACAGCCCCCTAGGCAAAAAAAGGACACTTTATTAAGCTATTTGCTTGGGCTAGCAGGCTGGCTGGGCGGAACACCCTAATTATAGGAGGCGATTTTAATGCTAATAGCCCGAGCTGGGGTTAACCGAAAGACCAAAAGAAGCGGCGGAACATATGCACCGCGGCGGAAGGCATAAGATGCGAGCTCCTAAAAGACGAGAACCAACCAACAAGGCAAGGCAACAGCGTTAGTCCGGACACGTGTCCTGATCTAACCTTTGACAAAGAAGCGAAACAAGTCGAGTGGGAGAACCTGCTGGAAAATCTAGGCAGCGACCACCACATCATAGGAATCAGCACGGTAGTAGGCAACGTCAAGAGGAAGATCGGCACAGTCCGTCTCACGGATTGGGACGCCTTTAGGCAACACTGCCGACAGCTGAAGGGCGAAATCACCTCGATAGCGGAGTGGAGCCAGCAGCTCAAACAGATACAAGAGATGTATACCCAAGAGGTAAACAGAACTGAGCAAGCACCGGAAGTAGACAAGCGGCTACTCCGGCAGTTCAGCACCTCGCTGAACGGAACACTCAGTACGGTCAAAACGTGGCGCATCCTCATGGCCCTATTGAACCCTACAAAGACTAAGGCGGAAAGCGGCAAGGCAATCCAGAGACTAGTACACCAATACAAGGGTACCGACGAGCAGCTCCTCGAAGAGGTACGAGCCAAATGCTACGTCAAGGACGAGCCCAAAGGCTACGACGAATACCTCGGAGCAGACAACCCAGGTATGGACCTGCCCATAACACGCGAGGAAGTCACCGCGGCAATGAGAGCCATCACGAAGAACACAGCGGCGGGAGCCGACAGAATTGGGAATTCCCTCATAAGGAACCTAAGCGATGAGGCAACAGACCACCTGACAGCCTACCTCAACACGCTATGGCAGGAAGGATTAATTCCAGCAGAATGGAAGCATGCCGTCTTAGTAATGATTCCTAAACCGGGCCAGAAGCTGCAGATCGAGAATCTTAGACCAATCTCTCTCACTTCTTGCCTGGGAAAACTATACGAAAGAATCGTCACCAAACGAATACAACATCTAGAAGGCAAGAGGCTATGCCCAGACAGCATGCATGGCTTCAGGGCGAACCTCTCGTCGCAAGACGTCCTCCTGCAACTCAAGGAAGAGGTCCTCGAAACAACGCCCAAAGCTGGCGAAAACATAGTAATGGCTCTCGAAATTAAAGGAGCCTTCGACAATGTTAGCCATGCAGCCATAATGGAGGGGCTGAACAACATCAATTGCGGAAGAAGAATCCCCCATTGCGCGAAGGACTTCCTGACGAACCGAACAGCCACAGTGGGACTGGGGGAGCTGCGAAGCGATGTAATCACCACTCCAAGCAAAGGCACGCCCCAAGGCTCGGTCATCTCGCCCATACTCTTTAATGTGGCGATGATCGGCCTGGCAAGGAAACTCGGCGAAATCTGAGGCATTCAACACGCGATGTACGCAGACGACATCACGGTTTGGGTGACACAAGGGTCCCTGGGAGAAAAACAAAGGAGGCTACAGGAGGCAGCAAACTGTGTAGAAGCGTACGTAAAGAGAGGACTAGCCTGCTCTACGGAGAAGTCCGAACTCTTGAGAGTAGGAAGGCACCCCACCAAGGCAGCACTCGAGGAGAAGCTGGAGGGGCAAAACATTCCAGAGGGGGACACGATAAGAGTTTTGGGAATCTGGCTGCGGGGGAGCAGTAAATGTAGCCACACGATTTGCCTGCTCAACAAGGCAGCGGAGCAGGTGAGTCGCATGATAACCGGAGTCTCCCAAAAGAGATACGGGATGAAAGAAGGCGACACGCTGAAACTCGTCAGAAGCCTAATAGTCAGCGGTTTGACCTACTCGCTCCCGTACCACCCCATGAACAAGGGTGAAAGGGAACAAGTAGAAACAACCCTAAGGAAGGCCTACAAGACGGCGCTCTACCTACCGAAGAACACACCGAACGAAAAGCTGCTACAGCTGGGGATCAGCAACACCTTCAGCGAGCTGGTGGAAGCGCAGCTTGGTGCACAAATAGTAAGACTCACAGACACGGCCACAGGAAGAGCGCTCCTGACGAGGTTACGTTGAGACATGAGTGGACGCATCGATCGATACGCCGACGTACCTGACGACATCCGTAACACCCTCCAGGTCAGCCCTATACCGAAAAACTTGGATCCGAATCTCCACGCGGCCAGAAGACAGGCGCGGGCAGATTTCTTAGAACGGCATCTAGCCAAGCTCGAAAACACGGTGTACACGGACGCAACATTATACGCGTGGAACAGGAATTCAACATGCATTAAAGCATGAGCCGAAGTGGTAGACAACACAGGCAAGCTGATTACCTGCGCAACCACCGGAAGCTATACGGTAGCTGAGGCGGAGGTCACCGTGGCGCTGGCGGCGGCTGAAGGCTACCGGAGAAACAAGTCACTATACATCCTTACGAACTCAAAAGAAGTATGCAGAAACTACACGAAAGGTAGAATCTGCAGATCGGCCCTAAATATCCTCCGTAAAGTAGGGCATCTCAAACACAACACAACCCACAGGATAATCTGCATTCCAGCACACACGGAAATAGAGGGTAACGAATAGGCGGATAGCTTAACTCACGAGATCACGTACCGAGCTGAGCAGCCACAAACCCTGGGTCACCGCTATGCCGTTGAGATCGGATATTCGGAGGTATTGAATTTTCACAGAGGAAGGGGGATTAGATATTCTCCTCCGCATCAGTCTCTAACACAGCAAGAGGCAGCTAGTTGGCGGAGGCTGCAAACGGGAACTTTCTTTAACTTACACATCCTACACAAATTGTATCCTACACAATTCAGGGACACATGCCTGGGGGCAACCCCCACACTGTACCATATGACCTGGGAGTGCGAACGCAACAACGCATTTCACAAACACAAAACCCCGAGTGCGGAGAAATGCGAGAGCCGGCTCACCAGCTGCGAGCTCACTGCCCAAAAGGCACTAGTGCAGCACGCAAGCGAAGCTGCCAGGCTCAGTGGAGCCCAGGAATAGGGGCCCAACGTAGCTGAAAGAGGTCAAGCGTCGCCAGCGATGAAGACGAAGACCGAACCGCCAATCTCTTAAGAGACCTCAATGAAAATTTTTCTCTCTCTCTCTCTCGCCAGCTGGTCGAAATTATCCCGGTGCCCTCCACTACGGCACTCTTTTTTTCCTTTCTTCTTTCACTCCCTCCTTTATCCCTTCCCTTACGCGCGGTTCAGGTGTCCGCCGATACATGAGACACTGCGCCATTTCCTTTCCCCAAAAACCAATTATTTTTAGCACTATTATTATCAAATGCTTTGGCAAAATCTAAAAATACAATGTGAGTCTGTAGATTAGAGTCCTGATTAGCATGCAGATCATAAATGAATGTAGCAAGTTGGGCCTCACAGGAGTAACACCGGCGAAACCCGTGCTGAGCAGGATGGAAAAGGTTCTTCGAATCAAGGAACGCCATGATGGGGCTACTGATTACATGTGCCATGATTTTGCGTGGTATACTAGTTTGAGTGATGGGACGGCAATTAAGCGGCGAGTTCTTGTTACCTAATTTGTAGACTGAAACTACTCTCCATTTTTCTAGTCTATGAGCAGTTTACCTGTGAAGAGTGACTGAACGAATAACAAGCACAAAAGAGATGAGCATATATCTTTGGTATTAAGGAGTATTTTAGCGTTTTTATTGTCGATTCCAGCAGGGGATGAAACTTTGTTTTCAATTAGTGACTAAATTCCTGCTGAAGAAAATGTAAAAGGAGGCATAGTATCTTGAATAACTGGGGGCTTTGGAGCAAAATGTCTCATCTGTTTCATTAGTACACACGGAAGAAAAGGCTGTGTTGAACATGCTCGCACGTTCAGTTTCACATACCGTTGTGCCCGAACCATCGGTGAGGGAAATCGTTTGTGTGTGCTGGGGGTTACTGACTTGCCAGAACCTAGCGGGTTTAGTTGACAACATTTTAGAGAGATCGGAATTTAAAAAGGTGCGTTTGGCTTTTAGAATAAGTACGTTATTTCGGCTGTGTAATATTTTTTCCAAGCTTTCTGACTAGGAAGCAACATGGCCGATCGAAAAAGACGCTTCTTTTTATTTTCGAGACTTTTGAGTGTATTTGTCAGTCTTGGCTTTTGATGGTATGTTAGTACATTTATATTCGGAATAAAGCTGTGGGCCAAATCTTCGATTTTCCTCTTTACCAAGGACCAGTTATCATGAATGGATCATTGATGAAAGTTAGAATGAAATCCTGGTATAATGCCCGAGGTTCATTATTTATTGCTGTATGATTTCCCTTATCGTACAGTCGGATAAAGGTAGACTTGAAGCGTGGGTTTGTAGGGGTAACACAACGTTTCGCCCCCGTAGAAATAAACCAACGGGGGAGTGAGCGCGAGCTGAAGGTTATTACCGCAGTCTTCGAATTTCCGAGCATGCCATGCGGGATTGCAGGATTTTGATTCCCTCGGTAGAACTTGCAGGTGGGCCATGAGCTCTTGGGATAGGATGTTGGGATCAATGCCGTGTATTATCCCTGGGGAAACTCCGTCCGGGGAGGCCACGTAGGTGTTCACCAGGTAGCTCGCGCCGACAAGCTTGATTTGGATAATTTTGCGCAGTACAACTGCAACCGCTTAGGCGGGGGTGCTGAAAGTAAAGACGAATTAGAGCCTGGACGGAGGCGTACCAAGTACTTAAAGTCTTGACGAATAAGAAGGAGCGCCGACCAAAGAAAACAAAAAAAAACAGACGTTTCGGCTCCCGTACATGTTTGTCCCCGACCAGACGAGTTTTCGTCGAACTCTCGACTACTTAAAGTCTTCAATGGCACTGCCGCATGTCTGGGACACCGCGCCCTGAACACTTGGTCGACCTTCGGAAGTTGCGGCAGTTTGCAGCGTTTTATAGGCGGGGATTTGTGTGTCGAGGATGGGAGTGGAGTAACGGGAGGTGATGTTCTTCCTCCTACCTTAGTGTTTTCGCCCTTGACCAGGAGGCATTTTGTGCGCTTGGAAAGGTTGAACGTCACGCTTGAGTGGCGGTCCTCTTGCTGCCTCTCCTGTGGTAGGCCGCCCTCCGATGGGTCGGTGGTGGAAATTGCGGGTGTACATCCTGGGCTTCCATGTCGGCAAATTCGTGGCCTTCCTCCACAGCCGTGGGCAGCGAGCACGGCTCGCTGTGGCAGACTAGGATGCATGGGCCTCGGTCATGTGATGCGCTGACGTGGCTTGCCGCTCCGCCGCGCGCCGCCGAGACGCTTTTAGGCTTAGTGCGGCGACCCTGGCTCGGTGGTCTTTTTAGGCTGCCTCTGCAAAAATAAGGCGTACTCACGGGCAAAGAGGTCCTCGTAGAGGTACCTTGGATGTTCACAAAGGCCTGAGGTAAGAGTCTCGGACAATATGAACGGTAATTCCCAAGCATCACAGGTAATCGGCCCAATATTGCAACTGGAAGGTTCAATCGTGGTCCTTTGTAGTGCCGGCATTTGCCAATACGGTTCCAATGTTAGGCCAATTACCTGTACTGCTTGGGTATTCTGGGATAATAAAAATGGCCAGGCTTAGCTTGGTTAAGCCAAGAATGCGTTGCATATCTCGATGGAGTTCCGTGCTGCTCCGTTGACTCGATAGGCTGTTGACTTGATCGCCATTGAAACTGCTCGTGTAGCAGCGCTCGATCGCCTTTGAGTCGATAGACTATCGGTTCGAGGGCCCTCGAAATGCCCGCGTGACAGGGGTATAAGACTGTCCCGGCGATGGAGCGCAGCTCTTTTATACATATGCCATGACGTCAATCATAGCGCAGCGCCCCTAGCGGGAGGAGCGGGAGTCAGGTGATGGCTGCGGCCCCGCGCGACCGCGCCAGTTGGGGCCCAGCTTTTCCTCCGTGACGTCACGCACCGGCGCAGCGCCCCTAGCGGTAGGAGCGGGAGTCAGGTAGTGGCTGCGGCCGCGCGCGACCGCGCGAGTTGGGGCCCAGCTTTTCCTCCGGCTATCGTGACGTCACGTCACGTGGTTCCGCTAAAGGTCAATGGTGGCTGCCCGGCCGCGCCCAAGGGCTGAACTGAGTGATTGCAATATGCAACGCATAAAAGAGGAAGTTCGCAGAGGCCATGTGAAGCGCGTCCGCTCGGCTCGGCTCCGTAGCGGTGTTCTTTTCTGCAGACAGGAACTCTTCTCTGTCCTACCGTAGTGAAACACTTTCTTTCCAGTTTTATTCCCACAGCCGCAACAAAAGCAACACTGTGTTATTTGCGGGAGCGTTGACAATGTTCCTGACTCCGAAGAATTTGAAGAAAGGAAGAGCGCGCAACTGGTGGGGGTGGTGGTAAAACTTTTATTGTTGAAAATTTGTTTTTTCGCGAAGGAAATGATGGAGTATCTGTCTCACATATCGGCGGACACCTGAACCACGCCGTAAAGCAAGGGGTAAAGGAGGGACTAAGTTAAGAAAGGCAGAAAGATGTCTCTTAGTGGAGGGCTCCGGAAAAATTTCGACCACCCGACCATCTTTAACGTGCACTGACATCGCAGAGCACACGGATGCCTTAGCGTTTCGCCTCTATCGAAACGCGGCCGCAGCGGTCGGGTTCGAACCCGGGCACTCCAGATCAGTACCCAAGCGCCCTAACCACTCAACCAGCGCGGCGGGTACTTTAAATATCAAACAGAGAGTTTTGGGAGTCAGAAGACCCCGCTGCATGGCCGTATACTTAGTCCGGCACACCGCAGGACGAGGCCCCGTCTGGCGCCAGCTTTACCAGAGCCGTTTGGGACATCAGTGTGGAGCAGTTGAGGAGGACGGTCTTCCATGCCTCTCGTGTAGGGGTAGAGGAGGGGGAAGGTCAGGATTCTCAGTATACGCCCACGCCATGTAAAGGATATCGCAGGTCTCTCCACAGTGCGGGCAACGCCCATCTGCCGCGTGCAGACATAGGGAGAGTTAAACCTTTAGTGCGCGTTGCTGTATAGCTATATATGGCTACAAAAACACAAGGAAATTCGATTTGGATCTTCCTATGCTCGCTGTTGCATTTCTGCAACATACTTTTGAAACGCACGCCGTCGTGTTCTAGCACCTGTGCTTCTTCGGCGGAACTATTGCCAAACAAACATGATGAAAGCTTCTCGAGCTCACTTGGAGTAACACCGGCAAGGTTTTGCAATATTATATAGTTTCTGAACAGAATAAAGTTCGTTAAACTTTTTTTCGCTTTGCAACATCATTCTTCATGTATACAAGCCAAGAAACATTCATATTTTGGAGCGGATAGTTTCTGGCGACTGGAAGTTGCTATGTTGCAACGTGCATATTTAGTATTTTTTCTTGCCAGAAGAGCGATGTATCCTAAAAGCTCCTACGGCCGGACAATTCTTTTAAAAAGTGAACACAGTGACCTTTCCGGGTGGTGGTGGTCAAAAACTTTATTCAGTGGCGACCAAAAAGAAAACTTATGATGCCGCCGCTCCGTGGGTGGCCTTCTGGCTGCCGGTTGTGGCCTCCATGTCATGCTTGGCGGTAACTTCAGGTGCCTAAGTCACAAGCCGTAGTTGAATATGCGGCTCCGAACTGTCCAAAGCAGCCCCCCATAGATGCGGACTGTTCAGTTTTCAGGCGGCAGGGAGAGAAAGTGTCGGACATCAACAAAGAATGTCAGCATAGTGCGCTCGGGGGTAACTGCAGAGCGTGCATTAGGGTGAGAAGGCATCACGGTTAAAAACGTTTGAGGTGACTGCGGTAACCCGCATTGGAGGAATGCGAAAGAATTGACTCTTCCTCGTGTCTCTTTGCTCCTCTTTGCCTCTCTATGCTTCACTCGTCACCTCTCTTTGCTTCACTGGTCCCTTCTCCTCAGATATACTCGATTAAGCACTCGTACAATTTCCCAATTACCACAATTAATTTCCTTCCTTAATCGATTGCTCTTTTTGAGTTTTAAAACTTGGTGCCACGCTCGTTTTCAAATTTGGCGCCACGCGTTGGCTTCGCCCACACTTGCGGTTTTTCGAATTTGGCGCCCCGGGGTGCTCTGGCTGTGCCCGCTTTTTGGGCATTTTTTACCCTAATTATATATAACCAACTTTTTTTTAATTGGTTTTTTTGTGGGGAAAGGAATGGCGCAGTATCGGTCTCATATATCGTTGGACACCTGAACCGTGCCGTAAGGGAAGGGATAAAGGAGGGAGTGAAAGAAGAAAGAGAGAAATAGGTGCCGTAGTGGAGGGCTCCGGATTAATTTCGACCACCTGGGGATCTTTAACGTGCACTGACATCGCACAGCACACGGGCGCCTTAGCGTTTTGCCTCCACAAAAACGCAGCCGCCGCGGTCGGGTTCGAAGCCGGGAACTCCGGATCAGTAGTCGAACCAACTTATCGACACAATTATTTTTTCGACATCAATCTCACATCACTCCTCTTTCGATTACAACAATTCATTTTACACTACCTCTTCTAAGTTCCTCACAACTGCTGAAAAATTGGTTGAAAATTGTTTTTTGGGGGAAAGGAAATGGCGCATTATCTGTCTCACATCTCGGCGGGCACCTGAACCGCGCCCTAAGGGAAGGGATAAAGGAAGGAGTGAAAGAAGAAAGGAAGAAAGAGGTGCCGTATTAGAGGGCTCCGGAATAATTTCGACCACCTAGGGATCTTTAATTCTCACTGACATCGTACAGCACACGGGCGGCGGACATGCTTTGCAGGCACGTTTGCCAGACACGACTTTGTCGACATAGCCTAGTAATGTTCTCGCATTGATAGGGACAAGGCGGCGGGCAGGAGAGAGGCTAGTGTGGACCTGTAAATGGCACTATAATGTCTGCTGGAGCATAGAGAGGGAGTTGCGAGGGGGAGGGAGAGATAGGCGGGAGTCGCGGTGATGAAGGATGATGTCACGAAATATAAGGAGGGAGTCACGTGCGTCCAACCCGTAGTGTAGGGGACAGCTCGGACTGTCATCTCGCGAGCGATTAAATTTGACGCCTCATTTCCAGGCTGCCCTGCGTGAGCCGGAACCCAGAGGAGTTGCCTAGGACGGGAAGGGGGGAGGAGTGCTAAAAAGTGCTGTGTGCAGAGGAGGACATTCGACCTTGTGCAAAGTTGCGGACTGCAGTCTTGGAGTCGCCGACTATGAAACTGGCTGTGGTGGTAGCAAAGGCAAGGATAATGGCTGCTTCGTCGGCGGCACTGGTGGTGAGAGCAGGAATAGTGGCGACGGAGAGAGGAGAAAGTTTATGGGAGATGGTGGCGAGGACGTAAGCAGGGTGGGAAGGTATGGTGCCGCGTCAACACACAGCGTCGGATTTTGCGTCGTACTCGCGCCAGAGGGTGGAAGCGCGGGCAGGTCGATGGGCGGCGTCATGACCAGGGTGCATGATCTTGGGGAGAGGGTTAACTGTGCGCATGGAGAAGATATATGAGGGTAAGGGGTGGATTATACAGACAGGGGACATAGGGAACAAGCGGAGGGACAAGATAAGGGCTCTGCCAGGGGGCCTGCGAGAGAGACGGTTTAGTTGTGCTGTGCGATTGGCCTACACAAGTTCTGAAAGAGTGTTGTGAACGCCAATCGCCAGTAGAGAAGAAGGGGGAGAGGTGGAGAGTGCGAGCGGCGACTTGTAGTCTTGGCGCATGAGACAATTCACCTTGTCTTCCTCGGCATGAGAGAGGAAGAGATATGGGAGGGAGTAGACAAGGCGGCTGAGGACAAAGGCTTGCACAAGACGACGGAGGTCGTGCTTGCGCATTCCGTGGTTCCGGTCACCGACACGCCGGATAAGCCGGAAGGTCCGGTGGACGGTGGGAGTAAGGCGAGAAATGACGGCAGTGTGTTTGCTGATGGATTGCAAAAGGTAAGCGAGAATGCGGAGGCAGTAGATAGGAGGAATGGGGTGCGCGTCATCAATAGTGACAGTAAGGAGGGGGGGGGGAGTTGGGAACCGCACGTTGAGCCAGGAGTAGGAGCTCCGACTTTGAGTGGGAGCAGTTCAGCCCGACTGCGCACGCATGACCGCGTCCCCGTATGCCTGGAGGACAGCGTCCATCTCTCCGAAATTTACGCTAGTCCCCCAGAGAGTGATATTATCGGCGTAGCAAGCGTGGAAGAGGTTAGGAATGGTAGGTACACCACGTGCTAGAGGGAAGGTGGTGATGTGAAGAGAAGGAGAGAAAGGACAGAACCCTGGGCGGTACCTCGATTTCTAAGAGTGAAAACTGCAGAGTAGCGGGGACCGAACAAGATCTCAACCGTGCGACAAGCAAGAAAAGCCGTGATGTAGCCAAGAACAATAGGACCCACGTTAAGGGTGCAAGGGTTGTAGAGGACAATGAAATGGGGGACATTGTCGAATGTTTTCGTCAAGACCAGTGCCAAGATAGCGTGAGTTCGCTTGGCCTAAAGAGGGTAGAGGACCTCTTCGGAGAGCAGGAGCATGCCGTCCTGGGTAGAAATAAATGGGCGAAAGCCGAACATTAAATGGGGAACAGGCGGGTGCCTTTGAGGAAGCTCTGCAAGCCTTCGAGAACAACGTGCTCAAAGAGCTTACCGAGGCTGGATGCAAGGAAAATAGGGCGAAGATTTTGGATGTCTATGGTTTTGCCAGCTTTGGAGATGGTGACCTCAGCCTGGGTCCAAACGCAGAGTGCCTTCATGCCAATGTTTGTTAAAGAGGTCAGTGATGGCCTCAAGGGCTGGGGTGTCAAGCTTACGGAGGGCATTGTTAGAGACTTGGTTCGGCCCCCTGTGCGGAAGTAGTGCGGAGCTTATGCAGCGCTTCACGAACCTCCCCTAGTGTGATATCTGCGTAAAGCGCAGAATTAGGGCTGCCTCTGTAGGAACGGAGGGAAGAAAGGGTGGTGTGCAGAGATAGCGATCTTGGAACGCCAGAAGCAAATCAGAATCAGAGAGTGGAGATGAGTGCAGGAGACGCATCAGATACCTCTTTATCGGGACCTTGGTAGGCGACGGGTCAATGAGGACACGTAGGAACCTCCAGGTATTCTTCAGTCCGAGCTTACCGGTCATGCAATCGCAGGTCTAGCCCCACTGTGTCCAGGTGAGAGAGGAGCAGTGCTCCTCAATCGCCATAGACAGGAGAGCAAGGCGAAGGCGCCGCGAGCGGTTGCGTTTCTGTTAAAGCCAGCGATGGTGCAGGGAATGATGTACCTACCATAGATGCAGGAGGCGGCCGTCAGCCGTGGAGGAGTGAGGAGAGGCAGGGACGGTGGAATTGGCGGAGGAAATATCCTTGACCGACGTGGTGGGTCACTGAGAAAAGTCGGAGATGGAGTTGGGGGCATGTTGCCACGAGGGGCAGAACCGATCCCAGTCCACCACTTGGGCGAGGCACAGGCGGGATGAGAGGGTGGGGAAAGAAAAAGAAGTGAACAGAATATAGTGCTCGCTGCCGAGAAAGACCCAGGTGTTCATCCACGCCGCGTCCGAGAATTTTCTGTGGATGGAAAGGTACGGATTAGTGTTGCGTTTGACGCTGGAGCCGATGCGGGTGAGGTCCGAGAAATCATTAAGGACGGATAACTGTTCGTTCTGAACGAAGGACCAGAGCGCCAGGGCCTTCTTGTCGTTCCTGGGATAGGCCCAGCTGTCGTTATGTGCGTTAAAATTCCCTAGAATCAGGACATCGTTGCAGCGCGGGGAGGGGGGGGGGGGGCTTTGCGGAAGAGGAAGAGGATAGTGTATCGTATCTGGTGCAGCATGGGCCTCGTATCTACGACCCATGTGACGTACGCGATAACAGTCATACTCGTAACATGTTGGTGAGGGAACACACCCTCCTCCCCTACTTCAGAATATATATACATGGCCGTTCAATAAAGGGAAAGGGACGGTTCTCCTGCTCCCTTTGCTCGGCGCCTTTGGTCGTGTCTCGCCTGCCGCACGCAACGATACATGGTGTCGGAAGTGGGGTGACCACCGGCGTCGAATCTTGGCGAACCGAAGATTACGCAACAAGACCAACTTGATGGAATTCCTGAAGCCACCAGGCCCGCTGAGCTCGGCTGGAGAAATTGCCAAGAACTGGCAGACATTCAAGCAAAGGTTGGAATTTTTTCTCGCCGCATCAGAACCAACTGACAAGCCTCGAATAGAGTCGCACAAGACGGCACTCCTCCTGAGCGTAGCGGGCGAGGAAGCCTTCGAGATCTACAACACGTTCAGCTTCTGTCAAGACGAGAACAAGAATGACTACGCCACTGTCGTGAAGAAATTTGGTGAATACTGTGCCGCGCAGAAGAACGAAGTACATGAGCGCTACGTCTTCCGCACTCGAGTCCAGGCCCCGGGTGAGCCCTTCGAACGGTGTACACATGCACTTGCTCTACTCAAAGCTTCCACCCTACAAGTTGCCCGCATGATCACGCGCGTCTCCCATAAACGCTCGGGCATGCGAGAAGAAGACACGCTAAAGCTGGTCAGGAGCCTGGTGATCAGCCGAGTCACCTACAGTCTTCCATACTACAACCCAATCAAAAGCGAAATCCAACAGATTGATGCGATTATACACAAAGCATACAAAACAGCACTCCATCTACCGCAATGCACGTCCACAGAGAAGCTTTTAGCACGAGGACTTCATAACAACTTTGAAGAACTGAGAGAGGCACAACACGTCGCCCAGTTGCAGAGACTACAGCAGACTCCGTCTGGCAGGGAGCTTCTGCAGAAGTTGGGATGCAACGAACAAATACAAGAAATCCAGCGAACCGCGACTATCCCGGACGGCATACGAGGCACAATTAGAGTGACCCCCATCTCCTAGAACATGGACCCCAACCTACACGAAGAACGCAGAAAGGCGAGAGCCGAGTACATCCAAAAATCACTAGCCCGCCATACAACAACGGTGTATGTGGACGCAGCCACATACCCCAGAAGGACGGGACAAAATAACCCCAACGCGGTAGCGGCTGTGATAAACTCGGACACGCGGGAAATCATCAGCGCGTCGCTACGAGACTGCACGGTAGTCGAGGCTGAAGAAGTGGCCGTCGCTCTAGCGGCAGCGGAGGGCTACCGGACTAAGCGATCCTTAACAATACTAACCGACTCTCAAACGGCATGCCGAAACTTCATGTTAGGCAGAATAGGTCACAAAGCGCTCCGCATACTCTGCTCTGGAGACCGACCCAAACAAAGCACAGAAGAAGAACCAATCAAACATACGATGGTATGGACGCCGGGACACGCGGGAGTGGAAGGCAACCAAGCGGTCGACAGGGTAGCTCGTGGGTACACTTTCTACCGAGCTCCCTCCACAAGCGACCTCGAGGAAGTCGAACCTGTCCCTAGAGATTACTCGGCAATCTTAAACCACTACAAGGGCTGCAGGAAACGGTATCCCCACCACATAAATCTCTCTCCAGGGAAGACGCTGTCGCCTGGAGGCTGCTACAGACGGGCTCATACCCGAATCTAAATACACTCAACAAAATACAACCCACACAATACACAGACAAATGCCCATGGTGCCATGAAACACCCGCGCTCTATCACATAACGTGGGCCTGCCAGAAAATAGAGGTGGCACCAAAAATACCAAACCCGAGTGCGGAGCAATGGGAAGGAATGCTCTCCAGCGACCGTCAGGACGTCCAACTTGGGCTAATACGGCGAGCACAGCTGGCAGCGGATCAAGCGGAGCCCTGGACTAGGGGCAGACGACCATTGCTAAGAAGACGGACGACACACCTGACTCCGCCAAATTGCTCACCTACTCTTAGAGCTCAATAAACGTTTTCCTTCCTTCCTTCCTTCGAACCTTTTCTACGAGACTTAAAAAACCAAGCACGAGCATGCAACTTCGGCTCTCAAATGGATGCAATGATCAGAGACCAGATTGTTTATGGAACTAACAATGCGAAAGTTCAGGAAACCTTGTTGCCGGACACGGCAGTGACGTTACAGAAGGCTGAGCAGGTTGCTAAAGCGGCTGAAGTGGCAGCAGCACAACAGAAACTCTGGGCACGGGATGAAAGCCAGATTGACACTATGCGCAAGGAATACGTCAGTAGACAAAGTGAATTGCCCAAACATCGCAAGTGTCGCAAATGCGGACGTGTGCACCCGCCACGAAGCTGTCCTGCATTCGGAAAAACATGCCGAAAGTGTCAGCGGCCGAACCATTTTGCTATCTGCTGCAAAAGATTTGCCGAGGTTGGCGAACTTCAGGGCAGTGAAGATAACTTCGACATTCTGGACGTGTCGCGCAGTGTGGCAAGCCGACACGACTGGACAGTGCACGCTCAAATCAAGAACGTACCGCTCGAATTCGAGGTCGATACAGGCGCGCAAGCAAATTTACTACCGTTCGGATGCTACCGTAAAATTTGCCCCAAGCAGTCACTGAAACCAAACAGTTCAGTGTTGCGTTCCTACGGCGGGAGTGTTATCAAGCATGAAGGTGTCATTCGCACAGAAGTAGCTCTGGGTGACCATTGCGCCGTTCTCGACTTCTTCGTGGTTATCCAAGGGGCATCAGGCCATCCTATGCCTACAGGCCAGCGAAAGTCTTGGACTCGTGTCACGCGTACACGCCGTCTCTGTAAACAGTTCTGAGGAAGTCACAAAGAACTTTAGCCACTTGTTCACAGGTACTGGATGCGTGGAAAGGGTCTATCATATGGTTTTGCGTGACGACGCCACGCCAGTCGTCCAAGCGGCCCGGCGAGTACCGCTGGCCCTCCAGGAGCCCCTGCGAGAGGAACTGGTACGCATGGAGCGCGCAGGCATCATAACGAAAGTCTCCGAGCCCACAGACTGGGTAAGCCCATTGGTAATTGTGCGAAAGAAAGACGGTAAAATTCGAGTATGTATCGACCCCAGGAGGATTAACCAATGTATCAAGAGGGAGCATCACACAACGCCTTAACGTGAAGCCATAGAGGCAGAGTTAGCGGGCGCTACAGTTTTTACGCGTCTTGACGCAAACTATGGTTTTTACCAGATTCCGTTGGACGACGAAACCTCCAGAATTTGCACCTTTGCAACGCCATTCGGGCGCTACAGATTTCTGCGCTTACCCTTTGGAATATCCTCGGCGTCTGAGGTATTTCAGAAAACACTAAATGAAATTGTCGAAGGCTTTTCCGGCGTCAGTGTACGTTGATGACGTGCTAGTCTGGGGGTCGTAGGGGCAGGAGCATGACATGCGCCTACAGTCGGTACTGCGGGCAGCTGAACGCGCCGGATTGACTTTTAACCCGGACAAGTGTTCGATTGGCGTCAGCAAAATCGACTTTCTTGGTGACGTCATTGACAAGGAAGGAACCAGACCAAGCCCATCACTGATAAAATGTGTGGTAGAAATGCCACCGCCGGCTGACAAGCTCGTGGTACAGAGAATGCTGGGCGTCGTGAATTATTTCAGCAAGTTCATGCCGTCACTGGCCCAGAGGACAACGCTCCTCAGAAATCTTGTAAAGCAAGGTGTTGCTTTTGACTGGACATCTACTCGTGCTGAAGAACGGAGGCAGCTTTTTGACTGTTTATGTAAAGAACCTTTGCTCACAGTATTCGATCCAACAAAAGCAACAAAGGTGTCTTTCGATGCGTCACGGAACGGAATCGGCGCAGCACTGTGACACATGGAAACCTGTCGCATATGCTTCACGGGCGCTTACAGAATGCGAACAGCGCTATTCGCAAATTTAAAAGGAGGCCATGGCGGTCGCATATGGCTGTGAGAAATTCAATCATTTTGTTTATGGTCGGTCTGTTATTCTTGAGACTGATCATCACCCTTTGATCGCCATCTCGCAGAAGGCCATTGGAGACATGCCCCCGAAGTTGCAGCGCTTTTTTCTGCACCTTCTTCGCTACGACACAAAATTGCAATTCACGCCAGGGAAGCAGCTTTTTATCGCCGACATGCTGTCACGAGCAACAACCGGGACCAGCACAGAAAACGACGTCATCAATGACGACACTGAAGTGCATGCAGTAAGTGTAGTCTCTTCACTCGTCACCGAGAGCACCTGTAAGAGGTTGGCTACTGAAACTAGTCGGGATAAAGACTTGAAGAAAGTTATCGAAGACCTGGAAGGCGGAAAACCAATGCCAGTGGAAGTCGTTTGAGGGAGAACTCTCCCACGTAAAGGGAGTCCTCTTAAAAGGGTGCAAAGTTGTGGTCCCGGCTAACATGAGGAAAGAAACTTTGGAAAGAATTCATCAAGGCCACCTGGGCATCAATAAATGTAAAGCAAGGGCACGAAATCTCGTCTTCTGGCCAGGAAACAATGCTGACATAGAAGCTTTCGCGCAGGCGTGTTCTGCATGCAAGATGTAAGCGTACAGACAGCCACAAGAGCCATTAAAGTTGCGCCCGGTACCCGATAAGCCCTGGCATCGTGTCGGCATCGATATTTTTGAGTATAGAGGACGGTCATACCTGTGCGTCTATGACGCATTATCAAATTTTCCTGAGGTAGAGCTACTCAAAGACACTACCGCAAAGACAGTCGTTGAAGCAACAAGTGCGATTTTTGCCAGATAGGGCATACCAGTGGAAGTTTCTTCGCACAATGGTGCACAATTTGCCAGCCGCGTTTTGCTAAATTTGCTCCAACGTACGACTTCAACCACACCACTTCCTCTGCTAGGTACCCCCAGTCCAACGGTTTGGCAGAAAAAGGCGTTCAAGTAGTTAAGAGGATTTTAAAGAAAAGCAATGAAATGAATCAAGATTTTTGGCTTGGCCTTCTTGCCTACAGATCTTCTCCAATGGAATCCGGGTCATCACCTGGCGAGTTACTTCAAGGCAGAAGACTGCGGACAACGTTGCCCAACGTCCAGCCATGTCCAATTAGCAGCGTACAAAAGCATCGCCAGACTGACCATTCCACCAGACAACTAGCACCGCTCCACCCTGGAGACACAGTTCGCATCAAAAAGGGGGCATGGGCCACTAAGGGTCAAGTCGTTCAAGCGTCAAGATACCCCAGGTCCTACAACATAGCCACCGAAGACGAAACAATCCTGAGGCGCAATCGGCGGCACCTGCTGCCTACAAAAGAGGGTTTTCGAGAGAGAAGCCTTTATGAGCCCGATGAGGACCTGAGCCAAGTAGCACCTCAAGGTTTTACTTTTGCATCCAGTAGCAACGATCCCGCACTGTCACCGGCCACAAGGAGTAGCATCCCTGCCTCTTTCAACGCTCCTGCAGGCGTGCCTCCGCACGAAGGACCTGTACCAAGAAGGTCAATCCGAGAACGAAGGCCGCCACAGAGACTTGCATATGATCGAAACTTTGTGCAGGTTTCGTAAGCATCGTCCTGAATGTTGTTTCTTTGTTTTCCTTCTAAAGAAAGGGGGATGTATCGTATCTGGTGCAGCACGGGCCTCGTATTTACGACCCGTGTGACGTACGCGATAACAGTCATACTCGTAACATGTTGGTGAGGGAACACACCCTCCCCCCCACTTCAGTGCATATATACATGGCCGCTCAATAAAGGGGCGGTTCTTCTTCTCCCTTTGCTCGGAGCCTTTGGTCGTGTCTCGTCTGCCGCACGCAACGATACAGATAGGAGCTGGAGGTGCGCGGGGAAGGCTGTAGACATTCATTACAAAGTAACTGGCATCCTGCCGCCGCCGGGGGACGAGTTTTAGCAAGACATTGGTGCTGTCTGGAACGTCGAGCGGATGCTCGATTGCCACGTAGTTCCGGTGAACTAGCTTGACAAAGTTACGGGGTGAAGGGGATGGAGGGCGGAAAGCGATGTAGTCGAGCAGCTTAGAGATGCACTAAAGAGGAATCTGAACTCATCTTTTTGCCGCGGGTACTCAATGCACACGTTTTGGGCATTCTTAGAAATTTCGAATTATTGTCCTGTGCGGCCGATTGCCGTAATGAAATCGAATTAAGCGTCCCGGCTACCGCCTTTTTTTAAACTGAACTCTGTAGGTAGGAGGAGTCAACCAACGCATCAGCCAGTCCCGTAGCGGCTTGCCGCTCTGCCGTCGGCGGAGTAATACGTAAATAAGAGTCCACGCGTATTTTTATTTCCGTGGGCCTAAATTGGGATTTCATTCACTGTGACAGAAACTGTTTGTTCGCAGAAACCTAGAAACCACATAAACGCGAAAGCGAAGCCGCCACTGGACTGCGCCTATCTACAGCGTTGAGTGCAAAAAAAAAGGCGGAAGCCGGGGCATTTATTCCGATTTATTTAATGCAGTCTGCCACACAGGATAATAAATCGAAGTTTCTAAGAATGCGTGGAACGTGTAGATTGAGTTCCCGCGGTAAAAAGACGAGTTACGGTTCCTCTTCAGGGCAAGTTTAACTGGGGAGGAAGTTTCCTGGAAGGCGATTGCGATAAAGGGGGGGGGGGGGGGGGGGGGGAGGGAGAATCGGAGAGAGGAATGTTCTGGAGGTGGAGCTGCAGGGTGCTCCGTTTACCGCGGAACCTAATGTGGTATCGCGAAGCGCTATCAAATCCGCCTGACCACGTCGCCTCGGTCACGCTCTCTACGTTTTCCTTTGCCCCTTGCGATAGTGTGGCTTATTAAAGCGCGCTGCGCCAGCCACCGAAGCGCATTTTTTTCGTTTCCGTTGTCACGGAGTACATCCGTTCCGTCTGAGCTCTACTGTCTCAGTTGTGTATTTCCAAACACAACATAATGGCGACGAGGAAGTGGAGCCTGCGCTGGTTCTACGCCCACTTAAGACTTTCGGCACAAGAGAAAGACCTGCAGCATTCACAACAGCGGGAACGCCGTCGCCATGACCACTTTGGAGCAAGTTGAGGATTTTGATGATTCTATGACTGATTGGCTTTCTTATGAAGGGCATTAGAAACTTATATGCGTCCTAACAAGGTTCCAGAGGACTTAAAGTAGACGTGGTGCTAAGTTTGATCGGGCCGAAAACTTACGCATTTCTCAAGTCGCTGACTGTTCCGTATAAGCTGTTTTCGAAGCCTAATGCAACGCTCGTAACCCTGCTCTGTAATCATTTGCCTCCGAAGCCGCCAGTCGTTGGCGAAAGAGCAAAATTTCACCGCCGGTCACAGAAACAAAGTGAAACCATGTCGGAGTTCATGGCCGAGATAAGATGCCTTATTCATACATGCGATTTCGGCCAGTTCTTGGATCAGTCACTGCGAGGCCGGTCTTTGTGCGGCTTGCAGCGCATAGACATCAAGCGGCATTTCGTTGCCAAAGACATTGCCAGACTTCCCAAAAATTTATAGAGCGTGCGTTGCCTTCCTAAGCAGCAGTGCGAAATGCGGCAGAAGCGCACGTAGTGCACACAAGGAATGCTGACATACGTCCAATGCCCAGCTAAACGTCAAACTTCGAAGGAAAGTCATTTCTGGGCTACTGATGTGGCTCGCCAAATGACTGAGCTTCAACCTGTTCACATTCGCAAGCAACTTGTTATCAGTGCCAAAAAAAGGACACATTGAACGAGCTCGCAAAAGTCGCCCTCGCGGTGTGAAAACGCTCACAGTAAGCCCCGTCAACAAGCAAAAGGAACTTGCTCTGAATGACATCACTTTAGCCACACGTGCAGCGCCTTTTATGGTAACAGTCAAAGTTAACAGTGTAATTTTACAGATGGAGCTGGGCATCGGAGCTGCTGTCACGATAATTTCGCGGAAGCACTGCAGGAGGATTTTTCCAGACCTGCTTCCGCAACCCAGCACTCTTCGACTGCGCACTTACACGGGTGAAGAAATCAATCCCATTGGAGTATTTGAATTCAACGAGGAAACGAACGGCCAAAAGCAGCTTCTACCGCTCTACGGGGTACAAGAAGACGGACACTCGCTTCTGGGACGGGAATGGCTGCAAAAGATTCAGCTTGACTTGAGCCGCATCTGGGAACTGAACGCCGTTACGAGTTTCCCGCCTGCGACCGAGAAGTCGTCGGGGAAAATTCAGGCCCTTCTGCAAAAGTACGCGCAAACTATTCAGCGGAGACTTGGGCAAGATAAATGGTGGGAAAGCTACTCTTTATTTTAAAGACAATGAAGAATCAAGCTTTATGAAGGCGAGGACAGTGCTGTTTGCGTCATACCCGTCAGTAGAACAGGAACTTGCGAAGCTAGGAAAGCTTGGCGCGGTCTTTAAAGTGGCTAGCAGCAAATTTGGTACCCCGGTCGTGCCAGTCATTAAACCAGATGGCTCGATAAGACTGCGTTGACTACAAAGTCAATCTGAATCTGATTCTAGACACTGAGCACCATCCGCTTCCAAGAGCCGAGGAACTTCTTGCTATCCTTGTGGGAGAAAGAAGGTCTCGAAACTTGACCATAATCGAGCATACGAGCAGGTAGAAATGGATCAACGGTGGAAAGGATACCTGACGCTGAATACACACAGAGTGTTGCGCCATCAATCGCCTCCCATTTGGCATAGCTTCCGCTTTAGCAATCTTTCACGGGTTAATGGATATCATGCAGAAAGGACTTGAAGGGGTTGCATGTTACATTGATGACATCCTCGTAAGGGCAAATACTGATGAAGAGCACCTGCGTTACCTCGAAGCTGTTCTGAACCGATTGTGGGAAAGGGGCGTTATGATGTAGACGGCTAAATGTCAGTTATTTAAGGGCCACCTACCCGCCGCGGTGGCTCAATGGTTAGGGCGCTCGACTACTGATCCGGAGTTCCCGGGTTCGAACCCAACCGCGGCGGTGCGTTTTTATGGAGGCAATACGCTAAGGCGCCCGTGTGCTGTGTGATGTCAGTACACGTTAAAGACCCCCAGGTGGTCGAAATTATTCCGGAGCCCTCAACTACGGCACCTCTTTCTTCCTTTCTTCTTTCACACCCTCCTTTTTCCCTTTCCTTACGGCGCGGTTCGGTTGTTCAATGATATATTCGACAGATACTGCGCCATTTCCTTTCCCCCAAAACAAATTATATTATTATTAAGGGCCAGCTGCAATACCTTGGTCACATTGTAAGCACTGATGGCGTGCGTCCAGCCAAGATAAAGTTGCAGCTATTTCAAATTCACCCAGGCCAAATGACAAGCATCTGTTTAGGTCTCTGCTTTGCCTATTTATTTATTTTGTAAGGATAAAGAAGAAGATGCGTCTGATGATTTGAAAAGACGAAGACGAGGTGACAGTGTTCTCGAGAGTTTTTGCCAGCGCTACGCTTGTGTGTCTTTTGCCGATCTGATCCCAGACTGCTGCCGTTGCCGTTCCCGTCGCCCCAGTACCTCGTAACAAACCCCCCGTTACATTTGGTGGAGGTGCTGGGTAAAAACATCGGCCCTGGAGCTCCGTAGTCGTGCTCTCCCGGCGCGCACGATGCCTGAGGACGTCCAACACCAGGCCGTACAAGTGGGCCAGGCTGTCATCTGTGCCGGCTCTCTTCGTCAACGGGACCCGACCATTTTCTGCGGGACTGACGAGAACGATGTGGAAGATTGGCTCACATCGTACGAGCGGGTGAGCGTATACAACAAATGGGACGATGTGACGAAGCTAAACAACGTCATCTTTTATCTCGCCGGTGTGGCTAACCTCTGGTATCGCAACCATGAGGCAGATATTCAAACCTGGTCCATTTTTAAGACTAAATTTGCAGACGTATTTGGTCGACCGGCTGTCAGGCAACTCCGAGCCGAACAGCGATTGCGTGAACGATCTCAGCAGGCTAGTGAAAGCTTCACTAGCTACATTGAAGATGTCGTCGACTTGTGCAAGCGGGTCAACGCTCGTATGTCGGAAGCCGACAAGATCCAACACATCTTGAAAGGCATCGATGACGACGCTTTTCAGATGCTTCTAGCGCGCGACTTGCGTACCGTTGCTGAAGTCGTCACGCTGTGTCAAAGCTTTGAGCAGTTGCGCAAGCAGCGGATTCTGACACGCCAGCGGCCACAGCAGGTTGAGTCGCTCGCTGGGCTCACGCCTGCTCCTGACCCCTCGCTGCTACAGCAGATTAAAGACTTCGTGCGGGAAGAAGTGGCACGTCAACTTTCCTTTCTGCCGAGCGCTCACGACTGGCCATCATATCTGACTTCAGCGCTCCGACATACAATTCAAGAGCAAGTTGCTGAGGCTCTTCCACCGGCTCATCCGTCACCACCTGTCACGGTTCCGCTGACATACGCTGACGTTGTCGCCAGACCACAACCTTTGGCGGCTCCGCTCACATATGCCGAAGCCGTCGCGAGACCGCCTCCTGTCGCGGCTCCAGTGACATATGCCGATGTCGTAGCAAGACCGCAGCCGCCAATCTATAGTGCGCCTCCGGCGCATTTGCGAGGGCCAGTGGCTTACCGACGACCTACTCCAAGGGTCAGCGATTCCTGGCGCACAACGGACAATCGGCCGATTTGCTTCTTTTGTGGTCTCCCAGGTCATGTAGCTCGGCATTGCCGCCGTCGTCTCCCGGACGCGGAAATTCCTCCCCAAGCTCCTGGGTACTGGCCCCCACCGAGTCAGTACTCTGTACCAGCTGCGCCGCCGCAAAGTCGTACTTCCTCGCCGGACCGTTCTACCCTCTCCAGCCGCCGGCCCTCTTCTCCACGACGCCGGTCTATTTCGCCTATGCGACGTCGCCCCACCGCTAACCAGGAGGAAAACTAGGCGCCGCAGTTCCTGAGGCGAGAACTGCGTCCACAACGAACATCGAAAGGCCTCATCCGTCAGCCGCTAACCTCATTGAAATTTCCGTCAACGGCGTTTCTGTCATGGCGCTTGTCGACACTGGTGCTGCCGTTTCCGTCATGGACGCAAAGCTGTGTAGTTCTTTAAGAAAAGTAAGGACGCCAATTGCTGGACTCTCACTGCGCACCGCCAGCGCTCAGAACATCCAGCCGTCAGCAGCGTGTACCGCTCGCGTTGTAATCCAGGGGACCATTTATGCCGTCGAATTCGTCGTACTGCCCTGCTGTTCTCATGCTGTTATCCTGGGCTGGGATTTCCTATCGCGCCATGCTGCTATCATCGATTGTGCTCGAGCTGAAGTCGAGTTCTCTCACCTGCCCGAAGCTGTCTTGGACACTGCCCCTCCTGGTGCCTGTGTTAAGGCCCTAGTTGCCGAAGACATTGACCTGCCCCCCTGCTCTTCAGTCCTCGTACCCCTCTCTTGCGGCCCTCTTCGCGACGACACTGTCCTCTTCACTCCGTCCCCTATCTTTCTGCACCGCAAGTGTCTGCCTCTGCCATACGCTGTACTGACTATATCCGCTGGCCTCTCCGTACTGTTCGTGTCTAACCCATTCTCGTTCCCCAACGCCTTGCGCCTAGGTGAATGTCTCGGCACGGTACAACCATTCGCGTCTCTGCTCATCCGCGAAGAGACAGACGACGCGCCGCACCTCTCCATAGCCGCACTCAGCCCACCTACTGCTGCGCCCGATCCCTCCTCAACCGAAGCATTCCTTCGCTCCATCGACGACAACCTTCCAGCGCCGCAAAGGGCACAGCTTCTCACTTTACTTAATCAGTTTCGCTCATCATTTGACTCACATCAAAGTTCCTTGGGCCAAACTTCCACTGTCACCCATGCCATCGACACAGGTGACCACGCACCGCTGCGACAACGTCCCTATCGTGTGTCTGTCGCCGAGCGCCAAGTTATTGAAGACCAAGTCGACAAGATGCTCCAGAGCGGCGTCATTCAGCCCTCAAGCAGCCCATGGGCGTCGCCTGTGGTGCTCGTCAAAAAGAAGGATGGCTCCATACGCTTCTGTGTAGATTACCGCCGCCTTAATAAGATTACGCGCAAAGATGTCCATCCCCTCCCGCGCATAGACGACGCTCTGGACTCTTTGCAGGGGGCCGAACTCTTTTCATCTCTTGATTTGCGTTCCGGGTACTGGCAAGTTCCTATGAAAGAAGCCGATCGCCCCAAAACCGCCTTTGTGACACCGGATGGCTTGTATGAATTTACGGTGATGCCCTTCGGGCTTTGTAACGCCCCCGCGCCTTTTGAGAGGATGATGGACACCATTTTGCGCGGACTTAAGTGGAAGACATGCCTTTGCTACCTCGACGACATTGTGGTCTTTTCCCCGGACTTTGACACCCACCTCTCCCGTTTGAAGCACGTCTTGACCTGCCTATCTGACGCCGGCCTGCAGCTGAACTTAAAAAAATGCCGTTTTGCCGCTCGTCAATTAACCATCTTAGGTCATGTTGTCTCTAAGCAGGGCGTGCGTCCCGACCCAGCGAAACTTCGTGCTGTGGTTGACTTTCCCAAACCTACCTCCATCAAAGACCTGCGCAGCTTCCTGGGTTTGTGCTCATATTTCCGCCGGTTTATTCGCAACTTTGCGTCCATTGCTGCGCCTTTGACTCAACTGCTGTCTGGAAGTGCGGATTTATCACTGTGGTCTCCAGCGTGCGACGACGCATACACCACCTTGCGCCGTCTCCTCACGGCGCCGCCCATTCTGCGCCATTTCGACTCGGCCGCTCCTACCGAAGTTCACACGGACGCCAGCGGTGTTGGCCTCGGCGCTGTCCTCGCCCAACGAAAACCTGGCTTTGACGAATACGTCGTTGCTTATGCTAGCCGCACACTCACACCAGCAGAACGCAACTACTCCGTAACTGAAAAAGAGTGTTTGGCGATTGTATGGGCCCTCGCGAAGTTTCGACCGTACATTTATGGGCGCCCTTTTGACGTTGTGACCGACCACCATGCGCTCTGTTGGCTTTGCAACCTGAAAGACCCCTCCGGCCGCCTCGCTAGGTGGGCCCTTCGCTTGCAAGAATATGATATCCGCGTCGTGTATCGCACCGGCCGCAAGCATCAAGACGCCGATGCACTGTCACGCTGCCCCCTTCCAGCCGAGATCGCCAGCCTTTCCACCTCCGACGCTTCTCTGCCCTTGCTTCGCCTCAGCGACATGCCTTCAGCGCAACGCATAGATCCCTGGATCGCTTCCCTTCTCGACTTTCTCGCCAACCCGACGGCTGCTTCACCGTCACGTGCGCTCCGCCGCCAAGCTGCCCATTTTGCGATCCGTGACACCCTACTTTATCGCCGTAACTACAACTCCGAAGGTCGCAAGTGGCTGCTCGTTATTCCACGTCACTTACGCTCGGAGATATGCGCATACTTCCATGCTGCCCCCCACAGCGGTCACGCGGGCGTTTTCAAGACCTACACCCGCATACGGCTGCGCTACTACTGGCGCGGAATGTACACCTTTATCATGAAGTACGTGCGCGCATGCATTCCCTGCCAACGTCGCAAGACACCTCCCCATCGTTCTGCTCCTGAGCTGCAGCCGTTACCATGCCCTCCACGCCCGTTCGACCGCGTTGGCATTGATTTATACGGTCCGCTTCCTTACACTGCAGACGGCAACCGTTGGGCTATAGTAGCGGTGGATCACCTTACACGATATGCCGAAACTGCTGCCCTTCCGGCTGCCACAGCGACGGACGTCGCCTCCTTCATTTTGCACCGATTCATCCTTCGCCACGGTGCACCTCGTGAACTGCTCAGTGACCGAGGCCGCGTGTTCTTATCTGAGGTGGTGAAGGCGCTTCTCAAAGAGTGCAACACGATTCACCGAACTACCACCGCCTATCATCCGCAGACCTATGGCCTCACTGAGCGATTTAACCGCACACTCGGAGACATGCTCTCCAAGTACGTCGCTTCTGACCACACGAATTGGGATCTCGTCCTTCCGTACGTTACTTATGCGTACAATACCGCTACGCAGTCTACCACCGGATTCTCTCCTTTCTTCCTACTTTACGGCCGCCAACCCTCTGCTACTATCGACACTATCCTCCCTTACCGCCCTGATGAATCCGAATATCGGCCTGTTTCCGACGCCGCGCAACACGCCGAAGCCTGCCGCCAAATTGCCCGGTCACTCACCACTGACACCCAGCATCGCCAGCGCTCCCGCCTCGACCAAGACCAAACCCCACCGAACTACACTTCTGGTGCACTTGTGTGGCTCTGGATCCCTTCAGGAACTCCCGGTCTCTCCTCAAAATTTCTTGCGAAGTACCATGGTCCCTACCGTGTGCTGGAGCGCACCTCTCCGGTTAATTATATCGTGGAACCCCTCACGCCGTCTCCTGATCTCCGCCGCCGAGGACGGGAGACCGTTCATGTCCAGCGCCTCAAGCCCTACTACGACCCCGCCGTCTTGCCATCATCCTAAGTCGCCAGGATGGCTCCTCTTGTCCCCGGGGTGATTGTAAGGCTAAAGAAGAAGATGCGTCTGATGATTTGAAAAGACGAAGACGAGGTGACAGTGTTCTCGAGAGTTTTTGCCAGCGCTACGCTTGTGTGTCTTTTGCCGATCTGATCCCAGACTGCTGCCGTTGTCGTTCCCGTCGCCCCAGTACCTCGTAACAAACCCCCCGTTACAATTTATTTATTTATTTATTTATTTATTTATTTATTTATTTTTTATTTATTCATACTGCCCGCACAGGCCAAGACAGGAGGTGCAGTTTTACGAGTAAACTTTTGTTGGAACTATTGCATGTAAAATACTACAAAAACAGACAAAGTTACGAATTCTGTGAAAATTCGGAATTCTTGCTTGTCACTGACAGCGCGTGATATGAAAAAATGTTGACAAAAGGAAAGAATGTACACACAAACAAATATTTGAATAGTGCAGAAACCGTCAGCCGCAGTGGTGCGATGAGAAAAGAAGAAAGGCGCGTGGCCGTAATAGCAAAGTACAAACAATTGTAATTAAGAGCAGGTTCGACTGGCAGAAGTTAAATAAAATAAAACACAGACCGATGTTCACAGATCGCTTAGAGAATGACAGGTAACAAGTCTAGTATACAAAACATTTTTATGCACTTAGAATATTCCCGTAGGGCATACTCAAAGCCCTTAGTCTCAGAATTTATAACCTCATTGGGTAGTTTGTTCCAGTCATCTATTGTTCTCACGGGAAAAGAAGAATGAAAAGAGTCTGTCCTGTAATTAAGTGGCTTAATATGTTTAGTTTTGTCCTTGGGTGGGTGGAACTGTGCTATAATGTACCTTTCGAGGTTTACTTTGTAATAGACACGCAAAATATGATAGAAGAAAGCAGTCCTATTGTGTTCTATTTTTTTCTTAACAGTGGTTAGTCCAACCTCTTTTCTAGATCCTGAAACTGATTGCATTCTAGAAGAAGCATTATAAATGAACTTAAGAACTTTTTTCTGCACACCTTCGCATTCCAAATAATCTGCTCTGTGTATGGTTCACAAACGGGGCTTGCGTAACGAAGTAGTGACAGGAATGCCATTTTATATGCTAACAACTTCACATCTGGCGTGGCGTCAGTAAGCTTCTTCCGTAGCGTCCAAAGCTTTCTGAACACCTTATCACAAACTTTACATGCGATGAACAATTTAGTCCCTTTCTGAGACACAAGCCCAAGTACCTGAATTCAGCGACATATTTTAGCGTTTCATCATGAATTTTATAAGAAAATACAAGGGGTTGTTTTTTACGCGTCATATGCACACAAACGGTCTTCACTGCGTTCATGTATATTTTGCACCGTTGGCACCAATTACTGATTACATCCAGATGGTCATTAAGTCTGTTGAGATCATCACAATATTTTATATTAAAATAAATGACAGTATCATCTTCGTAATGTTTATTCATTATCTCTGGTGAAAAGCCGGTGCCCATATCGCTAACGTACAAAGAAAATGCAAAGGACATATTACAGAGGCTTGTGAATCACCTGATCGTACATTTTTATTTGAGCTGGAAACGTTATCAAGAGAAACAAACTGCTGTCTATGCATTAGTTGTGGTAGATTGTGCAGTCACGCACTGTGACGTAGGTGTGCCACAAGAGAGCATGCGCCAGTTCTGTGCCTGTGTTGCTATCACCGGTTGTGCTGATAACGGGCCACCGCCGCAGCTATTTAAGCAGTCGTGTTCTTGGAATAAAGCGCTTTTGATTCTGTGCATTGTGACTCACGCGTCAGTTTGTTACAGTGGCGACGAGGCACGGTCGAACCCGTGCAAGGGCCTGTTGGTCGGCGACATGGCTTTCGGCAGTCGCATTCGAGAGTTCGACCTCAGTGAAAATTCATCGTGGGTAGATTATGTCGAGCGCATTGAGTTATCGTGCGCAGCTAACAAGCTCACAACGGATGACGACAAACGAGCTGTGTTGCTCAGTTGCTGTGGGCCAGAGACGTACTCCCTCATAGCAACCCTCGTCAAGCCTTCGCGGCCACCCAACGTGGGCTATCAAGTCATCGTCGACGCAGTGAAGAAGCATATCAACCCGAAGCCATCTGAACTATACTCGAGGTACGTCTTTTCGAAGCGCGACCAACAAGACTGGGAGGGCGTGGCTGACTATGTCACTGCTTTGCGCAAGTTATCCGAGAACTGCGGATTTGGCGGTACAAAAATTCCGTTAGAGGAAATTTTGCGTGACCGTCTGGTTTTTGGAATTTCGGACAGTGTGGTTCAACAGCGTTTGTTGGCGGAAAAGGATCTGACGTTTGAGACGGCATACGAGTTAGCAGTAACGGAGGAAACGACTGCTAAGCAGCAAAAAGTAATGAGGAGCAATGCACAAGAACCCGAGTTCCAGCAGGAGTTGACGGCGGAAGTAGGAAGGGTGGCGAGCATGAAGAAACCAGAAAGACAGCGGCGTTGTTTTCGCTGTTTGGCAGCCCATTCAGGATGGCGGTGCAGATACAAAGATTCTGTGTGCTTCAGCTGCGGTGGAAAGGGACACTTATCAAAAGCATGCCGAAAAAAGCAAGCAGAAGTGGAAATGCAGCTGGATGATATGGAACATGCTGTGAAGAGCGAGTACGACGAGTCGTTCAGTATCAGCCAAGTAAAAAGTGGGACGCCAAAGTACGTCATCGCTGTAGAGATTGGGAAGGAAAGTGTGCCTATAGAAGTAGATTCTGGAGCTGCCAGGTCTATTATTAGTGTGAACAAATTTCAAAAGCTGTATCGTTTGTTGGATAGCCACGTAGCATGGAACTGGGGTGCAGAGCATATGGAAGCGTTTGAGAGCCTGAAGAAGTTGCTAACGTCTAACTCGTTGCTGGTGCATTTTAAGACGGATGTCCCGTTAGTGTTGTCATGCGACGCATGATCTGTGGGTGTAGGAGCTGTTTTGGCTCATCGCGACAGCAAAGGAAATGAGCAGCCTGTGGCGTATGCGTCCAGAACGCTATCTAGGGCGGAGCGCAATTATGCTCAGATTGACCGTGAGGCCCTTGCTGTGGTTTTTGGGGTTCGACATTTTCACCAATACCTTTGTGGGCGAGATTTCCTCATTATCACGGATCACAAACCCTTGCTAGGAATTTTCCAGAGGCAGAAGCAAATTCCGGCGGTTATTTCTCCCCGCATCTTACGGTGGACGCTAATGCTGTCGGCATACGATTACGTGCTTGAGTACAGGAAAACCAAGGACACCAACGCATTTCTGGACTAAGCCTGAACGACCGTGGAGTAGAATACACGTGGATTTCGCAGGACCCGTCCAGGGCGTGTTTTTTTTTTGGTGGTTGTAGACGCCCTGTCAAACTGGGCCGAAATTGAAGTGATGCCGTCTCTCCAGTCATCTGCAGTAATTGAAAAGTTTCGCAAAATGTTTGCAACACATGGTTTGCCCGACTTGGTTGTGTAGGATAATGGCACCGCTTTTGCAAGCAGAGAAACTCAGGCTTTCCTGAAACTGAATGGTATACGCTATATGTATGCGGCGCCGTACCACCCGGCGAGCAACGGAAGGGCGGAGCGGATGGTCCGAGAACTGAAGTGTGCGTTACGGAAACAGAGACAGGGCACCGTATTATGCAAGGTTGCACGATTTCTATTCAAACAGCACTCTACGCCGCACGCCGAGACCGGGAAATCTCCAGCCGAAGTCATGCTGGGCCGGAAGTTCAGGACCGCCCTATCCAGCCTTCGCCCGGATGAGAGTGACGCAAGCTGCCTTCGGCAGCCGCCACCACGAGGTTTCCAGTCTGGTGACGCCGTGTACGCGCGGAACTTCCGGCCAGGGCCCAAGTGGTTGTTTGCACGCGTGTCGCGACCGATAGGCCACGTCATGTACGAGCTGAGTACGGCAGACGGAGCTGTGCACCGACGCCACCGCAACCACGTTCGCAGAGCATGGTGCTCTGATCCCCGGACAACAGACCAGCAAACCTGTCCCTCGTTCGCTCTGCCGTCTATGTCAAGCCGCGCACTGGGACCTCCGGAGCCCGAGACGTCTCAGCCGCTCCGGCGTTCCACTCGCCAGCGTAACCCAGTGCGACGTTACGGCATCGATGACTAAGGGGGAAGGGATGTGGTAGATTGTGCAGTCACGCACTGTGACGTAGGTGTGCCACAAGAGAGCATGCGCCAGTCCTGTGCCTGTGTTGCTATCACCGGTTGTGCTGATAACGGGCCACCGCCGCAGCTATTTAAGCAGTCGTGTTCTTGGAATAAAGCGCTTTTGATTCTGTGCATTGTGACTCACGCGTCAGTTTGTTACATTAGTTATGCCTCAGTCCATTTTATTTCCATATTATTCTTCAATAAGTTCTGAAGTTTTAAAAGTACCTTTTGGTGGAATATTCTATCAAACGCTCTCCTAAAATCGGTAAATATTGCAGCGGGTAGACGACGACGACATTGAGCGAGTGAACGAGTGGACGAGGAAGAAGACGAGAACTCATCTCTGGCTGTGTTCTGAGTGCCGCCCGTAGCTGTTCATTCGTTTTTGTAAATAACTGTAAATATATTCTTTCCCGCAACAATATGATATCTATATCTATTTGCCCTCTTTCGTTGATACATTTGGCAATGTCATGTACAACTTCACTTAATATGGTTATAGTTGAATATCCGCGTCGGAAACCATGCTGGTTTCTTCCCAGAACCCTCTTTGCTTCAGAAAAATTCATTAAGTGTTTAGCTAAAATGTGTTCAAATCTTTTGCTTCACGTAGTCCTCAAAGATATTGGGCGGTAGTTTGCTGACACACGTTTTGCTTCTTGCTTATGTATTGGTATTACTTTGGCATACTTCCAGTCGCCAGGGACATCACCAGGTAGAAGATACTTGTTAAATATTTCTACAAGATAGTAAGAACACTATTCTGCGTGCCTTTCAGGAAGGTATTAGGAATTTCGTCTGGTCCTACGGATTTTTTTGTGTCGAGATTAAGAAGAAGGTTAAGAACGCCGTCCTGACTAATTTTTATATACGGTAAAGACATCATCGTACGTAAATACGGACTCGAAATATTCGTTCAAAATCTATGCCATTTCACTAATATCACTAACTGTGCAAATAGCGGTTTTTGAGGACGGAATGGGGGTTTTCCGTTTTGACAGGTACCGCCGCAATTTTTCCGAAGATGTTTTAATGAACGTAGTCAAGGACTCACTCATAAATCGCTGTGTTGCTCTCGAGATCTCTGCTTGTAAAGTCTGGGAAAGGTTTGTAATCGTTTCAGCGGTTGCATTTGAAGTTGTATTTGTGCGTTTTTGATCTCATGCGTTTCAACAGGCGCTTCGTGTGAATAATACTGCGCGATATCCACGGGTTTCTCTGGCAAATTTCTTGATGCGCATAGATAGGAATGAAGAATTTTATGCACTTGTGAATTACTTTTTAAAGCGTTCGCAAGCTTGATTTAGAGATGTTGATTCAAGAGTTACAAAGTTACTGAAAACCGTCAAAGCCTTGTACTAGACACTCCAATATTCCTAAATCGTCTGCTCTAGAAAAATCAGGGAGCAGCGCAGTTTTTGCGGTGTGCGGTTTCTGGCACTTCGACAGCCGGACGATTACCATCATATGGTCGGAAAGACCACTCATGACATCATAGCGTGAATGATATTGTGTTGCCGACTGACTCAGAAAGACTAGATCAAGAAGAGATTTTCCAGACTCATGCATTCGTTTAGGCGTGCCTACAAGCTGAGCCACATTTAAAAAAAATATGAGATCTAAAAAAGCACGGGATGTGTCCACATCAACCGTACTCTATAATTTATCCAGTCTATATGGGAAAGATTGAAATCACCATCCATTATAATTTTCTTTGTTATGTTAGCAAACAGGGGTATTAAATAATGAATTAGTGACTATATATAAACTTCAGTAGTACCTTGACACAACAATGACTGTAAAAGAGATATTACCGATTTTGATACTGCACAACACTCACTATAAGTGTGGTGGTGACGGTATTTCAAAGCAAATAATACTGGATTTGTAAACAATGGCAACACCTACACCTCTGGTTGTACGGCCTTTACGGAAATCTGTGTAATTAGGCGGGAGAAGTTCGGTACTATCCATAAACTCGTTCAGCCACGTTTACGTTACAATGAATATGTCTAGTTCATACTTAAAAAGGGTGTTTTGGAAATGTGAAGTCTTATTTACTAAACTTCGCACATTAAAATTTATAACGGTTATCAAGACAGGAAGACGGCTCTGCGTGCTCCGGAGTGTTATCGTTTGAGCTTTGATCAGCGGCCTGATAAGCCACACGCATTTCAGCACCATCGTCCCATTCCCACGCCTTATCATTGACATATAACTTGTCGTGCACTAGACGCACACGTGCTCCATTCAAATTCTTGTTTTTGGCATTCTCCCAGAGGTATTTTCTGCGATAAACTTTACCCTTTAAAAAATCGCCGCCGGCAAAACTGCGCGTGTTTAAATTTTAAGCTTTTTGCAGTTTCTTTGAAGTCGTATAATCAGAAAATCAGCTGCCGGCGCGATGTTTCTTTTTTTCCTATGGGATGCATTCGCTCTATACTGGTAGAGCTGACAACAACCACAGTGAATAGCTTTTTTTAAAGCTAAATTTATTGACCCAGGGCGTTAATGGTGGGTGAAGGTGTGATGAATGATGTAGTAGAGATTAAATGAATGGAAAAAAGGTTAACCGATTTGAGGAACTCCAGTAGACAACGATGGTGCGGTACCTGCGTTCAGGCAATGTATGAAGCAGGGTTGCTTGGTGAAAGACCTGCTACCATTAGGCGCCGGATACTTGTAGGCTTGAGAGCTGGGCAGCCCCACAGTAATTGGAAACAATTCTCGGTACTGAGGCCACTTCCGAGTGATGGCTGGTGTGAGGGCAACCCCGACCCGGATCCTGCTAAGCGCAACCTCCTCTGCATGGGTAAGACCGCGGGGGAGGGTTACCGCACACGGAGGGATGAGAGCACGTGTGCGGCACCGGAGAAGTTCCTTTCTTGATGAAAGGAGGGTAAAATTGTCCAAATGAAGGAGCCGAGGCGGTGATGAGTTTGTATTCGCAAGGCGGGTCGCTAAATCTGCCTGGCTTTGATAGGTCAGCAGATCCCGTGGGACCCACTGAATATGTACTGGCTTCGGGATGCGCGCCGCGAGCCGGTGTATGTCGTGACATATCGTTGGACAGCGGCTAACACGTCGTAGCAACCGGACAACTTGAAGGGCGTCAGTGCGGATGACAACGCGTGGAAGGCACGTAATGATCCTCATAGCCTCTCGGTTCACGGCTTCAAGGCGGTCTCATTGGGCTCTTGTAAGATGTTGAAATTGGGCTTGATAAACAATACGTGGCTGCAGAGCTGCCCTCACCAATTTCCGTGCAACGAACGAGCCTGCGCCATCAGTTTTAGGGGCTATTCTTCTAATCAAACTCAAAGTCTGAATAGCTTGCCTTTTTGCCTGAGAAAGCCATGTAGTCGCTGATCCTGATTGGTTAATCATTAAGCCAAGGATTTTTACATTCGGACTATCCTGTAGTGGGGTGCCTGATAGACAAAGACGGATTAGACTTGCAGCAAGTTTACGGCGTCCCCAGTGGTTGGCGACAGACGTGTATGCTGTTTTATGCACGGATAGCTGAATTCCGATGGATGATGCGTAAATACAGGTAACATCCATGGCAGATTGAAAGGCAGCCTCTTGAGTACGGAGATCCTGGTGAGTACTGCACACCGTGATGTCGTCACCGTACTGAAGAAATTCTATGTCACGGATGTCATGTAAGCGTCAAGCCAGCGGGATGAAAGCAGTATTAAATAATGTCGGCGACAATACTGATCGCGGCACGCCGCAGAGAGGAACAAATGATCCGACCGCTTCGCCGCTGGGGCGTATTGCAAATTTTCTGCCTTCCAAAAATGATTGGACCAAACTTCGCACTCTCAGAGGGAGATGAAGCATGTCAATTGAGTTCAGAATGGCTGCATGACTGATGTTGTCATATGCCTTTTCAACGTCCATTGCTAAAACAGTACGCAGATTGCGGCTGTGGGTAGATGACAAAACTGCAGATGCTAAGACAGCCAACCCGTCCTCCTTATCAATATATGGACGAAAGCCTATTTGTGCTGGGTGATAAAAACCGTGCTGCTCTAGTAACCATGACAATCGTGTGGCTAGCATTTTCTCCGCCAGCTTGCACAGCGTAGGAGTTAAGGAGATAGGTCGCAAGTTGGCAAGGTCCATTGGAGGCTTTCTTGGTTTCGGGATAGGAATCACGGCAGCGGATTTCCAGCTCTCGGGCACAACGCCATCCAACCATACTTTGTTTATGGTGTCAAGTAGTTGAGGGAGTGCAGCGCTACTCAGGTTCTTGTACACCTCGTACTGAATATTGTCCGGGCCGGGCGCTGTTTTCCGTTTCGCATCATCTATTGCAGCCAGCAACTCAGGCATAGAGAACGGACACGCAATTCCATCTACGTCGACATCAGACGGCATTTTATATACATGCGCTGGAATGCCTGCCATATTTAAACTAAAAACTAGCGGATGAAGAAGGCACAACATCGTATTTTGGGAAAAACTTTCGCGCTTCTTCTTTGGCGAAATCATCTGGCGACAAGTTAGCCGCGAAGCATGCGGCTGACGCTGCGTCAGTCGAACGGCGACCGCGTTCCATTGTACGGAATGTTCGCCAGAGAGATGCATTCGAGGATTTTGCAGAAATTTGTTCGCACCACGCATGCCACTGTCGCCGAGAAAGGTCACGTCATATTTGCGTGCCTTAGCTGCAAGATAGTGCAATCGCGTGCGTGCCTGCGACGAAGTAGGGTCTCGCGTAGAAGCCAGCTCGGCTTGACGGTGTGCTGCCCACAAGTTAAGAAGGCCGAGGTATGGTGCCGGTCGACCAACATCAGTCCAGGTGGTAGTTGTAGCACTGTTGAGCGCCGTTTGTGTGCGCTCAACAAGGATTGGCGAAGAATGTGAGGAGAGATTGGACATACAGGAGCGAAAACTATCCCATTTGATCACAGAACATTTGTAGCGTAAAGGTCGGAAATGTGAGGTGTGAAGACCGATGATGATAGGGTGATGATCACTTCCCCAGCAGTCTGGCTCCATGTGCCAGGAGGGAGTACCCGGACTCGACCACCACTTCAAGTCCGAAGCATAGGAAGCACTGCGAGTTTGACGCACTGGACCTGTTGCTGTCCCAAGATGGTTGAGCAGCACAAATTTGGTTGATGGTTGAGCAGCACATTGTGAGTCCACATACACCGCCGCTTTTCCCGGGGGAGCAGCAGTTTGTACACGACGGTCTACCATTGAAGGAGACATGTAGGCACTGAAGCCTGGAATCGATGGCAAGGCGTTTGGTTCTTGTAGCAGCATGGCCCATACCTGGAGCCTCTGAATTTGTAGTCGGGTCTTCAGCTCTCCCACCTTCGTGGAAATGCCTCTGCAGTTCCACTGCAGCACACCAGCACGACTGGAACTTGCCATTTCTGGTTACTAGCCCAAGCGCTGTAGAATCATGGACGTCAGGTTGGACAACTGGTTGAACATAAAGCGGAGCAAAGAAGTCACAGAATTGTCCAGTGGCATGGCGGTAATCTGGGAAGAGGCGGCAGGAAATGACACTGGTGGGCGGCAGGAAGGCGATGTTGCTGCGCCATTGATAGATGCAGCAGATGATTCCGCTGCCCGTCTATATCGAGCGAGCAGTTCACGGTGTTGCCGGAGCATGGTGACCTCCGCTAAAAGACGTGCGATTTGTTCGTCGACTGCGGCCATATCGTCGTGCGGTAGTTCAGGCACACAGCGCTGCTTTGCTGGCTGTTTTAGGGGGCTTTCGTTTCGCACAGTACCGTTAGAAGGCTGCTGAGCTGAAGGATCATGAGGTGTGCTCAGGGAGCTCCGGCCACTCGTCGTCATCCCACTGGAGAGCTGCGAACCGATTGGATGTCTGCAATGAAGTTATACTGTCTTGTATTGGCCAATGCTTAGTCATTCGACGACGAGCCTGTAGTGTTTCCTTTTGTGTTGTCGGACAGCTTGGAGATGTTATCTCGTGGTCGTCGGATTTACAAAGGCCGCACCGATAAGCAACTTTCCCTTTCGATGTGCTTTCATCGGCAGCAGTGAAGGGGCAAGATTTGCGCATATGTCCAGTACGGAAGCAGTTATAGCAATATACCGCACTCGGTCTATATGGCCGAGGCCGTAAAATACAGCCATAATAGTACAGACGGCTGGTAGTGTCAGAGGGCCTTGCAAGATGACTATGCAATAGCGCCCCTTTCCCATGCGTCGGGCCTGGATGACACGGTGCGTGGGACCGTATAGCTCACTCTGGAGTGCAGTTTGATCCTCAGTGATATCGACGTTGTAGACTACGCAGCGCTGCAATTCGGAGCCTTCAACTAAATACACTTGTACTGGCACTGAGATTTCGCTTGTCAGTGAAATACTGTTGAGCGTTTGCAGCCGTTCTACGGTACTCAGAGTCCGAAGCCACACTGCAATGGTGTCGGACTTTGTCCTGGCTGTGAAGCCCCGAAAACCTTTGGTTCCGAGGCACGTGTCCAAGTTAGCTTGTAAAATCTTGTTCAGTATATCCGTGAGGCTTTTGTTGGCCAGTGATTTAATGGTCACTTTGTAAGATGACGATCCGGGTGCAGGCTCCACCGAGTTCTCGATCGTAAGACAAGTGCGCTTACCTTGGGAGCCATCATTTAATAATAATAATAATAATTGGTTTTGGGGGAAAGGAAATGGCGCAGTATCTGTCTCATATATCTTTGGACACCTGAACCGCGCCGTAAGGGAAGGGATATAGGAGGGAGTGAAAGGAGAAACAGAAATAGGTGCCGTAGTGGAGGGCTCCGGCATAATTTCGACCACCTGGGGATCTTTAACGTGCACTGACATCGCACAGCACACGGGCGCCTTAGCGTTTTGCCTCCATAAAAACGCAGCCGCCGCGGTCGGGTTCGAACCCGGGAACTCCGCATCAGTAGTCGAGCGCCCTAACCACTGAGCCACCGCGGCGGGTAGCCATCATTTGCTGAAGATGTAATCAGTTGACTGTCGTTTGAGGGACGCTTGTGATTTGCGCGAGGGCACTTTTGCACGGGTAGAGGTGCCGATAAGTTCATTGGAATGCCCTGTTCATCATGCCGTGCGGTTTGAGGCCCGTCCCGTGGTGTAGAGTTGATGCCATGTGCCCAGGTGACAGATCACTCACGAGCAGTCCGGCATTTCGGGAAAGCAGGAGGGGTGCATCTGCTGATGAACCGGGAGCAGAAAGCTGGACCTTGCGCCGCGGACCAGGTAAAGACTGCGTGGCAAGTGCTGCCACGAGAGACGCCGGCAGAGCTACCTCCGCCAGCGCGGCAGCGGAGGCACTAAGCCTAGCGGCAGTGCCCAGCTCAGCTGCTCTTATGCATAGTTCCCAGGAGGCTTCAGATGGTGGGAGGACGTCCGGAGCTTCTTCAGAAGGCGAAGATGCAGTTCTCTTTAAATAGGGCACGTATTTACGTGGATGGCGAGGTTTTTCTGAACAGCGATGTGCAGCCACTTTAGCAGGGACACACTTCTTCGCCGTGAATAGCTTTTCATTTAAAGCTTTTGACAGATCATCAGGGGTTTCTTCTTCTTTGGTCAGTCCAAATACGATCAAGTTATTACCCCGCTGGCGATTTTTCAAGTCGCCAACCCCTTCGGAAAGCTGAGTGATATCTTAAGTCTTTGACTACTTCTTGTCTTTTGGTTGCATTGGAATGTGCAGATTCAAGTTTATTTAGACGGACATCGAGATTTTTCTTTAACGTCCTTTTGTACTGCTCGCTGGTCGCGCTTAATATCACCAAGCGTTTTCATTATTCCGTCAGTGTTTGGATAATTTGTTTCAGCTTCTCATCAAGAGGAGGGGGACCCGGGTTCAACTCAACGTATCCACTTGTCACAAGCTAAAGAAATACAGACCAGCAATCGCATAAAGTCAAGAGCAGTGTGCGGGGTCGCGGTACGATAGTAAGAGACCAATGGTTGCTTCGGAACGAAGGTGCACTCTGTCTTACCTGCATACAGGCAAAGATGAGCACATTTGAGGCTTTGTTCGGATGCGTTCCGTGCCCGCAACTGAGTTTGTGAGGATTAAAGTGCTTGCTTATGCAGAAAATCTGTGGAGCCGTGGTCAAAGGTGATTGGTGAATGCTTCTGGGGTATATTTTGTTCTAGACAGCGCACATCGCCGTTACTGAGAGCGGCTGAAGGCTCGGCGATCGGCTTGTACTCCAGCTCGCTGAACATAGGTGATGGCGTTGTAAATGCACCGGTGAGTAGCGGATCCTGCAGACAGGCAAAGATGAGCACATTTGAAGTCATATTCAGATGTGTGCCGTGCCCGCATCTGTGGAACTTTTATTCAAAACCTGTCCTGTGTAATCGCCCCGCTTAACAGGCTTTTACGCTATGCCGTACCCTGGGCGAGTAGCGATGACTCCGTACATTAAGCTAAGAATCTGCTGTCCATGCCACCCGTGGTTACCCACTACGAGCCCGGATTACCACTGCAACTACCTTGCGACACATGGACATACGGCGTTGGAGCCGTGCTCTCTCTCGTCCAAACAAACGGTATGTGTAAGCCAACTGCGTACGCATCAAGAGCTTTGACAAAGGAAGAGACTGGCTACAGCCAAATTGAAAAAGAGGCACTCGCGCTAATTTTCGGTGCGAACAAGTTCCTCAACTACCTCTATGGCCGTGCCTTCACACTCATGAGCGATCATAAACCGTTGCACACTATTTACGGTCTAAAAACAGGCATTCCTATGATAGCTGAAACGAGATTGCAGCGCTGGGCAGCTTTGCTATCGGCATACTACGCGCTCAAGTTCAAGTCGTCAGCAGAAGACGCAGACTCGGCTTGCCTTTCGCAACTGCCATTGCATGGCACTGATGAAGCACCGGAATATAAATTCCACGTTCTGTGTCTCAACTCGCTTCCAGTAAATTGTCGTGACGTAGCACGCGAGACCATTCGTGACCCTATACTCAAAGCAGTCATGCAGTACGCTTTGAGCGACTGGGCGAATCGCGCTCCACATGACGAACTCAAGCCATTTCTACAGACGTTTGGAGTTCTCTTTGCAGCAGGGATGCCTGGTACTGGGTACTCGGGTCGTCATTCCTGAGCGCTTCCAGTAACTCATGCTTGAGGAGCTGCACCAGGGCCACCCGGGAATCATCAGGTCGAAAGAGTTGGCGAGAGGTTACGTGCGGCGGCCAAAAATTGGCAGCGACATCGAACAACCAGTGAGTTCCTGTCAATGATGCCAGTCGTAGCGGAACATGCCGTGCCCTGCTCCGCTTCATCTATGGGCGTGGCCTAGCCGGCTATGGGAAAGAGTTCATGTCGAATTCGCAGGCCCATTCAGAGGTGCCATGCTCCTGATAGACAGACTCATTCTAAGTGGCCAGAAGTGTGCGAGATGAAATACACATCCCCAAAGAAAACCATTGACCGTCCTCATGAACTTTTCTGTCGTTTCGGTTTTCCAGAGAGGCTTGTATCGGATAACGATCCGCAATTCATATCGGACGCATTCTCAAATTATATGCGCCGAATTGGCGCCCATCATGACCGCACAGCTCCGTATCATCCAAAGAGCATTGTACAGGCTGAGCTCTTTGTGCAATCACTCAAAGCAGCGCTGCGTAAGAACCCGTCCGTACCGCTACATTCAGCTATTGCTGATTTTCTCTCGGCATATTGCAACACCGCTCATACAACCATCGGTGAAGTTTCTGCGTTCATTCTACTTGGCAGACGTGTACGTTTAATGTTTGCGCTCGTGTCTCGTGGTGCTACCATGTGGTGTTGTCCCCTTGTCTAGAATCTAGCGCTCCCCAGTCTCACTAAAAGGTTAGATCTTGTCAAGCGTTGAACCCAATAAAAAGTCTCTGCTAAGAAGTTTCAGCAAACCTTAAGGCGTGAGTCATGCCATCACAAAGAGCGACTCTTGGATGTTGTTGATAGTGTAAAGGTCAGAAACTTCGGACGCTGGGAAAAATGGCTTTCAGCGACGATTCTGGCGCAAACTAGTCCGGTGTCATACCGCTTATGTGTCGTCACTCCTCGAGGTTTGTTTCAGTGGGTTCGCCACAAGAACCATATCGTCCGAGTGGCTCCGGAAGAAGACATCTGATCTTCTGGCGCCATACCTTCAACCTTGTGAGCAAGTGGAGACCTCCCGGTGTCTCCGTGAACAGGCCGGGGAAAAATCCCGCCATTCGGATACAGAACCTGCAGATTGGCGATACCCAATTCGGGACAGGAGACAACCCGTCCGCTATGTACCGTGACCAAGACTTTGTTCCGAACTTTGTAAATTAGTGCGGAGGGATGTGCTATCGCGAAGCGCTATGAAAGCTGCGTGACCACATCGCCTCGGTCACGCTCTCTCCATTTTCCCTTGCCCACTGAGAGAATGTGGATTATTAAAGCGCGTTGCGCCAGCCATCGGCGCACATTTTCTACTTTTCCGTTATCTCGCAATAAAGCCATCCCGTCTGAGCTATGCTGCCTCAGTTGTGCAGTTCCAAACACGACACCCCCGACAGTTCCACTGCCACAGGTCAAGCCGCGGGGGGAGTCTGGCAATGATAGATGGCGAGGTCCTCGGAAGGAGTTGGAGTAAGTGGGTGAGGCAAGGAGCGAGAGGTACGCGAGGGTGGCCTCAGTCGCGCTCTGGCGGGCTTCTGCGGCCGCGACCCTGGTTTCTAGGGCAATGAGGCGGGTTTCGATGGCTTCCACGTGGGTCTCGATACTAGCGACGCGCTCCTCAATTTGCGCGTAGCGGGCCATGGCGCGCTGCTCAAACGCCTCCAATAACGAGGCTGCGTGGCGAATGGCGTCAAAATTTGGCGCGACGGCGTCGGAGGAGGGGATCGGCTTTTGTGCGGAGGGCTGCAGGTGAGGCAGGAGGCACGCGATGACGCAGCCGAGGGTGCCATCTTCATCGGCTCCTCAGCTGGCGCCGGCAGAGGGGGCGGTGGTAGAGATGCGGCAGCTGGCGTAGAAAGAGGAGGTGGAGCTGGCACTCCCTGAATTTGTTGTTGCTGGGCAGCGATAGAGGCCTCGAGAGGCGTGATTTTGGTGTCCGGCGTGGGAGGCTGCGCTTCCCAGCTTGGCGGTGATGTGGTGATGGGGGGAATGAGACTGAGCGATGGCGGCTGGCAGACCGGGCGGGAGGCAGGAGGCAGAGCGGGATGGGCGCGGGAAGGCCTACAGGTCTTGAGCATGGGCCCAGTGGGAGGCTCTGGGGTGTGTGTGTGTGTGTGGGGGGGGGGGGGGGGGGTGGTTCGGACACGCAGGTAGCTGGGGGCATGCAGGGGGTAAGATTTGGGACCCAGGAAAGTTCCGAGTCCCGGACTTAGAGTCAAGCGCGCGGCTCAGGGTGCTCACAGCTGGAGAGTTAATAGTGATAAATATTATACTTTATTGCTATAAAACAATATACAGTACGTATTTTCAGGCCTGCCAAAGCCATTGAAGGCTTGATGGGCAGTGCCTGGCAGGCAGCAACACCATACACGATAATTAAAATAAGTATAAAGCTGCGAAACGTGAGTACAGAGAAGGGAAGGAAAGTAAAAGAGATTAAAAATTATACTAAGTCTATGAAGAGAAACTTCCAATGAGCATAATGAAACACAGAACAGAGCAACTGTGCGCCAGCAAATGACCCTGCTACAGGCATTTAAGCTAGCGGTACACTTAAGCTCTGCTTTAAGGGTACGACGCGATAGCGTAGTGGTTTAGGCTTTCCATTCTGAGCAGGTTAGCACCTTTGAACGCAATTTTTGTATGAATACAAATTGACCTCAACGGAATAATTAAAGCATCACTCGAAACGTTAGAGCACTTGCTGAATCTTCTCGATGATTATATCATACGACGTGTCCACATGGCGAGATAACCTAACCTCAGAAGTAGCGCTGGATATGTGTTTGTGCGCAGTGAAAGAAAACTGTTTACTGACATTACTGGCAGGTCCTTAATGACGATAGGCAGGCAAACAAATATTATGGCTCAGTAAAGTTTGCGGGGTTTCTCAATGTGCCAACCAAATTTTGGGCTACCAGTCAATTTTGTAGCAAAATTTAAAGCTTCTTGTGAAAAGCTGAATTCTTTATAATAATTGCGTCCTCCCGGAACGAGCCTTTTCTTCTAGCCATTGTGGTAATATTGCGAATCATACAAAGAGTGCTATATTTTAGCCGACGCCTCGCACCAATTTCGGCAATCGCAACAGCAGGCCTATTAATGCAGGAATGCATTTAATGGCTACATTTTCAACTCTCATTCTCCGTCACGGTTCCGTCCACCAAGGCTAGAGGTCATCCATGGGCGCACTATTGAGGCTCAGGGGAGTTTCAAAACTTCTCCTGCGTTGTTGTAAGTGTTACTTTAAAAATCGCCAAATGAAGTACTACTAAGTGCGAATGTTTTTTTTATTACTGCCTACAATAACGACACTGCAAAGGCACAAGATTGTTAGTTTGAGAGAGTTTCTAGCGCGTTCGCCCATGCGCCAAGGATTGCCGCAGCCGCTCGGTACACAGCCGTTCGAACTAAACTCGCGAAGGTGGCGCTAGAGGGTCCCAGTTGGCGGCGAGGTGGCCGAAAATCAGGTATGTTTGTTCGGCTTTAATCAACCGCACAAATCTGAGGACATGCATTGCGCTGCACCAGCACTCCACTCATCTTCTGCGACGTGTTCAACATCGACACCAAGAAATAGGAGTGGTTGCCAGCGTTCCTGTGGGAAGTACGCAGGGTCGCAGTTATTAACAACACACTTCAACCCACTACCTAAAGTGCTTCTTGCATTGATTACATCTTTGCACGACACGTCGATGTAACCAGCATGTGTCTTACTGCAGTTATCACGTGCCTTACTCACCGCACTGCGCGACACCACAGTGCACACGGGTGATTAAAAGTAAGTTTTCTCAAAAGCTGTACTTCGCTTATGGCAACATAACATTAATCAGCACGTGTGCATGCCTTCAGAGGAGTAACCTAGGCATTGTATGAATTATACCGCTAACTGTTCTCAGTAATTCTGCAGTTTTCAAGTGAAAACGGATATTTAAACATGGATATACAAAATCCACATTGATTTTATGAAGACTTCATAAACTGGGGGAAGGTAACTTTGGATCAGTTAAATATACTGCACTTGATGAGTGCAGCCCTATTAATGCAGAAGATTATGGGTGAATTTCATTTATTTTGAAATTATATTTACCACTGTTGATTTCTTTATTTATTTAATCAAACGGCGCGCTTTTCGGGTCCATGCAGAAGTGTTTACGAGGCACACTTTTGGTAAAAACAAGATTTGAAATAAATCGTTGCTAATGTTGACATATATAAAAGAATTCTTTTGGAAGTTCAAAATCTTGGCGGGTTAGAGTCTCACATATATAATCAAGAACATAAATTTCGTTGGTATTTCTCCTCTCTAGGTAGGCTAATTTTTCATTTGAGCATAGTTCAGCTCATTGAGGTAAACGAGAAAGAAGCATAAGCTTGTAGTGCTAATGAAAATGAACCCTTAAAATTTTATTACACAGTCAAGTATTTCAAATGTTCCCTTTGAGCCATTTCATCTCTTTGTACACACCAGAAGGAGAGACACAGAACTCGTTCCAGAGACAGTTCTTGCCGAAGCATATTGATTCCAATAAACCCTCGATTTTCGCGCAGTTTCATATCAGCCTATTTTATCGCCCAAATTAGAAATTCTCGGTCTCACAGTTATAGTTTTTTTCCTTTCTGAGAGCGTGTTGAGGATAGTACGCTGATGCACACTAGAATTTCATGTTAATCTTAGTATACACCATGACAGAAGTTCACATGGCCGCCCTCAGGTAATGTCCTTCTTCTCCAGTCATTAAAATATATTACCTTTTTTGTTATTCTGCTCTCTATAGCGCATCCACATATTTAGTCTCTCATAATTGCTGTTTGTGTTTAACGATTCTTCAAGCTCTCCTGCAAGAGCATCTTAATTTAATATATTTAATATGCTTAAGAGCTTGCAGCCTATAAGAGCATTTTGTTACTGCTGGCCTCTCGATTGCACAAATACCGGCTACAACCCGTCTTATACAACCCGTGATCCGTCTTTCAGAACTTCAAATTAAGGTAGTTGGTTCATTATGGAAAATAATATTGCCGCAATAAATCGGCATTAATTCAATCACGGAATACAGCAGCGTACGCATTATTCCGCTGCCTTGCTATTTTCTCCCACTTATCTATGTATTTGCTTCGTCCTTCTTGACACTTCCTGCCCTTTTGTAGCACTAACAGCTTATCATTTTTCCACGAGCTTAATTACCACAATCAATTAGTCTTCCATGGCTCTGTCCTGAGTCGAAAAGCTACACAAAGCAAAATGTGCGTTTCTAAATTGCAATGAGCGAACATAATGTGAGATTGCTCGGTAATATTAAAGATTTTTACTTTTCCTTAAAAAAAAGACTTATTTATCAATATAGTGTGTCCCTCTCCTGTTGATATTTTAGAGCCTAGATTGCGCTGGCAGTGAACCAAACCGTGAGTGGTTTCGTCTCTCTTACAGACCATCAGTACTCGATCTCTCCAGAGAAGGTAAGGTGGAATTTTTATCAATTCGACCCTAAAACATAGCTACAGCGATTGACGGCCTTATTGCATAATAAAATATTGTTTTCTTGAATCATATACAAAGATGTGGCTGCATGTACACTAATATATAGAGTAACATTATCAGTGTGTTTTGCTGGCTGTTGGGCCGCCTCGTTTCCGGAAAAGGCTGCGTGTGCCGGAGTCGCAACTATTTGAAGTTTCCTATCCTGCTTTCTTTGACCTAGGGTACTGCCGCTAAGAGCGAGACCCTTCCTTTGTTAAACTTTTGGGTAGCAGTTTTGCTGTCACTGATGAAAAATTTCGCTTCCGTGCCTACGCAAGCTAACGCGATCGCAGTTTCCTCCGTAGTTCTATAGTCCGCCCGCGCCGAGTGGCAGCTGTCACGGGATTGTCCCGGCCACTAACATCCGTTGCGACGGTAAAAGCGCCGCCATCCCTCGCCGTGTCTGCACAGGCTACCTCAGCCGAGTGGCAGCTGTCACGGGATTGTCCCGGCCACTAACATCCGTTGCGACGGTAAAAGCGCCGCCATCCCTCGCCGTGTCTGCACAGGCTACCTCAGCTTCCGAAATTTTGCCGAATTTTTAATGCTTTGTCTCGCGTTTGTCTCCTGTCTTTGTTGTGCTCCCTGGTTAATGCTTTCCGGCATGGGGAGCATCATGAGATTTTTCCTGACATCCCTATCAACCTGAACGTTTTGTGTGGGGCACGCGTATCCGTATTTATTTCAACTTTGGACAGAATGGCTCCTCCTGTCCCCTTGGTGCTACGTCTCTCAATTTGAGAGGTTCGCCCCGTTTCCAATAGTTCTTCCCATATGTTGTGCATCCCCAGAGCTATGAGCTCCTTTGTGGATGTGCACATTGGCGGTCCCAGCGCTCTTTTAACGCATCTTCTCATTAAACAATCGATCTTTTCTCTTTCCGCCACTTTCTGATCTAAATATGGCATTGTGTAGCTCACCCGGCTGAAGATGTGTGCCTGTGCCAGTCTAATCAAATTTCTTTCCTTTAACTGTCGGCTTCTGCTCGCCACCCGCCTAATTCGTCTCACGGTATGCATAGCGTTCCTCTCCAGCCTCTTGATGTCTCGCCGTTATGTCCATGTGACTGGTGAATCACGCCAAATATTCTTATTTGCTCGACTATTGGTATCTCCGTACCCGCCACTTTATAATGAACAGTTCTGATAACAATAGCAATATAAACAATTAACAAATTTGCGAAGAGCACGCTAGGCCTCTCCTGGCCGCGTAGTTGACTTTGATGTCGGTGGCGGCCTGGCGCCACCTTTCTACGGCCGAATCACTTCCACGGTTGACCCGGAGGGCGATATCATCCATATGCATGCTAAATTTTAGAAGCTTGAGCTTTGCCAATTGCTCGGGCAGTTCCCTAATAGCCACGTTGAAGAGTAGGGAGACAGCACCGATCCCTGGGGTGTACAAAATAAGAATTTGTCACAGCGCGAACAAGACGGGAACAACGAGAGAGAACGAACACGACTGGACGAGCGCTACTGAATTTGAACAAATTCTTAACATGTATCAACACCAACTGACCAGATTTCAGTACTCCTGGGGTGTACCTTTACTCCCCAGCTCAACAGTGGGAGATTTCAGCATTTGAAACTTTATGCGGGCAATTCTGCCCATCAGGAAGTCTCTGATATATCTATGTGCTTTGGTACCTGCATTAATCTTGTTCAGCCCTTGGACGACCGCCTCATGCTTTACGTTGTGAAAAGCCTTCGTGAGGTCTAGCCCCAGAGCTGCTTTTGCATCTTTAGATCCCGAGTCTATTACGTCGTGTTCGATTTGAATCATGACGCCCTGCGTACACAAGTGAGGTCGGAACCCGACCATCTAGTGTGGTCACAGTTTGGCCTGCTCCATGAAGCCCATCACTCCAGTCTGGACGACCTGCCCCATGAATTTCCCTACGCATGAAATTCGGAAAATTGGTCTGCTCGTCCAAGAGGGTGAATACGCTGCCGGGACTACAAACCTCGCCGCCAGCATTTAAAGCTACGCCCCCTGCCCGCCGGCCACGTGCAGCGGGAGTGGGCAGAAGTTGCCTTTCTCTGCTGGACAATAAAAGTTTTTCTACTACTACTACCACCACTACTCTGTGGTTTGCGTACAGTAAGTTTCATGTCTTAAAGCAAATATTACAGAACTTGCAGGGGCAGCAAACAGGTACAACGATAATATTGTGTGCCTTATGATGCAGCATTCAGTACTTTGACATTAGTAGCTGGTGCTATACCAGGTGTGTCACCAAACTCGGGCCAAGATTTAAAAATTTTAACGAGCTCTACGAATATTAATCTAGTGCAGGATTACAGGCAGTCGCCTCGGCCAAGGAAATATCAGCTGTAAGTTGCTAAAATTACCCTCCTTTTTCTCCTTCATATAGCACGAAGTATTCGATGTCAAAAACAGCATACGGTTCAACATGGCACAGCGTACAATATCGTGCAGTAGTACTATTTGCGATGGGTACTTAAGGTCCCCACGCCCTAAAGTCATTTTACTTAAAGGCATTTACGATAAAATAGAGCCAAAAGTTGGGCGAGTTGGTGAACGTTTATGATGTAAAAAAGTAGCGCGAAGTAATACGAAAGACGGACACGATGGCTGCGAGAAGTGCAAACTCCCAACTGAAGTTTATTGCTGAATGTACGCAATTTATACACGGCAAATTGAAAAACAAGAAAAGAATGAAACTAACAGGCTCCCCTCGGGAGCCTACTCAAAAGATAAAAAGCAACGAAGCAATTGCCTCTGAAATTCCTCGCCTGAAAGTGTTTTCTGTTTTTCAGATCTCAGCGAGAGCGAGTGAGTACTCCCTTTGCGAGAATGAGCAGCAAAACTTTCTAGCGGATTGATTAAAAGCGGGACATATTTTCCTGGTGCTAGTCTAAAGCAGAATATAAACACCAATTTTAGTGCGCAGCTCTTCGAGCCGCAGTCCCGAGTTTCCTCGATGACAGTCCAAAACCTCGACCGAGTGGCTAAACCTCTCTCGCTTTTAGAGTCTTATTCCCAGTCCAATCTTATTCGCGGTGTAAAACCTCTCTGTTCTTGGAACAGGAAAGGCACATAGCTAGTTCATTTTGTCGGTGGACACCTGAAGCGCACCACGAACGCTGACTAAAAGCTTGGTAATTGAGTGTTTCAGTCAGTGTTCGTGGCGCTCTTGAGGCGTCCACCGACAAAGTGAACTGCCACGAACACCGAATGAAACACTGAGTTACAAGCCTTTAGTCAGCGTTCGTGGTGCGCTTCAGGTGTTCCCCGACAACGTGAACTAGGTATGTGCCTTTCCTTTGCTGAAAACCGAGAGAGCTTTTACACCGCGAATAAGATTCGACTGGGAATAAGACTCTCTTATTTTCTTCGGGAAATCGACCCATGTACTCACTGTTTCTCTTTCTCTCTCTCTCTCTCCGTAAGCTAGAAGCGCGGAGACTGGCGACGCCCCGTCGCGCGTCTTAGCCGAATAGAAGGCGGAGCGGCCTCACAGAACGGAGGTGTAGTTTGCGTCGCTTATAGAAGTATAGCAGGGGTAAGCAATACTAGTGCATCTAATTGCATTTGATTATCTACAAAAACCGGCTGTAGGAAAATGAAAATTTGGTGGACATCCGAACCGCGCCTTATTGCAAGGGATAAAGGAGGGCGTGAAAGAAGAGAGGAGAAAGAGGTGCCGTAGTGGAGGGCTGGGGAATAATTTCAACTACCTGGAGATCTTTAACGTGCACTGGCATCGCATAGCACACGGCCATCTTCCACGTGATAAAACAGCATGCGTCAAAACAGCAACATAAAAATGCACAGCGAGAAAATAGCACAGGGTGAAAACCACACAGTGAAAAAACGGCAGAGGAAAAAAACAACATGGAGAAAAAGAGCACGCCGGGCAAAACGGCACAGCGAAAAACAGCATGCCGACAAAAGAGTGCAGGGAAGAAACAGCACGACGGCAAAACAGTCCATCGGAGTACAGTGCAGCGCTGCTGGAGGGGGAACTATCATAGCCATAACCACAAATGGTAAATAAACACATGCAGCAACGACCTTTGGAGTTCGGTAGTGCTCGTTTCACGGAGTCAGTAGGGAACACGGTAGGATAAGATTCGCGATCTGAATTATTGACATTTTTCTTGCGGGTAATGAAATTAATAACCCTGAAGAGGTCATTCTGGAAGGACAGATTCTGCGGGTTGAACATCATGGTGCTGAATTATGGGAAATACGCCCGACGTGGGGCTCTGAGTGTACTACACGTAATATTCTTCAAAACGCTCGCTTTAGGCAATTGAATCTTCAGCATTTATATTTCACTTTGCTAAACGGGCTACAGAAATGACCTGTAGATGCATGCCTGAGCGTGAATTTTTTAGAGTAATTTTATATTGAAGTTTTTTTTTTCACTCCGAAGACAGCTATCGGAAATATGTTTTCGCAACATTTGACGAAAGCTGCTCTTTCGCTTGGACGTCTGTTTTATTAAGCCATCAAT